>NW_028318040.1:4971923-5290769 GCF_062004578.1 Staurois parvus | reverse complement strand
CTTTGTATAATTTGTAAAACGTGTGTTATTGTTGTTTTTTGTCTTGTTTGTTAGTTTACTAATTTACTGCTATGGGTAATTCCTCAGGTAAGGAGGAAGGATCCCGTCATGTGCTGCCACAAAAGTTGATTAAGTTATTAAGAAAAACTAGACAGCTGAGGGGAAAGAACACATCTACCTTAAATGAAACTTGTAAAGAATATGTAGCAAGGGTATCCCCTTATGATATTTATTATGTTAATCACTGGGAGGATAATTTAGTGGGATGGTCAAAAAGACTGGGTGGAGCTAGTTTTCCTTGTGAAGGGGGAAATTACACTATGTGTATGGATATGATTAGAGGAATGTGTTTGCATGAACAGCCTCAGGTAGGTATCTGGGGGACTGGAAATCCAGATTGGGACAAGAATTATATGTATGAAGGGGGTAAGAATTGGTTGAAGTATGCACCAGGCTATAAGACTCTAATTGTAGCAAATGATTTCACACCACCACCGCCATACAAACACAGTGAGACGCATCCTGCCCCTACAGCTCCACATGCAGCCACATTATACCCAGCACTCCCACAGGTAAAACAAGTAGATGAAGATGAAGAGGTTCTTATTGCTGCTTCCCAGATAAATGCAGGGGAGTCAGAAGAATCTGGCTCAGATGGGGAAACTGGGAGTGTTAGTCAAAGGGTTACTGAGAGGGATAAAAGGACAGTAAAGAGGAAGATAAAGAAGGTAGAAAAGAGTGATAGAAATCTTAGGTCAGTAGAAAGTAACAAGGGGGAAGTTAAAGATGAGACAGCTGAGCTAGATATGATGAATTCAGCCTTTCCATTCATGATGATTGGGGAGCAGCTGATTTTAAAGGCAATAGATCCCAAGGAGCTGGATGCTATAGTACATGGATGCCCTAATCCAAGGAAATCTCAGAGTGGAGCGGTATCCTGTCTAAAGAGGACATGTGTACGAAGGAACTATACGATGGAAGATTGCAGATTGATAATTGAGAAAGTATTGGGGGATATTACAGGAGAATTTGAATGGGAAAATTGTAAGATTTTTAAAAATGAAGATGGAGCTGGTTACAAAAAGTGGGACCCATCACAGGGAGTAGATCAGTATCCTTTACGTACTAGAGCACAATGGGACGCTGCATGGGAGGAGGTGACATGTGAATTGTTTAGGCTGTACAAACAATGGAAGTCATTTGCTCCAATAGTAGCATGTCGGCAAAATGTCACAGAAACTGCTACTGACTTTATTAAAAGGTTTAAGAAAGTCTGGTTGGAGGATGTGGAAATGGCATCTATCATAGTTTTGGGGAACCCATTGATATTACACACATCTCATCATGTCCTACATGTACTGAAAAACATTAACACTCAACACATGTCAGCACAACACCTGGCGGGATGTGAAGTAATTTTGACATCCACCACTAACCTCACAGTTAAATACAGCCCATCTACATCGGGACCATCTCTCTTATTGTCCTCCCTGCTTAATCTTCACAACACAAGGTCACCAGAATTGCAGGAGGAGCACAATTGCCTGGATGTTATCCAAGCTGACACTTCATTGCGACTAGATATGTTGGAGACTCAGATTCCTGGAGCCCCTGATGTGTTTGTTGATAGATCCTGTACACGCCCTAGTGATGTTACATACATCACAGGCTATGCAGTAGTAGAACCACCTCTTATTATTGAAACAGGTTCCATCCCCTACCCCAGTGCACAAGCAGCTGAATTAGTGGCCCTAACACAAGCTTGCACTCTTTATCAAGATCGAGATGTTAACATATACACAGATTCTAAATATGTCTTTGGGGTTGTGCAAGATTTTGGCCGTATTTGGCAACGCCATGGTTTCACTACAGCCGATGGCAAGTCAATATCTCATCATTCTTTGATCCAGGATTTGCTTGCTGCACTCCAACTTCCAAGAAGGATAGCGGTCATTAAAGTGCGGGCACATACTAACGCCAAAGACCCAGTCAAAAAAGGCAATGCTATGGCAGATGCAGCTGCAAAAACTGCAGGGTAACTGCATAAACGAGCAGATCTATCTATGGTAATGTTCTCCACTCCATCCCTACTGTCAAATGAGCTTTTATGTACACTGCAGACACAAGCCTCTGAGAGTGAAGTTGATTTTTGGGCTAGCAGAGGTTTGACACAAGACAAACATGGTCTTATGTCAAAAGAGGGGATTGTAGGACTTCCACAGGCAGCTGCTGTATTATTCATTCAAAATGTTCATGGTGTGGGTCATAAGGGAAAACAGTTAGTGGAAAAAGAAATGCGCAAAAAATTTTGTGTATGGTTTCTCCATGATCTAGTGAAGGAAACATTGGGAAGGTGCCTTACTTGTTTACAAAACAACCCTGGGCATGGCCAGCATGGGAAACATGAACATTTAACACCCCCTGAGGCACCATTCACACATCTACAGATAGATTTTACACATCTCCCTAAATCAAAAGAAGGAGATAAGCTGTTGGTGGTAGTAGACAGATTTTCAGGTTGGCTGGAAGCTTTCGCATGGAGGAATGAAACAGCAGAGACAGCGGTCAAGGTTTTGTGTAAGGAAATCATCCCTAGATGGGGTTGTCCTTTGTTCATAGAAAGCGATCAGGGACCAGCTTTTACTGCAGCAGTGACTCAGGGAGTCTCAAAGGCTTTGAGTATTCAATGGAAGCTCCATATTCCTTACCACCCTCAGAGTTCTGGAGTAGTGGAAAGAATGAATAGGACAATTAAGGGTAAATTAGTGAACGCCATGGGAGGGACTCTGAAGAATTGGCCAGCTGTGTTACCTGCTATACTAGCTGAAATAAGGATGACACCTAATAAACAGAATAAGTTGTCTCCCTTTGAGATACTAATGGGCAGACCATTCCCTACCCCTTGGACTGGACAGCAACCCCCTCTGTGGCAGAAAGGAGATTTAGAGGTGATACAGGGAGAACATGTAAAAGCATTGTGTGAAAAGTTGAATTTACCTTTTCCTTTACCCGCAGATCAACCAACCCACCCCTTCGAGGTAGGTGATCAAGTGGTGATCCGAAGACTGGATCCAAGGGTGAGAACCTGGTTTGGAGAACCTACAGTGATCATGGCCATTACACGTACAGCTGTTCTTACTGAAGGATCAGGAACCTGGATCCATGCATCAAGAGTCAAAAGGATTTCCCAAGATGAGAGACACAATCAAGCTGATCAACCAACAGAAGAAGGAGCCAAGAACTCTGCTACCCAACCTATTGGGTCCCCGTGAGGACTGGATGAACCTGATTATTATCTTATCAATAGTGACTATTATCATTGTCCCACTCTGGTTTCTATTGGATATTTCATATGATAGAAAGGGGCCAGTGGTTCAAAAACAATCTGGGAGGGTTCAGGATGGGTGGGGGGTTACCTCAACACAACCGAATGATCATGTGTATCAAAATGAGAATTAATGAGAAGGAAAGGGAGGAAATGTTTTTGCTTCAACAATATGAGGAAATGCATGGGATTGAGACGATAGGGAGAGTGAGTCAATGAAAAGTGTTATCACTATGTGATAAAAGAGAGGACTGAAAGGATTAAATGGAATATAACTGAATCCATTTTGCATACACTAATACAAGATGCTAGTTTAACATATATATGAAATTTGTACACACTAAACAAAACTATGCTAGCTTCATGTAGAAATGAGTGTTTTTGCAAACTTTACAAAAAAGCAGATAAGGTTTACTCTAATTTCTGAAAAGTTTTAACCATAACTTGGACATTGGGTCAGATTACAGTCATGGTCTTGGGCGTTGGGTCAGATTACAGCCATGGTCTGGGTGTTAGACCAGATATGGCATGATAGATAAAGTAGAAGAGTGAAAATGCAAACCTCATACAAATAATTGTGGAGTTAAGGTAAAAAAATGTACATGTATTTGATTGGATGGTCTGAGGGTGTGTTTGCCCAAAGACTACAGTATAATAACCCTGATGTTATGCCAATAAAACTGAAGTGTTTGCAATCGCAACTGAGGTGACTTGAGTGCATTCACTTTCCGAGATCTCGTAGCTGTGTCCAGGTGTGACCATAGGTATCTTGAGGGGGCCCCCAAGGAACAGGAAAAAGACCGCCTACCTACTTTCACTCAGGAATAGGGCTCCGGCATGAAATATCACCACCATCCAGTAGTGTGTAGTATACTTAGGAGAACCACTACTCTCCCAGTCCTGTCTGTGTGAGATGGCCTTAGCCTTAAACCACTCCAAAAGCCTCGCCCCCTCTGCAATGTTTTGCCCCACCCACCAGAGATAGGCAGGTTCAGTGTGCTTCTGGCACATTTTGCTTGCTTTTGATGTTTGAGACACATCTTGCATCATTTCACTGACAGTCGACCTAGTTCTGATGTGCATTTGACCTCCTTCTAAGCTGTTTCAAGTTGCTTCTGCATTCCTGTTGACTTATATGGGGAAAGAATCAGTTGTGATGTTACAAAAGCCAGCAGACATTAGTGGTGCACTGCACACTTTTTTTGCAGCCTTTCACTTCCATTTTCACTGACTTCAAATCTTCTGGGACTTAGGTGTTAAGTTGCCACACACTGCATTTAAAACACTTCATGATTTACTCCCCATCTACTGTATAATTCTTTCCTCAGCCACAAAGTCACTACACCACTTATCCCCACACCTTTACTGACCTACATATTTCTTCCTTATTCTTAAAATACTTGACTATAACAATTCTCTTGAATTAATTTTATTTTTTGGAATTCTCCTCTTCATTCCCAAATCTATAAATTGCAACCATTGTCTTCTTTTTCTAATTGTGTATTCAGTACAGCCCATGACTTGAAACCATTTAGGCAGGCCAACCTTCTTTTTTTACTGGTTTCTTTGCTTGCATTGTTTAGTGTTTGTATTGTGAACCTATTATTAATCTGAAATACATTGCTGTGTGATCTGCAGCAACTTCACTAGTAAAGGATCACAATATTGATATTACTAATTGTGTTAATAAACCGCTGCTTCTGCTGCTACTACTACTGCTACTAGTACTACTACTACTAATACTACTACTAATAATAATAAGTGTCATTAATAAACAGCTCTGACCATTGGCCTCTTTAAGCAGTGCAGCCCAGGCATCAGAGTTAATCTTTATTTCCTGCCTGGGGATGCACAGGCTAGTGGAAGGTAGTGAGAATGGAGATTTGTGACTGGTTGCCTGAGCAGCTGTACTTAGCTCCAGAGTTTGCCAGGAGGAAGCAAACAAATTTCATTATTCTTACGAATGTCCTTATAAACGTACATCTGGGTAGCAGTGACCATAACATGACTTCATTTATTGTTAGCTGTAAACAACAAGCACTTACGGGATTAATAAAAACGCTAAATTTTAAGAGAGCTAATTTTCCAAGGCTGAGAGCTGCTCTCTAAGACTTAGACTGGGAGGGACTATTGGCATTAATGAACACAACACAGAAATAGGACTTCTTCAAAAAGACTGTATGTGAACACACTGCAAAATATATTCCCATGGGCAACAAGTTTAAAAGGTTAAAAATCAAACTTATGTGGCTTACGACCAAAGTTAAAAAAGCTATAGAGAATAAGAAAAGAGCTATTATTAAATATAAAAATGAAGGAACGCTATCATCGTTAAACATTACAAAGAATATAACAGAATATGCAAAAAGGAAATAAAGGCCACAAAAATTGAAAACGAACAGATTGCAAAAGATAGCAGGACCAACCCCCAAAAATTCTTCTAATATATTCATAGTAAAACGGTCCGGTCCGAGCATGTAGGCTCTTTACAAAATAATCTAGAGTGGGTGACTGCAGACAAAGAGAAGGCAAATTTATTAAATACCTTCTTTAGCTCTGTGTATACAAAGGAGCATGGGGGAGCTCATGTCCATCATGGGCATGGTATTGACACAGCTCCAGATGATCCACATTGGCTCACAATTGATATGATCCAAAAATATTTCAACAGAGTAAAGGTGAATAAAGCACCTGGACCAGATGGCATACACCCACGGGTCCTTGAAGAATTGAGCTGTCATTTCAAAGCCATTTTTTCAAATTTTTATAGACTCTTTAATGACGTGCATAGTACCACTGGATTGGCATAAGGCCAATATGGTGCCAATATTTAAAATGGGGTCAAATTTTTTACCACGTAATTATGGAAGTTAGTTTAACTTCTATTGGTCGGAAGATACTGGAGAATTTAATAAAATACCACATAGATGAGTTCTTGCTGAAAAAAATATTTTAAGCAACAGACAGCATGGATTCATGAAAGACAGAAGTTGTCAAACAAATCTGATTTGTTTTTATGAGGAGGTGAGCAAAACCTTGGACAGAGGGGTGGCGGTGGACATGGTATACTTGGATTTTGCAAAAGCATTTGACATAGTTCCCCACACACAGCTAATGTCCAAGGTAAAGTCTACAGGCTTGGAAAAATTTGTATGTAAATGGATAGAAAACTGGCTAAAAGATCATATTCAAGGAGTAGTGGTTAATGATTCATACTCTGAATGGTCTAGGGCAGTGGTTCTTAACCTTGTTGGAGGTAATGAACCCCACCAGTTTCATATGCGCATTCACCGAACCCTTCTTAATTGGAAAAATAAAATATGATTTTTAAAATTTAAAACATAGGTATATATTTATACATAGGTGCACAAAATGAACAAAACCGTTAAGAACAAAGAACAAAACCATTAAAACATGATTTTCACACAAAAACAAAAACATAATAATGAATATTTACTGCACGAATCATTTGAGTCGGATGTGGGTCTTCACCTCCACTGAACCTGCAAGACTGACTCACCGAACCCCTGGGGTTCGATCGAACCCAGGTTAAGAACCACTGGTCTAGGGTTGTCAGTGGTGTACTGCAAGGTTCAGTGTTGTGACCCTTACTTTTTAATATATTTATAAACAATATAGGGTCTGGGATTAAAAATACCATTTCAGTCTTTGCAGATGACACCAAGCTGTGCAGTGGAATAACATCCTTACAGGATGTCTCCAACTTGCAAGCCGACCTCAATGCACTGTTTAATTGTGCAACTATGTGGCAAATGAGGTTTAATGTTGATAAATGTAAGGTTTTGCTGTCTCTTTGCTGGATGGGCTGTCTCTTTGCTGAGCGAGCTGTCTTTTTGCTGGATGAGCTGTCTCTTGGCTGGACAGGCTGTCTCTTTGCTATACAGGATGTCTCTTTGCTATATGGGCTGTCTCTTTGCTGGAAGAGTTGTCTCTTTGCTGGAAGAGTTGTCTCTTTGATGGATGGGCTGTCTCTTTGCTGGAGAGGTTGTTTCTTTGCTGGAGGGGCTGTCTCTTTGCTGGATGGGCTGTCTCTTTCCTGGAAGAGCTGTCTCTTTCCTAGAGGGGCTGTCTCTTTGCTGGAGGGGCTGTCTCTTTGCTGGATGAGCTGTCTCTTTTCTGGATGGGCTGGGACAGCCGAGTCCAAGAAGGGAAATCCCTGTCCGGCAAAGAGACATCCCGTCTTTGATTTATGGGGATGTCTCTTTGCTGAATTGGGCCATCTCTTTGACTATATAGGGGGTACTGTGGTTAGATCTCTAGGGGCACTTTAATGTAAAGGGTCACTGTGATATAAAGGGGACTGCACTGTAAAGGGGCACTGTAATCAATACAATGAATATAATCCGTGAATATTCCATCACCAACTGCCCTTGCGGTTGCCCTTGCACCCCCCCCCCCGTAAATTAGCTGCTCAGTCTAAAATGCCCAGGCCTACTTTTTGCCCTAGTCTGGGCCTGTTCTCTACTGCACATTCACTTTCACTTACAGGTCTCCCCTCTGGACAGTGAATTGAAAAGCAACACACTGATGAGCTAATCTACATTGCACATGGCTCTTAGATCGTTCCTCCTATCAGCATGTTCCTTGCATTACAACACACATAATTGGCTACCTTTGATGCTCCCCTCTGCCTCTCTGAGCACTGTCATATATAGAATGTAAGCAGCATACACCAAATCAAATTCTGGTACTTACACTGCCTTAAGTAACATTTAGGGGTTAGTTAATGATTAGAGAGCTGCATTTATTTGTGTCTTTTATATCTGCCCGGAGTTCTTCCTTAAAAAATTTTCCATTTTGTACAAACAGAGATAATTGTAGCAAGCCCCCCCCCCCCCAAAAAAAAAAACAAAACAAAAAAGAGGCTTTGTGCTTTGACTTGCCGTGAAAGCTCAGGTTTAGCATTCTGTACAAATGCTTCAAGCATGTTTGGCTTGGGCAATGTAAACCAGCTAGCAGCAATAAATGCAGTTCAGAGCTTTGCCTGGAGATTGTCTGGATATGAAATCTTATGCAGTATGATGGTCACGCAACAATACTGCTGACACATTGCAGCTCCTTCTATATTGACAGGTCTGCAATGATGGTAGTTGTAACAGAAGAGTGAATGGTTTATGTTTTATAGTTTACATAAATATTTCAGGAGCAAATGGTTACTTTACGCAAGGGAAAATGGACTCTTTCAGTGTATAATTCACCAGATATAAACGGTCAGGATGCAAAAAATAAAAACAATTTCAAAATGGACATGAGCAGGAAAGGAATATTTTACGTGGACAGAAAAGTAACAAACATAAACCTGTTGTTTTATTAGAGTGAACTTTAAATAGTCTACTTTATTGTTTCCCTTTTGTATATTTAAAACATAACAAATATATATATCAGCAGGGCAAAGTAGTAAGCAGGAATGTTAAAGTGATACTAAACTCATCAATCATTCTAAGGCAGTGGTTCTCAACCTTTCTAATGCCGCGACCCCTTAATACAGTTCCTCATGTTGTGGTGACCCCCAACCATAAAATTATTTTCGTTGCTACTTCATAACTGTAATTTTGCAGTGGGAGGACTAGTGCCACATCATTGGTGTCAGTGGAAGGAGTAGTGCCCCATCACTGATGTCAGTGGGATGAATAGTGCCCCATCGTTGGTGTCAGTGGGGGGAATAGTGCCCCATCGTTGGTGTCAGTGGGGGGAATAGTGCCCCATCGTTGGTGTCAGTGGGGGGAATAGTGCCCCATCGTTGGTGTCAGTGGGGGGAATAGTGCCCCATCGTTGGTGTCAGTGGGGGGAATAGTGCCCCATCGTTGGTGTCAGTGGGGGGAATAGTGCCCCATCGTTGGTGTCAGTGGGGGGAATAGTGCCCCATCGTTGGTGTCAGTGGGGGGAATAGTGCCCCATCGTTGGTGTCAGTGGGGGGAATAGTGCCCCATCGTTGGTGTCATTGGGGGGAATAGTGCCCCATCGTTGGTGTCAGTGGGGGGAATAGTGCCCCATCGTTGGTGTCAGTGGGAGGAATAGAGCCCCAACGTTGGTGTCAGTGGGGGCAATAGTGCCCCAACATTGGTGTCAGTGGGGGGAATAGTGCCCCATCATTGGTGTCAGTGGGGGAATAGTGCCCCATCATTGGTGTCAGTGGGGGAATAGTGCCCCATCATTGGTGTCAGTGGGAGGAATAGTGCCCCATCATTGGTGTCAGTGGGAGGAATAGTGCCCCATCATTGGTGTCAGTGGGAGGAATAGTGCCCCATCATTGGTGTCAGTGGGAGGAATAGTGCCCCATCATTGGTGTCAGTGGGAGGAATAGTGCCCCATCATTGGTGTCAGTGGGAGGAATAGTGCCCCATCATTGGTGTCAGTGGGAGGAATAGTGCCCCATCATTGGTGTCAGTGGGAGGAATAGTGCCCCATCATTGGTGTCAGTGGGGGGAATAGTGCCCCATCATTGGTGTCAGTGGGGGGAATAGTGCCCCATCATTGGTGTCAGTGGGGGGGAATAGTGCCCCATCATTGGTGTCAGTGGGGGGAATAGTGCCCCATCATTGGTGTCAGTGGGGGGAATAGTGCCCCATCATTGGTGTCAGTGGGGGGAATAGTGCCCCATCATTGGTGTCAGTGGGGGGAATAGTGCCCCATCATTGGTGTCAGTGGGGGGAATAGTGCCCCATCATTGGTGTCAGTGGGGGGAATAGTGCCCCATCATTGGTGTCAGTGGGGGGAATAGAGCCCCATCATTGGTGTCAGTGGGGGGAATAGTGCCCCATCATTGGTGTCAGTGGGGGGAATAGTGCCCCATCATTGGTGTCAGTGGGGGGAATAGTGCCCCATCATTGGTGTCAGTGGGGGGAATAGTGCCCCATCATTGGTGTCAGTGGGGGGAATAGTGCCCCATCATTGGTGTCAGTGGGGGGAATAGTGCCCCATCATTGGTGTCAGTGGGGGGAATAGTGCCCCATCATTGGTGTCAGTGTGGGGAATAGTGCCCCATCATTGGTGTCAGTGGGGGGAATAGTGCCCCATCATTGGTGTCAGTGGGAGGAATAGTGCCCCATCATTGATGTCAGTGTGGTGGAGGGGGAAATAGTGCCCCATCTTTGGGGTCAGGGGGGGGAATAGTGCCCCATCGTTGGTGTCGGTGGGGGGAGGAATAGTGCCCCATCATTGGTGTCAGTGGGGGGAGGAATAGTGCCCCATCATTGGTGTCAGTGGGGGGAATAGTGCCCCATCATTGGTGTCAGTGGGGGGAATAGTGCCCCATCATTGGTGTCAGTGGGAGGAATAGTGCCCCATCATTGGTGTCACTGGGAGGAATAGTGCCCCATCATTGATGTCAGTGTGGTGGAGGGGGAAATAGTGCCCCATCTTTGGGGTCAGGGGGGGGAATAGTGCCCCATCGTTGGTGTCGGTGGGGGGAGGAATAGTGCCCCATTCTTGGTGTCAGTGGGGGGAGGAATAGTGCCCCATCGTTGGTGTCAGTGGGGGGAGGAATAGTGCCCCATCGTTGGTGTCAGTGGGGGGGAGGAATAGTGCCCCATCGTTGGTGTCAGTGGGGGGGAGGAATAGTGCCCCATCATTGGTGTCAGTGCGGGGGGGGAGGAAATAGTGCCCCATCATTGGTGTCAGTGGCAGAAATAGTGCCCCATTGTTGGTATTAGTCACACAAATGATGGGGCACTATTCCTCCCACTGACACCAATGATACTTACCTTGCTGACCCCTGCTCCAGCCTGGGCTCGCTCTCTCACTTACCTGTCAGCTGTCTTCCTTCTCTGGCCGCTCTCCTCTTCACTTACTCCGGCAGTTCCCTCGATCTTCTTAGATCTACGCGCGCTGCCGCTCGGCTCCTCCTCTCCAAGCTCCACCTCCTCGCCGGTGATTGGCCGCCTGTGTGCCTCTCCTGAGCTACAGTTCCGGTGGCCAATCAGCGGCGAGGAGGCGGAGTTGTTGAGGGATCCCGGAGGTGTGGCCAGGTGACAGGGCAGCGTGTCATCCCGCCCACACATCGACTGAGTCAGAGGAGCGGTGTCTCGGTTCCTAAGACCATCGGAAATATGTGTTTTCCGATGGTTTTAGGCGACCCCTGGGAAATGGTCGTTCGACCCCCAAAGGGGTCGCGACCCCCAGGTTGAGAACCGCTGTTCTAAGGTATCAGGTATACAATAGTTGTTTTTTTTTTAAGTCTCTTAACATTATTTTCGGGCTTCTTCTTTTTTCCTGTTTACTTATTTTATTAATTACAGGTACATATATAGTGCTGTCAATTTGCACAGTGCTTTATATATATATATATATATATATATATATATATATATATTACTTTCACATCAGTCAAATGGTGTGCAATCTACAATCTACAGTCCCTAACTTACATTCATACATACACATACTAGGGCCAATTTAGACAGGATCCAATTAACCTACCAGCATGTCTTTGGAGTTCCCCTATTCTCCACTTATGAACCTCCCCACTATTAGTGTAAAGCAGGGGTGGACTGACAACTCATGGGGCCCCCGGGCAATAGGGGATCATGGGGCCCCTGTGTCCTTGTCCACACTCAAAGCACACACAAAAAAGTCTAGAAAAAGGTACCAGGGGCATTTCATGGGGCCCCCTACTGACCCCGTGCCCCTGGGCAGTGCCCGAGTGCTCGAATGGTCAGTCCACCCCTGGTGTAAAGCCAGCAGTGCTGTCATTTCTGGTCACATGCCCTGCTCTATGTGTACTACAAATCCAATAGATCTGAATGTGTCTGCTGGTAGATGTGTAGTCCATCTTGGGGGTAAGCAGGAAAAGGTGGCTATGCTCACATTCACAAGGGGGCATGGAGAACAAACATAGCCAGCCTAGAAGAGGCAGTCTGAGAACAGCAGAAAAGAGCTTGCAATTGTAAGCCGTGTACCGGGGTGGGCTCCCCAGGATACAGTGAAGTCACGAACGAGGAAAGCAACCTCAACACCAGCTTTTGCCACAACAGAATTTTACTTAGATGTGGCAAATAAACACAACCACAAATGCTGGAAACATACAATAAATTTATATACACCCAGCCCAAAGGCTGAGACCCTTGTGCTGCACAGCACTTCGCCTTCTGATGGATGAAGGTAGAAAGTGAAGTAATTTACCTACTGGCGGGCACAAATAAGCTGCCACACCGTACCCGTTATTACCCTAAAAGAGCAGGAATCAGTGTATGGGTGTATGGTATGGGCTAGCCTGCGGTGCAGCACAACAGCTTACAATCTTACACAAATCTACAGTATTCCCCCTCCCATAACTGGTCCTGTAGCACGTGCCTGAGTATTCCTTCTCAGCAAAACGCCAGTCTGGCTTGAGTTTGTAGGATTTTATCAGCTCTCCAATGTGAAATGTCACTTTAAGTTGTGGAGTCCTTCCAATAATGAGTAACAACACTTGTGGCCTGACACAAACAGAGACCCTAACTAACTAACTATAGGCCTGGTCGCAGTCTATAGGCGCCAACACTGAAATGAGGTGCATGCACGATCTTACCAACCCGGGTCTGCTTTGCATCCGCTGCTGACTTTAAACAGAACAAATGTCTCTCCAACAGGCCTGCGATATTGCAGTGTATGCTGCGTTGTTCCTCTGCTCTCATCAGCTTCCTGGCCGAAATCTCATCAGCTTCCTGGCAGCAATCTCATCAGCTTCACCCAGCTGCAGCTCACACGGCCCCTTCATTCAGCATTCTCCAGAACATGGCTCCTGCATTCAGCATCGTCCAAAACATGGCTGCAGTCTCCTCTTCCTGTTCACTAAAAACCCCAACTCTGTGTGAAAACCCCACCTCTTCATGAATATACAAATATCTATGCAGTCTGAGCCTGTGTTAGAAAAACGGTAACATCTTGTGGCTAAACTGCAGAATTTCAATCAAAACATCAATTTACTCCACACCATAATTTACTGCACACAAACAGTGTTCAAACAATGAGAGCTGTTTTCCCCATCTCACACAATTGATAGACTAAGCCTTTGGAGCTGACTGGAGTGCTAGGCTGTGGAGGAGGTGGGTACGGCTGGCTTAAGCTCCCATTGGCACACAGAGAGGCTGACCAGCTGTCAGGAATCTGGGTGATTCTCATCATTGCAGTTGGGATCCTTCCAGATCCTTTGCCAACTGAGTAACATCAGACGAAAACTGGTCACAGACATGCAGAAGAAGTGCACTCCTGTGATCCTTAGGAGAAGTTGGGCCAAAACAGCTTTGATCCTATTCCTCCTTTAATACACATATACACACACATACAAACATACATACACACTTATGTATATCTATATCAATAGAAAAGGAGGGGAGACATTCATCTTTGGACATCTGTGCAGAAATAATTTTCACTTCTTTATAAATTATTTACATTGAACTGGAAACATAATTGTGTGGGCCTCAAAATTACATTTAATATGATCTGTGAATGGTGTGCAAAATTAGCAAATCTATAAGGCAAAATATATTAACTTCCATATACTGTATATGTTTAGTCTAAACATTTGCAATACCACTGCTCTTACATATTTATCATGCTGACACTACATTTTATCTAGATTTAAATTGCTATAGATCATATATTTTTTTAAATATATTGCTCTAATAAACTATGATCACTGCAAAAAATGTCATACTACATATTTATAACAAAGTAAAGAGAGCAGGGCGCCAGATTAGTGTATGGTTAAAAACAACACTTTAATGTCCTTTCCCACTTACAGTGTAGGAAAGAAGTATTTGATCCCCTGCTGATTTTGAATGTTTGCCCACTCACAAAGAAATGATAAGTCTAAAAATCAAATGCTAGGTGTATTGTAACACTGAGAGACAGAATAGCAACAAAAAAATTTACAAGAAATGCATGTCTAACAAATTATGCACTGATTTGCATGTTCATGAGGGAAATACATATTTGATCCCCTTCACAAAACATGACTTAGTACTTGGTGGCAAATCCCTTGTTGGCAATCACAAAGGTCAGACGTTTCCTGTAGTTGGCCACCAGGTTTGCACACATCTCAGGGGACATTTTGGACCACTCCTCTTGGCAGATCCTCTCCAAGTCATTAAGCTTTGGTGGCTGATGTTTGGCAACTCAAACTTTCAGCTCCCTCCACAGATTTTCAGTCAGATTAAGATCTGGGGACTGGCTAGGCCACTCTAGGACCTTAATGTGCTTCTTCTTGAGCCCATTTTCAATGCCCTTGCTGAGGGAAGAAGGTTCTCACCCAAGATTTGATGGTACATTGCCCTGTCTATTGTCCCTTTGATGCGGTGCAGTTGTCCTATCCCCTTAGCAGAAAAACACCCCCAAAAGCAGATTGTTTCCACCACCATGTTTGACAGTTGGGATGGTGTTCTTGGGGTCATAGGCAGCATTCATCCTCCTCCAAACACAGAGAGTTGAGCTGATGCCAAAGAGTTTGATTTTGGTCTCATCTGACCACAACACTTTCAACCAGTCCTCCTCTGCATCATTTAGATGTTCAGTGGAAAACTTCAGATGGGCCTAGACATGTGCTTTCTTGAGCAGAGGGAGCTTGCGGCCAATGCAGGATTTCAATCCTTGTTGGCATAGTGTGTTACCAATTGTTTTCTTGGTGACTGTGGTCCCAGCTGCCTGGAGATCATTGACAAGATCCTCACGTGTAGTTCTGGGATGATTCCTCACTGTTCTCATGATCATTGACACTCTACGAGGTGAGATCTTGCATGTTGCACCAGACCTAGGGAGACTGACAGTTGTTTTGTGTTTCTTGCATTTGCGAATGATTGCACCAACTGTTTTCACTTTCTCACCAAGCTGCTTGGAGATAGTTTGCTAGCCCAGTCCAGCCTTGTGTAGGTCTACAATCTTGTCCCTGACATCCTTGGACAGCTCTTTGAACTTTTCCATGGTGGAGAGTTTGGAATCTGATTGTTTGATTGCTCCTGTGGACAGGTATCTTTTATACAGGTAACAAAATGAGATTAGCAGCACTCCCTTTAAGTTACTTCTGCTAATCTCAGCTTGTTACCTGTATGAAAGACACCTGGTAGCCAGAAATCCTGCTGAATGACAGGGGATCAAATACTTATTTCCCTCATGAACATGCAAATCAGTACATAATTTGGTATGCATTTATTTAGAATTTTTTGTTGCTATTCTGTCTCTCAGTGTTACAATACACCTACCATTCAATTTTTTGACCGATCATTTCTTTGTGAGTGGGCATACATTCAAAATCAGCAGGGGATCAAATATTTATTTCCTTCACTGTACATCTGAAAGACCTGTAGACGGCTCCAGGTGTCAGAGTGCTGCGATATACCGCTCACCGCAATCTGAATGAACTGATAGGGCAGCAGGGAACAAGCAGTGACCTACTGCAAGATGGTAAATCGGTTGAGTCTTTCCTCTCACTCACGGCACTAACAGGAAGGCAGACAGGAGAACATGACAGGCTGTGGCTTTCCAACCATCCATCCACCTGTCTTGTGAACTCTATGGATTATTCACTGTGGATTTGAGCAATGATTGTGCTTGTTTAATCACAAGTTGTACTGGATACATATTTATAACATAAAGGTATGTGCAGCCTGGCATTCCCAATTATTTTATGTTTACCTTGTATAATGCTTTATTCTTTAGAGATAATTACCGTTTTACTAGTTTAAAACTTCCAAACCTGTTACTGTATTTAACCGCCTCCCATATAAGGAAATGACCGGTGCATGGTGGTTCTCTCGTTCTGGGAGGACGTCATATGACGTCCTTCCACCCTAAGCAAGTGTGTGCTCCCGCAGCGCGGCGATTGATGGTGCGCTGTGTCCCTGGGACACAGTGGATCACCGATCAGCGGAAAGAACCGATGACTTCGGGTCTGTCATGTGATCATCTGTGTCCAATCACAGCTGATCACATGTAAATAAGGAAATGCTGGTTATCAGCATTTCTCTCCTCATGAGCTGTCACACTAACAGCTCGAGAGCAGAGGAGAGCCGGTAATCGGCATTCCTCAGAGGGGACATCTACACTGATCATCAGGTCACTGATGATCAGTGTGGTCCCATCAGTGCCACCTGTCAGTGTCCATCAATGCCACCTGTCAGTGCCCATCAGTGCACATCAATGCCACATATCAGTGCCTACCAGTGCATATCAATGCCACATATCAGTGCCCTTCTGAGCTGCCTTTCAGTGCCAGCTATCAGTACCAGTCAGTGCCACCTATCAGTGCAAGTCAGTGCTGCCTATGAGTGCTGTCAATCTGTACCACCTATCAGTGCCGCCTATCTGTGCCAGTCAGTTCCAGCCAGTGCCACCTAACAGTTCCAGTCAGTGCCACCTAACAGTGCCAGTCAGTGCTGCCTATCAATGCCAGTCAGTGCTGCCTAACAGTGCCGCCTATCAGTGCCATATATGAGCACTGCCTTTCAGTGCCCATCAGTGATGTCTGTGAATGCCCACCAGTGATTTCTGTCAATGCCCATCAGTGCCATCTTCTAGTGCCTCCTCATCAGTGCTGCCTATCAGTGCCCATCACTGCAGCCTCATTAGTGCACATAAGTGAAGGAGAAAAATTACTAATTTTACAAAATGTTATAACAGAAAATAAGATAAAAACTTTTAAAAAAAAAAAATTTCATTTGTTTTTGGTTTGTTTATCAAAAAATAAAAAACCCAGTGGTGATTAAATACCACCAAAAGAAAGCTCTATCTATCTCAAAAAAATGATAAAAGTTTCATATGGGTACAGTGTTGCATGATCTCGTAATTGTCATTCAAAGTGCGACAGCGCTGAAAGCTGAAAATTGGCCTGGACAGGAAAGGGGTAAAAGTGTCCGGTCTGGAAGTGGTTAAAAACTGTCAGTAAATGCTGTATTACTTGCTGTTCATACTCACTTAGTCACTATGGGATTAGTTTTCTGTATTCTGCATAAAACCCGGTTGATCCTGCTGTTCACTGTCCCTACCTCCTTATCTGTGTCCCTGCTGCAGCCTGAAATTGTTTAGACCTGAAATTTCGAGCCTAGACCTACTAGCCAGGCACAAACCTTACTCTCCACCAATTGCTTTGTAAATTAAAAAGTCCAAAAATTTTGAAAAAAAGTGTTTTTCTTATAAAATTTTGCAAATAAAAAGTATTTCATCATAAATCTTGGCCAAAATCTATTCCGTTATATTTTTAGTAAAAAAATAAATAACCCAAATTAGTTTATAACCAAAACCTATAATTTTTTAACATTTTTTTTCTATTTTTTATCTGTTATTTTTTCTTTATTATTTTTTTTTTTTTACGTACTGTCACCCTAGCAGTGCAGTGTCACCATGGTGACACTGTACTACTTGTGGGGGGTGATGAAGATTATTATTTTTTTTTACAGAAAGGATGTAAAAGCAATTGTTTCTCCTTCTCTCTAGCTGCATTCTTGCAGCCATTGAGAACTACTGCGTGAGCTGTGATTGGTCACAGCTTGTCACATGGTACAAGGCTGTTGTAAATAGCCTTGTACCATGTGACCTCTGTGATCATTCACAGATTTCACACGTAGTAAGCAATGATGTCACAAGTGACATCTTGCTTACTACTCTGCATGTGATCACTGATTAGCCAATCAGTGATCACATGATCGGGACCTCATACAGAGGTCCCGTCTGACGATCGGTGTTCCATTGTGTCCGGAGGATACAGCGGGCACCGGATTGCGGTGTGCGCACCAGGGAGCGCGCACAGGCAGGGTGCTGGGAGGCTGTTTACAAATGGCCACCCGACCCTGCGCTGCCACCGGCCGGCCGTTTATATACAACGGCCAGACGGGAGGTGGTTAATGATGTGGGCTTAATGGCACTTTAAGAGCTGTCTGTAAATACGTCACCTCTTCTGTTACCTGACCTACTGATTTCAGCAGTAGTGGAGAGGAACTGCTAGCAAAAGATTCTGCAGAAACTGGCAGTGTTGGGTGTGTCACATTTCTGGTCCCCTACTTCTTTTAGTGGTTTTATCCACCAGTCTCTACATCAGTACTGTGTCCTATAGTGACATAGGAGCAGGCAGAAGGAGCCACAGCAGGACAGTAAGTAGAGGCAGAAGTAAAAACCTAGGTTACAAAATGTAATAACCCATAGCAACCAATTAAAATTCACTTTATTGACGTCAGACTCGTACAAAATGGTACCTGACATGTTGTGATGACTATAGCTGACCATACACTGGTCAAAATTTACTTGGTCCAGCAGGAACCCACTGAATTACATTTTGGTTTGTGGGCTGCCCTGCTCAACAGAAGTAGATTGTTTAATCTATTTTTGTTGAAGCGACATGTTGGAAAATGTTCCATTGACCAGCAGCTGTAGCCAATCAACTGCGCCTTGTGATCAATGTATTCTGCTTGCATCGGATGCTGCTGTCAGAATGTCCCAGTGGGGTGGATTCTTCTATCCAGCCCATTTTTTTTCACTCAGCCTGCTGGCTGAACAAATAAATAAAAAAATTAAAAAACGGTGTATGGCCAGCTTATTTTTCTTGCTCTGTCTTTTTTTTATTTTTAATTTATTAAGTGTAGAAAAAAATCATAATACAAATTAACATGTAGGTTTATTTTCAGAAAGGTGCAATACAATATCCTTGACAATTACTGTATATTTTATGAATGGGTCAGAAGTCAGAAACATTGCTACACACCATTTAATTGTTGTTTGATTGTTGAAAGCCCATGCCTAAATTGATCAATGTGTAATTTCCAATGTTGCACAATTATTTCTGCAAAAATGAAAAGCATTAAGCAAATGCAAATTTTGTCAACGGGAAATCCATAAGAATTAGTTTACTTTTGGATGCACTACTTGGTAGAAAAACTAACGAGGTGCTCTGTAGTTTTAAACTTCAATGACACCTGAAGCTCACATTTGAAAGTTAGAAGCACACAAACCATTATATTATGTGTTTCCTATCTGAAAGATACTGAGATAAATTATTCTTCAAAGCTGGAATGTCCTATTAAAATTGGCATGCCACCGGCTGCATGCACAAAGCTCCTGTTGCACTGTAAAGTCCTTTATCACATACAATAATATTGCCAAAAGTATTGGGACACTCCTCCAAATCATTGGATTCAGGTGTTCCAATCACCTCCATGACTACAGGTGTATAAAATCAAGCATCTAGGCATGCAGACTGCTTCTACAAACATTTGTGAAAGAATGGGTTGCTCTCAGGAGCTCAGTGAATTCAAGCGTGGTGTCGTAATAGGTTGCCACCTGTGCCATAAGTCCATCTGTGAAATTTCCTTGCTACTAAATATTCCACAATCAAATGTTAGTGGTATTATAACAAAGTGGAAGCAGCTGGGAACAAGAGCAACTCAGTCAAGAAGTGGTAGGCCAAGTAAAATGACAGATCGGGGTCAGCACATGCTGAAGCGCACAGTGCACAGAAGTCATCAACTGTCTGCAGAGTCAAAACCTAAAGACCTCCAAACTTCATGTGTTCACACAAAAAAAAGTGCTTAGAGAGCTTCATGGAATGGGTTTCCATGGCCGAACAGCAGCATCCAAGCCTTACATCACCAAGTGCAATGCAAAGAGTCAGATGCAGTGGTGTAAAGCACACCGCCACTGGATTCTAGAGCAGTGGAGACATGTTCTCTGGAGTGACTAATCACGCTTCTCTGTCTAGCAATCCGATGGACGTGTCTGGGTTTGGCAGTTGCCAGGGGAACGGTCCTTGCCTGACTGCATTGTGCCAAGTATAAAGTTTGGTGGAGGGAAAATTATGGTGTGGGGTTGTTTTTCAGGGGTTGGGCTTGGTCCCTTAGTTCCAGTGAAGGGAACTCTTAAGGTGTCAGCATACTAAGACATTTTGGACAATTTCATGCTCCCAACTCTGTGGGAACAGTTTGGGAATGGCTCCTTACTGTTCCAGTATGACTGTGCACCACTGCATAAAGCAAGGTCCATAAAGACATGGATGAGCGAGTTTGGGGTGGAGGAACTTGACTGGCCTGCAACCCGATAGAACACCTTTGGGATGAATTAGGGCGGATGCTGCATGCCAGGCTTTCTCGTCCGACATCAGTGCCTGACCTCACAAATGCGCTTCTGGAAGAATGGTCAAACATTCCCATAGACACACTCCTAAGCCTTGTGGACAGCCTTCCCAGAAGAGTTGAAGCTGTTATAGCTGCAAAGGGTGGGCCAACTCAATATTGAACCCTACGGACTAAGACTGGAATGCCATTAAAGTTCATGTGCGTGTAAAGGCAGGCGTCCCAATATTTTTGGCAATATAGTGTATACATTGCTGGTGTAGACGTTTGTTTGTTCTTTGGAGTTGCGATTTGCTTTCTATCCACTGGGTGGTGCTGGGGTGCTCTTGGCAGTCTATCACCTGCTGTCCAACATGCACAGGCTTCCCTTGTCACTTCCTGAGGCCGGGAGGGGCAAATATGTTGGCCATAGGAGGTGGAACATGCTGAGAGATCTCCCAATGGGTGGCCCTCTAGTGCATGTCGGCAGTGCGACGATGCGTGACATCGTCCTGCACATTGGGCAGGGTAGCTCTGCGTGCTACCAGCGCCTGGGGATCTGTAATTAAAAGCACAAGTATACGTTACCTGAGCTGCAGAGAATCTTGTAGCTTTTCTCTGATGTTTTGAATGTTGTAGCTTTTCTCTGATGTTTTGCCCATACATTTCCACAGGTGAGCAAAGAGGGTTAAGAAAAGAGTTACTTCCAAGCTTCGATAATGTTTCCTATTACCACTTGTCAACAAGTAGTTTGTGGTAAATACAGTGTGCATGATTTCATTGTGCTTCTAGAAATCATTTACCTAGTCTAATGTTATAAATAGTTCAACAGGGATTTATTTCATTTTTTTTTCCTGTTAAACATAATTAGTTAAGTGTCTGATATTTCAGTGATTAAATGTCAGCTTTCATCAATGGCTTTTAATAAATCTGTTTACACAGTACACATTCCAATTAATGACATATAATACGCAGCGGCATGTGACAAGGACATATCAGTTTACATGTTATAAATGAATATGTGTCCTTAATAACAATAAGAATTCCTTACAAATATGCATTTTGTCCATGTAAATGTTTGTAGGCAGATAAATACAGCAAATTAGCACCCCCCTTTCCAATTGTGATAAGATATTAAGTTATTGCTTAATGTGGAGATCTTTTTTCTTCACAGAGAGCAAAAAGAAAAAGCAATGGACAATTGTGCTCAACAATTTGCATACCCTGGCAGAAATCGTGAAATTTTGTCATTGATAATGAAAATATGACTGATTATACCAAAAAAACTGTCTTTTAGTTAAGGATAATGATCACATGAATCCATTTGTTATCATATAGTTGTTTGGCTCATTTTTAAATCATAATGATAACAGAAATCATCCAAATGGCCCTGATCAAAAATGTACTTACCCTGGAATGTTTGTCCTTGATACAAACACACAAGCCAACACACACAGGATGAAATGGCAATTAAAGGTTATTTTCCCATATCTGTGGCTTTTTTAAATTGTAATTAATGTCTGTATATAAATAATCAATGGGTTTGTTAGCTCTCATGTGGATGCAGTGAGCAGGCTAGATACTGAGCCATGGGGAACAATAAAAAGAACTGTCAAAAGACTTGCGTAACAAGGTAATGAAACATTATAAAAGTGGAAGAGGATATAAAAGGATATCCAAAGCCTTGAATTGTTCAGTATTGTGCAGTACAGCTAGTATTGTTCAATCGCTTAACAAAAAGTGAAAAATTCTGGGATCTCTTGATACAAGCCAAAATGAGGTAGACCAAGAAAGATTGCAGCCACAACTGCCAGAAGAATTATTTGGGATACAAAGAAAAACCCAGAGGTAAAATCAGGAGAAATACAGGCAGCTCTGGAAAAATATGGTGTGGGTGTTTCAAGGAGCACAATGCGACGATATTCAAACAAAACTGAGCTGCATGGTTGAGTTGCCAGAAAGAAGCCTTTACTTTGCCAATGCCAAAAAAAGCCAAGGCGTGTCAAGGTGTTGTCAGGCATATTGTAACTGGGTTTTTTTGTGGTATTGGCGCAGTAAAAGCTCCTTTCTGGGAAGTTTCTGTCACACGTTCCATGAGGCAGACCCAGAGTTCTAGGCAGAATTCCATGAAGTAAAGGGTGATGGATTCATCTGCCCTTAGTAAAAATATCCACCATAAGAAGAATGGGGAGAAAAAATATGTATGGTAAGAAAAAAAGCCTGCAATTATCAATAAGCATTTGTTTGTAAATTGCTATTACTAAACATCCTTTATTACAATTTTTTGATAAAGGTGAAATTTCTCTTCAAGAAATTGGCAGCTGGAGGGTAAAAAAAAGTAAATGTCTAAGTGTTTTTAATTAAATGGTCAGTTGCCAAAAAAAAAAAACGAAAAAAAACCCCCTACAATCTTGCTGTACATCTATCTATATAACATGCAGATGTTACATTAAAACGGAGTTCCAGCTGAAAAAAATAAATAAATAAAAGTCAGCAGCTACAAAAACTGTAGCTGCTGATTTTTAAAATACAGACACTCACCTGTCCCTCGATCCCGCAGTGTCCTCACCACAGCTGGTTTCATGGCCGTCTTCTCTCCCCAGCACTGTCATCTTCAGTGTGGGCACCTGGCTGTGACAGCTTGCAGCTTCACAGCCGGGCACCCACTGCACATGTGCGAGTGGCGTTCTACTTTGTGAATGGCCCCGTAGTCTTCTGGGACTTGTTATGTGTCCCAGAAGACTATGGGGGGGGGGAGGACAACTTCTAGGCAATCGCAGCGGAAGTGGGAGTAGACACCCCTGTCAAATTTGGGTACCTGCTCCCCCCCCCTCCCCGCTCCCCAAAGGTGCCAATCCTTAATGGGAAGCGGAGGACAAAGGCTTAAAGCAGAACTCCCCCTTTTGAGCGGAGCTCCACTTTAAGTAATGTCCATTGGAACTGGTCAGTTCTTTGCTCTTTAACTCACTACAAAAATGGTAGTTGACATTGAAAACTATGGGTGAACAAGACACAAATATTGCTTATTACTTTATAAGCAAACTAATTAATATTTTTCTGTATGAATATTGTGTCGCAACTATTATAAAGAAGAGAGAAACGTGTGCAACAGACAAATGCACACAAATGGCTTCTACCCTATAGACAATTGTGACACAGCTTTAATTTTTTTTTTTTGGCAGAATGAAATCTTATGATTTTCACAGTACAAAACCATTTGTGATTAACCTCCATCTAGCACTCTCTGGCTGTAAAAGTCTATCAAGTAAATGGAATACTACACAGTGCAAGATTTCTAGCTGTTTCAAAAAAACAAGATATTTTGATTGCTTCTAACATGGGGATAAATGCACTGTCAAAAAGGATAAAGAACATCTATGAAGTCATATCCTATTTTCATTTTCAAAACTAAAGAAATATATATTGAAATACTGTATTCACTGCTTCAAATGGACTTCCCAAGTACCGGTTGTAAGTAACACTATCATAGCATGCAAGCTCCCCTTTGGGACTATATATTTATTTATTTTTATAGCCATGATTTAAAGAGTTTCAGTACATCAGTAAAGCTCTGGTCATTTTTCATTGCAGGACCAAAGTCATTAATAGTTCATGATTAGTGGCGTCCTGGTGAAATGCTGGATTCTTTGCTAAATGTGCATCTTCCAGTTAATGACTTTTTAAGCTAGCATGAGATGAATCTGTCATTTAGCACTTAGTAATATGCCTGCCCATTCGAAGGAGTATTTGCTAGATTAGTGGAGGATGCGATCATTCCTGCGTTTGGGTTTCTCCACTATAACTTTATTTTTTCCACTGTAGAGCGCTGTGTGGAGAGCGGCAGCTGTTCCCAGAAGCAATACATTATAAAAAGCTTTTATAATGTTTCTGCTGCTGTGATGTAAACAGACACAAGAACTTGTCAACTGATAATTCAGCCTAAGATGCTTGGGGAATGCCATAAAAGATGTTTTTTCTATTTCTAAGGTGCACATTCATTGTCAATCTGCTTAAGGGATTCATTCATTCATGTAATTTTTTTTTCCTTTGTAAATGCCAGTGTTTTAAAAAAAAAAAAATCAATGCTCTTGGCTGCAAGGAGCTTTTTCTTTTCTTACATTAGTATATGTTCCACAATGCAGCCCCCCTCCTCCTAATCATGCCTTTTTTTGACACCCCTTGCCTATTAGTCCAGAAAATGGGCATTTTAAATTTGACAGATTGGACTCTCATTGAATTCAATGGGGTTTAGGTTTGGCTACTAAATTTCTTTGACGTTCACGGACGCCTGCTAGAACTGAACCCAGGGCAATTTGGCTTATCACTATTATACATCACATTGTGCCCACACTAAGCTATTTGCTTAATATGTAGACTACTGTATATACAGTATATATCACAGAGTGGCTAACAGGGTCACACCATATATACAGTACTGTGCACACAGCTACCCATTCTAAAGTCATCATACAGAAGTCATGCTGTCAGTAGAGGTGTCAGGCACAGCCTTTCATGTGCCCACAAGTACTGCCATTACAGGGCAAAACCATGCTCACAAGCAGTATTCGAGATTATACTGTAGCCGCTGGTATGTATCATAGTGTGGCTATGCTAAGCACAATGCTGTGCAACATGGCGGATTGTGTCATACCACAACGCACTTGAAAAAATACTGCATGTTAATTTTTTTTCGCATCACACATCACTGCAATGTAGTGGTGTGAACTAACCTTATAGGGAACAAAGTTTTTTTTTTTCTCATCCTACTCACATTGTGCATAATATGCAGATTATACAATAATACAATACAGTCCCTTACCAGCTCCTACTTGCTGCTTCTCTACATCAACCAATATATACAGCCATTCCCTGCTGCACCACAGTCCTCTGTCAACTTTAACTTGCTGCTTTTCTTTAACCAAACCCTTCTGTGCCCGTGCTTTTTCTCTATAACAACATATGGATTTTCTCTATAACAACAGGGCTGTTGTTAGATACCTCAGGGCCCCATACAGTTAACTTGACAGAGCCCCCCCTCCCCCCCAAAAAAACACGGTTTACTATGCTTCAGCTGTGAATGAACACAGTGAGTGATTGGTGCTGATCACTCATTGTGTTCATTCTGGAAAGGAAAGGGCTGGTAAATGTGACATATTTACCGGACCCTTACCCCACTCTCCATCCTGAAGGATACTACTGTGTGCTTGCAGTTGCTGGTTTAAAGGACAGAAGGGAATCCGGCAGCACTGTGGGGTGGGGTCACACAGGGGGGCCTGGGTAGTGGGGGGAAACGTATGGTGCACAGGAAGGGTGATGGGTGATACGGGGGAAAATATTGGCTCTCTCTGTAGCAGCTGAAAACCAGTGAGGGAGAGAAGAAGCCAGCTTTCAGGGCCATACAGGGGATCAGTTTCGGTAATTGTCCCCCCCGCCACACCGATCATCCTTTATGCTCACATATGATTCATCCAGCTTCCTGGGCCCCCCTGCTGGCCTGAGCCCCATACAGTAGGACTGATGGTATCCCTTTATCCAAGGCCCTGTATGCAGATCATCAGTGGGCATGGTACATGTTTATCTTATCATACTTGCTGCTCTGCCACCATGCTCTTCTCTAGTAACCTGAGAATACTTTCATGGTTATTCCTGTGACTGCCTCTCTATATCCACTCATTGCCAGTATATTGCATGCACACTGGGGTTCCTGGTCCCCCCGGTGTGACATCACTTACATCTTTCCTACACAAGTTTTTGTAATACATCTGAATTTCATCCAGGCCACTCTACTGGCCAATACGGCCCAGGCTTGGTACACAAGGCTTCCTGTACCCCCTATCAGCAGCCTAGGTAGCCACTGTATAATATAAACAATAACTTAAACAAAAATAAACTCACAAATAAGCTTGCTGGGTATAAAATAGCAGTGGTCCTTTTTATTAGTGGTTTTAAAATATCAAATATTGTTGAAAGTAAAACAGTCAACCAAAATTAACATGAACCACAAAAAAACAGCTTTGTCACTACAAATTTACAAAACTGATCAACAATGATATATATTGATCAGTTTTGCTCTGTTATCTGCAAATGTTTTTAGCCTTGTGTTTGTCTTCCTTTGCCTTGTCTTTCTTTGGACTTTACATTTATGTAGTGAAAAGAAAGAATTTTTAAACATTAATTGACTAATATAAAAGACAGTCATATCTGAGCATGCTGATAATAAATTTGATACAATCACTTTCTTATTGTATTCTTCAAACATTTTAAACACTCGTTTAATTACCTTTTTAATTAACTGGATTATATCAGTTAATTTAACATGTTGTCCTTTACATTTATTTATAAATAGTCTGCTCTTTCCTATCATGGTTACCACTGGAAAGCTTCTGTTCTTGACAAAAGAAAAAAAATCCAACATTCTCTTTAACTTTTAGATATGTGGCAGAACAAACATGGAAAGGCTGATGTATAGAAGTCCCATCTTGTAGCCTTAGTTGGCAGGCCAACAGGTCTCAAGTGTTGAGCTAGATGGTTTTGGTAGTACTTGTGTGGAATAGGTTGTTGATGGCAGCATGCACAAGTAAATAGAGATGATTCATGCTAATTTGGACAATGGCCAAGTAGACTACAAATGAAGTGCAGCATCTAACATCTGTAGCTGTTGTAAAATGTTGCAACAGTTCTTCAGGGTCTTGCTGCTAAGCTTAGGCATGCCTGTGAAGCAAAGTAACCCTATGTGGGTTTGCAAACTTGCAAACTGCTTTGCTCATGCAGTAATGGTTTATGGTTGGTTGGCATTTGGTTCTGACCTCAGCCAAGCACATGTAAACTGATTTGTCTAAGCATCTGTACTGACAGGGAATTGGGGCATTGTGACCCAATGACTAAGAGCACACACTAGTTTGGACTACATGTGTATTCTTTTATGGCTTCACCGGGTGCTCCCCCCCACCTGCTGACAAATGTACAGTTAAGTCATGGCCATTAACCTTCAGGTTTTGCATGGACTTATCATTCTGGGCAGTTGGTTCTCTGCTTGCAGCTTCTTGCAATGTTCAGTAAAAAGCTGTCAGCTACTGATAGGATGGCTGGTGCTGAAGAAATTATGTACACACTATCAGGAACTGGCAGGGAGAGCAAAGCAGCTGCTGTGTGACCCTTTATTACAATATCCTTATGTTTGTATTGTACTGTATACTTTCTACAGTGAATTACTTTGCTTTACTAATTAATTATGCAATTTGTATTGCTAAACATAGAAAAGGTCCATTGGATACCAGAATAAATACAAGTTTCAGTATATTCAAAGGTCAAGAAAACAGATCAAACATAGTATGCCATTGTATTTTACTGACAGTGCTCTGGGAGACTGAACCTTTTTTTTGTTGTCATTTTTATCACACCAAGTGGAACGTTTTATGGAGTATATTAGGTTCTTACCTATAAAGTGATATTAATTTCTTTATTTTTCTTTAAATAACAAACATGTCATACTTACCTGCTCTGTGTGATGGTTTTGCGCAGAGCAGCCTTGATCCTCCTCTTCTCAATTCCCCCGCCAGCACTCCCCAGCCCATCCCTGCTGTCGCCTGTCCCCAAAGCAAGCAGTTTGCTATGGGGGCACCCAAGCAGGCTCATTCCCAAACCGCTGAAATACGTGTCCATTAAGAGCCATGACTCGGCCCCATCCCCTCATTTGCTCACTGGCTGCAATTCACAGCAGCGGGAGTGGCTCCAACTGCTGTCTCAGCCAATGAGGAGGAAGAGCCTTGTGTATACTGCTGGATTGCGATAGGGCTCAGGTAAATATTAGGGGGGCTGGGGAGGCTGCGGCAGAGAGAAGGTTTTTTACCTTCATGCATAGAATGCACGAGTATAAAAAAACCTTGAGCCTTTACAACCACTTTAATGTTTCCTGTAAATTGCCCATTTGTGTAAGCCCTAGTCTACAAAAAATGCCAGATAAATGTGATTACATGTAGTATCCTGCCAACATCCCAAATACACAATTGCAAATGTACATAATATCCCCCTGGGACTTAATGGGCAAAATAATAGATGCAAAATGTCTAAAAGAAAAATGCCAATCTTTATTACAAGAAATTGTTTTCATAAAACAGACCCTTAGGTCCAGTAAAATCATATCATGATTATGCCCCAAATAGCAGCAAACACAAAGCACACTGACAATAGATTGTACCCTGTTATACAGAGATACACCAAAATAACTGCCAACAATGTAGTGTAGCTTGGCCAGTTGAGGTGTAGTCCTCAAATAGATCCCAACATATTTTGGAAGATAATTTTCTCGTCAGGGGAGAAAGTGGGTATATCAATTCTAAAATGTAACATATAATAATCGATCACGTATCAAACAAGTGATTGAAGCCTAACAGTGAATATGCATATAGGAAAGACTAATATGCGTATGTATACACAATGTTCGAATAAGCTTACAAGTTATATGTATGTAATAATACATTAAAAGCATTGATAGTAGCAAATCATATAGAGCCGGTATCCACCATTATCCACAAAGGCCTCACAGGGAAACTGCTTCAACACCCACCACACAACCACAAGGATCCCTGGGTCCCCCACAGTGTGTGTACAGAGTGTCTATAATGGAAATTTAGAAAAAAATGATTCAGGTCAAACACTCTCCCCAGAAGGACAGACATCCCACAAAGAGGATGTCCCCAAAGCAAGCAGTTTGCTATGGGGGCACCCAAGCAGGCTCACTCCCGAGCCACTGATACATGTGTCTGTTAAGAGCCTGGACTGGCCCCATCCCCTCTCTGTCCTCATTTTCTCACTGACTGCAATTCACAGCAGATAGGTGTAGAGTCAGTGAACTCTAAAAAAGTAGGGATAAACAGAAAAGAAAAAAAAGAGATATAAATGGTAACCATGAACTAGTTGAAGAAGAAAGGAGCTTTTTGGCCTCACAGGTAAAGATCCCTTCATAGTAGCGTCAGTCCTCAGTGAGATCGACACAATAAAACTGATCCCCATAAATACTCAAACAAAAGAGAGGCCACCTACAAAACTAGCCAATCATTGCACAGGGGTAACTGAGTTAATCACTGTGAATACATTCTGGATGCACTGTAGACATACATTGATGCTGATATAGGACAGAATCTATTACAGAAAAGGTAAATCAGTAAAATGTCATATTACTGCAATAAACATAAACAGATAATTTAAGGTCTGTAAAACAACATACTGAAAAGAAAACAAAATACAAGAAAAAAATACACTTTTTGTAGTTATGTAAAGTACCAGCCGTGCGGGTCTATCAGGGCCAAGTCAGCTATCAAGTTCACACCCACCTGAGGTAAAGCCCTGCAGGAATGGCTTAAAATTGAATGCTTTATTCAAGCCTGGTGGTGCAGTAGCACTGAGTACATAATTCTACTTCAATTCTTGTTTCAAAAGGAATTTATTAAAATCGCCTCCCTAGGATTTGGGTGCATTCTATCATGTGCCAAAAAATGCACATTGGGGACTGAGCCACAATGTACCAGGGCCACATGGCAGCCTGCTGGTAATTCAGGATCCTTCTTATGTATACTGACCAGATGTTGATACATATGCCTCCAAATTTCTAGCTTAGTTTTCCCAAAGTAAAAACATCCACACTTGCAGGTAAGTCGATACTTTACCCCTGCGATCTTACACTTAAAAAAATGTTTAGGATAGAAAATATGCCCTTTGGGTAATCAAATTTGGGATCACATATCCATATATTTACAATAGGAACATGTTCCACATTGATAAGTACCATACCTTTTTGCAGGTGTCACCTCTGGTTGCTCACAAAAATTCACAAAAAATGTACCAGCCTATCACCCATGGATGGAACCCTTCTGTAGCTGATGGCTGGCTGATCAGGCACAAAAGGACATGAATTATCACAGAGAGACCCTTGTCATGAGGTATGGAACTGTATAGAGCTTCAACATTGATACTGACTAAATAGGTGTCCCCATCAACGTGGATCTCATCCAAAATTTGCAATAAGTGAATAGTTTTGTGAACATATGAGGGTAGACTGGGCACAAAGGGTCTGTGATGATTATCTATGACCCGGCTTAAGTTTTCAGTCAGGGCCCCTCTACCTGATATGATGGGAATATCGATGTGGGTTGAAACTGTTCTTATGCACTTTAGGAAGGGCATAGAACACCCTAGGGAAGCTAGTTCTTATGAACTCCTATGTAGTTTTGTATATGATGTTATCATAATATGCTCAGTCAACTAGAAGACAAAATTCTCTATTAAAGCTATCCAATAGGGATTTAGGAATGGGGCAGTACCAATTTCTATTTGCTAATATCTTATTACAATTATGGACATATTTTTCATTGTCCATAGCGACAACATTACCCACTTATCAAACAGTTTTATTGTTGTCATGCAATTTTTGGCCAATGTATTCAATGCTGATTTTTCACCCAGACTTAAATTACTCTTCTTAGCATTGGTCACCCTGAGCTCTTGGATATCCTTACACACCAATTTAAGAAAGGTGGCAACATTATGGTTGAAGCTTACAGGAGAGAATTTGTCTGACTTCTTTTTTCAGTGTACTGCCTTTGGTATTGGATGAATAAGCCATAGGCTGATTGTCCACTGCATTCAACAAAGTGTCAAGTGTGCCAAGAAGATCAATCAGTTCATTGTCATTTAGCAGTGAGATCAAGTCCTCAAGAGCTCAAAGATTGCTGATAGTACACACAGTGGCAGGGAAGGCTTGCCCACAATACAGGTGAAAGTTCACAGCGCATAAATACACTTATTCACAGACCAGCAGATGTTCATGGACTTGGGCATAGGCGCTCATGTGCACTCGCACACCCAGGAGTGCGCCTGTCACTAATACCTGTGGCAAGCGGGCTTTTTAAACAGGCTGCAGTAATATCTCATTGCTGTTTGGTCTACATCTTCTGTGTATTGTTCCTGATTCTTGTGCCTGACCTCTGATACTGACCCTGCTTGTTCCTGTCCTCCGATTATCTGCTATCTGCCCTGACCCCGGTTTGTCTTTGGATTCTTCTTCTACCTCCTGTTCCTATCTGATTTATCCTCCGCTGCTGACTTGGCCTGTGACCTGACTATTCTTCTGCCTACCGTCTATGTCTGATCTGCCCGACTGTTATCGACCCGGGGCGTCTGACCTTGCATCTTCTCATCCCATCTGCTGCTGCTCTTCAGTCTTGCAAGTCTCCATCTGCATCCTGTTTCCTAGTGCACACCCACAGTATGCTGTCAGCTAAGCTCCATGCCAGGTCATCTGCCACCAGCCTGTCCTGCTGCTACATCTGCCTGCTGACTACTGCTGATACACGGACTACTGGACTGATCACAGGCACTCATACCTCACTGTGCTCTTGCTACTGCTGTTCCACTACCAGTAGCCTTCGAGCTGGAGCTGTACGAGAGTCCTTCCTCTTTATGCCAGGCTCACTATACAAGTAAGTGACAGAAACATAAGAAAATTGCTTTTTGGCATACAGACTCTTCAGAATCAGATTACAGGCAAAGAGGTGCAAGTGTTTGATGGTCTCAAATTTGTCTTGATGGTAATCAGGGCAAAAAGCGAGGCTCTTAGACAATACACTCCTTTCATCCTGGGAGAGTGTACAGGACAGATTAACAATATTTAATGTGGTTTGTTTGAGTTCAGTTTTTTCATCTTTTTCACATATATATTCATATTTCCTTGATGTACCCCTGTGTTCCCTCCTACCTGCCCTAAAAAAGTATTTCCCTGTATGTGAGAAGGATCAGGTCCTGATGTGTTAGTGTTGGATGTAGTTGTATTGTGAGAACCATCACATGTAGATACTGAAGCATAAGAAATTACCATATCACCATGTGCATTGTCATGGGACTGGTACCTGTGTGTGTTGAGAAAGGGTGCTCAGTATTAGAAGAACTGTCACCACAATGGCAAAGTTTGTGCCTATTTCCTTTGTGCTAGTGGGAAGAAGACTGGGAGCAAGAAGACATAGATGAGAATACAGGTATCTAAGAAGTAATAGAGTTGTTGCCAGTTCTAAAGGTATTGCTATGTCCTTTGAGTACATTTTGTCCATGATGCCATTTATAGGCCTTGGTTTTCTGAAAGGCTCTCTTGTCCCATTGAAACTTTTTCTCTTTTTTAATTAATGATTCTTTATTAAATTTTTCTAAATGGTTTTTAAGTCTGGTTTCTGCTTCTGGGAAAATAGAATGATTTTTCTCCCATGCATTTTTGAAGTCAGGATCTATATTATCAAGGAATGGAAAGATGGATTTGAATCCTCCACTAAATCATTTTCAAAAGATCTGATGTGTAAGAAAAGGAACTGACTTTTTTTTCTAAAATCTGAATAAGATCGGAAAAATATTTAAGACATTTTTTGACTCAACCAATTCTTTCTGTCAAAAATTCTGATAGAGATTGGACATAAAGTTGTCTCTTTGCTCTGGTACTCAGCCACATTGGACCAGGAAAAACAGTCTATTCAAGGATAAATATCACTTGACACCAAAAAGAAGGGGGTATACGATGGGTATTTTCTTTTTTTTTTTTTTTGTTCCACAAAGTTTATTGAGAAAAATTCAAAACATATAAGTTGTATAAATTGTACAAAGTAAAACAATGTGCCAAAGAAAAACGCGGTGAAACACCAATCGCATATGCCAAACAATAAGAAATACTCAGGCGAACAAAATAATAAAGCCATCTCGCGTCACCTGTAACAATAATGAAGTTGAACTTGGAAAAAAAAAAACACGAGAACACAGCAAAAAAAAAAAAGAAAGAAGGCAAACACCAATCATAAGCACCACACAGCGTACAAAATATCACCAAGCGAGCAGGATCATTTATTTGCACCCCCATATATCTTATATCGTAGAGTAGCATAGTAGGGGGGAAGGGGAAAGAGCTAAAGATGCTGGGCTTCTGGTGCAAGGAAGAGGTTACGAAAATATAGAAAGCTCGGTGCTATCCATGAGGAGCAACAAAGGTATCACTCAAAGGTAGCCAACGCATAGGAAAATAACTCCGTGGAATGCGAGAGGCACATGTGCAAGTGTAGTCTGGGTGTGAGATTAGGTTGCCTATGGACAGAGGAATAAACTTATGTGTAGAAAGAAAAAATGAAGTGGAGAAGATGTGAAAAACAGCAAAGACAGAAATGGCAGGTACAGGGCACAATGAGGAAGGAGTCGGGAGAAAAAAAAAATGGTAAGGAGCTGGAAAGCCAAAGAAGGAAGAAAAAAAAAAGAAAAAAAAAAAAAAAGGGGGGGGGGGGGGGTAAGGGTCAAAGGGGAAGGAGACTAAGGGGGGGGGGGCGGTATGGATAGACATGTCATATGGGTGGAAGCTCCAAGGACAGAGCTGGTGTGCTCATCCCCAAGGGGATAGAGACATAAATCAGACAATCGGGCGCCAGGGAAAAGGAGTGTCTCACTTCCTGATCAGTGAAAGGGATATAATAGAAAAGTGTTAGCGACAGCCTAGCAAGGGTCGAGGATTCAATACAATACAGAGTGTAATATAAAGCCACAGATCTGGCTCAGAGTCAGGTAGAAAGACCCATGAGGGATTGGTATTCGGGGGTCGTTCGGAAATGAATCCAACAAGACCAAATATGGGAGAATTTAGTTGGGTTATCTTGGGAGGAAGCAATCAGCTCCTCCATCTCTGCAATTCTTCCCAGACGAGTGAACCAATCTTTTATTGAGGGGGGTTGAGTAGATCTCCAAAGCACAGGAAGACAGAGTCTAGCAGCATTAATCATATGCATAGCTAACGATTGGAAGTATAGACGTTTGGGGAGCGGTGTATGGTGGAGGAGAAATTTGGCCGGGGAGAAATCGAGAGGTAAAGTGGACACTGACGAGGTTATACGGTGGACTTCCTGCCAGAAGGGCAGGACGATAGGACAGGACCACCAAATATGGAGAAGGGACCCATCAGGTGCTCCACATCTCCAACAGTTATTGGGTAGAGAAGGGTTAAAACGATGAGTTCTGGAAGGGGTAATGTACCAACGGGAAGCTAGCTTGTATCCGTTTTCTTGGGTCGATACGTTCAGCGAACATTTGTGGGAGTATGTAAAAATTTGTTCCCAATCTGAGGAAGAAAAATCTATATCAAGGTCTCTCCTCCAAGCTCGGCAAGCGGGGAGCGAATTAGGATTCCCATCACCGGTGAGAAGGAGGTACATGGATGAGATTAGATGCCGCTGGGGTTCAGCCTTAGAACAAATTGATTCAAAGGGGGTGAGAGGACGAGTCCATTTGTGGCGGTGAGCAAAGGATGTGAGAAAATGCCTGGTTTGAAGGTAGGCCCAAAAGGGGAAGGTACGATCTTTCATGGTGCTCGCCAAAGAGGAGTAGGATTTCAATTGGCCTTTATGAAAAAAGTGTTCCGCTTTCACCTGGCCATGCGGCCAATGTTCCGACAGGAAGGCCTTGTGCATACCCGGAGGGAAGTCCGGGTTTAAGCAAAGGGAGGTTAAAGGGTTGGGGGCATCCGAGATGGAGGCCGACTTGCATGTCAAGCGGAAGATGCTCAAGGTAGGACCAATCAGTGGATGAGTGAGAAGGGCCTGGGGGGTATGTTTCGTCATGAGCCACGGGATCGAAGCTATAGGAGAAGGAGAGAAGGAGTTTTCGAGATGCACCCAGTCTTTGGTAGTCGAATGAATATTCCAATCTATAATTCTGCAAAGATGGCAGGCCCAATGATATTGCCTGAGGTCTGGGAGCCCAATCCCACCCCTGGATTTGGGGAGAACCAATTGGCAGAAAGATATGCGCGGGCGCTTGTGGTTCCAAAGGAAGAAGGAGCACATTCTCCTACATGAAGCGAAAAAGGCGGGTGGCAATTGGATGGGTAAGGTTTGAAATAAATAGAGGAGGCGGAGAATGTTCATTTTCAGTATAGCAGCTTTGCCGAACCAGGAAAAGCATGGGCGATGCCATTTAGTGCGATCTTCCTGAATGGATTTAAGTGCTGGGATAAAGTTTTTGACGTAAAGGTCAGAGAGGTCGCACGTAAGCTGAATGCCCAGGTAAGTGAGGGTCTCACATTCCCATCTAAACGGGAACTGGGATCGGCAAAATGATACTACATCAGAAGGGAGGGTGACATTGAGGGCGTATGACTTTGAATGGTTGATTGGTTGAATTAAGCATGTGTTCTCTCAAACCAATCGCCTGAAGGGTTGCCCTCAAATAATCCCAGGACACTCTGTGAAAGGCCTTCTCAGCGTCCAAAGAGATAAGGAACCCAGGATTCTTTGATGTGCGAAGCCAATGGATGAGGTTGAGGGCCTTGATAGTATTGTCTCTCGCTTCCCTGCCAGGGATGAAACTCACTTGATCGAGGTTAATCAAAGAAGGGAGTAAGGGGAGGAGACGGTTGGCCAGAATTTTAGCATAAAGTTTCACGTCTACATTCAGAAGGGAGATGGGCCTATAATTGGAAACCAAAGTTGCATCCTTATCTCCTTTGGGTATGACAGTGATGTGCGCTTCTAGAAGGCGATGACACGGCACAGGGAGTGAAGAGAAAGTGTTGAAAGCCGAAAGGAAGGGGTTGGACAAGACATTTAAAAACTCCTTGTAATATACTGCAGACAGGCCATCAGGGCCCGGGCTTTTACCAGACTTCATTTGTTTGACGGCCCGCGACAGTTCCTCTGCCGTGATATTTTGCTCCAGTTCCAAGGCGGACGTCTCAGAAAGTGCAGAAGGGCTATAAAGATGAAGAAAATCCGAGATCACCGTGGCTCTGAGTTTGTTGGTTTCAGGTGGGGGACGTTCCGGAGGGAGGTTATATAATGCCTTATAATACTGCTCAAAATGAGAAGCAATGTCAGCATTAGTGGTGGCAAAAGAACCGTCTGGACCCCTGATTTTGTGTATTGTTAAGCTCGACTTTTTCGCTTGAAGGGATCTGGCGAGGAATCTCCCGCTTTTGTTCGCAAACTCATAAAATAATTTTTGAGATAAGACATATCTACGTTTAGCCACCTTGCCCAGTTCGGTCAAAAGCTGCGTGCGGGTGTTTGTGAGTTCAGTCAAGGTAGAAGCCGCTTGACTGTGTTTGTGAACTCTTTCCAAAAACTGGATGCGCTCCATAAGTCGTCGCAGATGTGCTTGTCTCTCCCTTTTACGCTTCGTAGCCATAGCTATGAGAACCCCGCAAATTACGCATTTATGTGCCTCCCATTGCGTCAAGGAGGAGGTATCTGAAGCCTGTTTGGTCGCGAAGTAATCTACCAATTGGGAGCGGAAAGAAGAGATGCGTCCAATCTCCAAATCTTAGAGCGGGAGTGTTTTTCAGGAAAACGTCATGGTTATGGGATGGTGATCCGATAGGACCATTGGTTCAATGGAGGTGTCATGAAGAAATGGCAGATCCACTTGCGAGAGAAAAATGTAGTCAATTCTGGAGTACTTATTGTGTGGAGGAGAAAAGAACGTATAATCTTTAACGTTCGGGTGTAGGATTCGCCAAGAATCGTGAAGTTGTAAATCCTGGAGTTGTGTGCGGATCTGTTTTAGGGATTTGTATGGTAAAAATGAACTGCCCGAGGAGGAATCCAGTAAGGGGCATAAAGGGACATTAAGGTCTCCCCCCAAGATCAGTACACCCGACTGAAAAGAAGAAAGAGAGGTGGTGATTGAGCGGAAGAAGGGAACCTGCTTGGTATTGGGCGCATATAAATTTGCCAGTGTAATGGGTCTGTTGGCAAAAGTGCCTTTTAGAAACAGGAACCTACCTTCTGAGTCAGGGAGCGACTCCGTGACAGTTAAAGGGAGATGTTTCGCAATCAAGATGGCGACACCTTTTGATTTGGCATGAGGGTTAGGGGCATGATAGACTGTCAGATAACGTGAGTTAAAGAGCTTGGGAATGACATCCTGTCGAAAATGCGTTTCCTGAAGGAAAACAATATCCGCTCTTTGTTTATATAAGTAGGAGAGCAGAATGGAGCGTTTTTCAGGTGTGTTCAAACCCTTCACATTAAGAGATAGAACTTTTAGTGATAAGTGTCCTGACAACGATTTGGGAGAAGACATGTCCAAAGAGGTATGTGAAAGCAACCTAAAAAGAAGGAACACGGGGTACTAAAAGGATGGGAATAGGATTGAGGGGGGGGGGAAGAAAAAAAAAAAAAAATTAAAGAGATAAATGAAAGAAAAATAAAATAAAAGAAAAAATAAGAAAGGGGAAAGGAGGAGAGTAGATACAGGTAAGAAAAAAAAAACCAGAACTACCAGCGGGAGGAGTAGACCAGCTAATCCACCTAGATATATAAGAAGAGGGGAGAAGAGAAAGGAAGAGAAGATGGGGGGGGTTAAGGGGTAACAGAAAAGAGAAAGGAGGGAGTAAAAACAGCCGGCAAGAGTCAGTAAAAGCTCTCCGAGCTTACTGTGTGGGGAACGCAGTGGGTCGAAATCCAAAATAAAAAAGAGGCCCGCCGTACGGAAGACCTTAAAAAGTGCAGGGAATGGAGAGGTAGGGCGAGGATAGGGCTTGCACAGAGAGGGACTACACCCAGCCGGTGAGGGAGATGTATCAACCCTCACCTGGTAGGGCGTATGGCTCAGGATTTAGCGAGAAATTGGGGTCAAGAACAGAACGGTAGCCTGCGCTAGGAGGGAAGTGAGGGAAGTGAGACAGGCAACAAGCCATTTCAATGGTTGGGAGATACACATATGAATAGAGTACGACGTAGGAATTCTAGAGCGGAAATATGGTGTCACGAGTATACCGTGGTGGAACTTCTAGGAGTGTCGTCCTCAAAGGTATGGCTTCATAGAACGGTCAGACCGCCCTCTCCTCAGGGAGAGAACAGGCAGTGTCTCACGACACATGAAGTCATAAATTATTGGCAGAGGAACAGTAAGGCAGGACATGTGCAAAAAAACATACAGCTCAAATATCGCATATCAAAAAAACACAATATACTAAATTGAAAACAACTAAAATGACAGAACGACCCCCCCCCCCGGCCTGGACTCTCAAGGTACCCCTGGACTCGAGCAGCACCTCATATCAGATAGGAGGAAATGCGTGGGGAGGGAAGAAGAAGGCACAGGCAGAGTACCTACATTGGAGCCTCATCAGTGGTACTCATTAGTATGCAGAGGGTGGAAAAGGATACAGAGCGGGATGGGAGAGACCGATTTCTGCTAGGAGTCTCCATCCGGAGAGCTTATTGACGTGATGCTCGTTCACAGGTGCACAGTAACAATGTGATGGTAAAAAAAAAAAGTATAAACAAAGGTCCCCCCCCCACCCCTCCCAATCCAAACTCAGCAACCCGCTCATCAGAGTACGTGAAAAAGGATAACTGATGCTGAGGAACTCTCTTCATCCTCTCATAACTCGGTCTTCTGGAAACGGTGCAAGGCAAGTTGAATACGATGCATGTGGGGGGACATAAAGTCCTTCAGTGGCGAACCCGAGATCCTCGGAGGTCCCCAGGATAGGCTCGGAGTCAGCTGTGCAGGAGATGTAAGAGGATCGGAGCCCTCCGGAGTCCACCCAGTGTCTCTAGATGGCAATAGACCTATCAGAGGTGTCATGGAGGAGGTTGGGTACTAAATTGGTTGTAGACCCGATATTCCCGTTGCGGAGCGACAGCGGTGGTGCAGAAAATGGGCGGGTAGAAGGGAGGAACTTATTGGAATATTCTGTACCAAACAATCGTTAAGGGTCAAGAATCGTAGGGATGAGATCTCAGTGGCCCCAGATGCATAGGGCTGCCTGTGTGCAAGAGTACCAATGAGTCCAGTCCAGATCAGGTGGAGGGAAGATCCCAGGGTGATAGATCAGAAAGCTCCATAGGTAAGGCGAAATGGGACAAGGATTTTGCAGACAAAGTCCGAAGAGTGGCTGAACGGATCCTGAGCAGTGAAACCAGCGGTAGTGTACAGTAAATTAAGGAAATCAGGACAGAGTTTAGAGAAGGGTCTCTAAGCTTCATGACGAGGCCTGCGATGAGCAGGAGAGGCCGTCGGGCTGGTTATGCTGGTAGAGCCACCGGCTGGAAGTCTCGGCGGGGTTGCGGGAACCAATCGGCGTCGGCAAGAGCCAGGGCCCTGCCATTCCATATCACTTGGCGTCGGTCCGGATTCCGGAACACCTGGGAGACGCATATTGCTGTACCAATCGGGGAGGTCGATTAGTGGGATATCTAGGGAAGTACAGAAATTAGGCAGATCCTCTGGAACTCGCAGGTAGGCTGTGCGCCCCTGCGCCTGTGCGGAAAGACAAAATGGGAAACGCCACCTATATGATATGTTATGGGAACGGGGTGCATCCAATAGGGGCGAAGTTCCCGTCTTTGTTGCAGAGTAAGATTGGAGAGATCCTGGAATAAATGTATTTCTGACCCCTGATATAAGAGGCGCCTTCTGTCCCTGGCGCGCCTGAGGATGTCCTCTTTAATTGAGAAGCTGACTAGGCAGCATATTACATCTCTTGGGGGATCAGAATCTCTGCCCCTGGGACGGAGTGCTCTGTGTGCTCGTTCCAACTCTATAGGTGTGGCCGGCGGGCGACCTAGTAGGTCATTAAAGATCGCCACAACCGTTGTAGAGATGTCGTTCAGTTCCACAGATTCTGGCAAACCACGGAGTCGAATGTTATCTCTGCGTCCTCGGTTATCCAAATCCTCTATTTGTTTGTAGAATTCACGGATATGTGATGCGTGTGAGACTGTCGTCTGCTGTATTTCTGTTATGGCATCTGCATTAGTGCGGTTAGCAAGTTCCACTCCCTCCAGCCTTGTGCCCAAGGAAAGCAGGTCATTTCGCAGGTCACTGAGGGCGGTGGTGAGTGTGACTTTAATGTCTGCAGCCACCGCCTGAAGATCTCTGAGAGACACTGCCTGGGAGTCAGAGGAGAGATCATGCTGCGGGACTGCATCTGTGACATTCTCAGTGTCACTACTTTGAGCACAGGCTGCCGTTGAGGAGGGAGGAGGGGGGGGAGAGGGGGAAGCTGTATGGGACCTTTCCCTCTGCTGGGAGCGGAACAGCTCCTGTATATGCCGCGATTGCGGCTGAGTAAGGACCCGTGGGGAACGGGAACGGGAACCGGGTGTGTTCCGGTCCGTTTTCCCAATGTTTATGTGCCCCTGCCTCACCCGATCCTCGGTGCAGTGTGAGGAGAAGTCTTCGGCCGGCGGGAGCTCCTGGCTTAAGCGGCCATTCCGGACTGCGGCAGACCACGCCCCCCCACGATGGGTATTTTCTACCTGTTGCAACATAATCAAGTACAAAAAAATGCCAGATCAAGTTAATGAGTATTTAAGGGGTTCAGTTTCATTGTGTCAATCTCACTGAGGACTGATGCTACTATGCAGGGATGCTCTCTTTATCTGTGAGGCCGGTAAGCCCCTTTCTTTTCCATCTAGTTCATATATGCCATTTAGATCATTTTTTGCTTTTATGTTTATCCCTATTTTTAGGGTTCACTGACTCCACATCACAGTTATTAAACTGGTGGCCATTCAGCTGTTGCCAAACTACAAGTTCCATGAGGCATTGCAAGATTGACAGTTACAAGCATGACTCCCAAAGGGTGAGGTATGATGGGACTTGTAGTTTTGCAACAGCTGGAGGGCCGCCATATTGACATCCCTGCTCTACACTTATCTCTGTATATATACCCTTTTTGTGGGGTGCCTGTTCCTCTAGGGAATGTGTTTGACCTGAATCAATGTTTTTCCTAAACTTCCATTATAGACACTCTGTACACACACTGTGGGGGACTCAGGGATCCTTGTTGTTGTGTGGTGGGCCCTGGAGCAGTTTCCCTGTAAGGCCTTTGTGGATGGCTCTGTATGATTTTCTACTATCATTTCTTTTAATGTAGTAATACATACATATAATGTGTACGTTTATTCAAACATTGTCCAGCGTGTATACATATGCATATTAGCCTATTCTATATGTGTATTCACTATTAAACTTTATTAACTTTGCTACATGATTTATTATTACATTTGAGGACTACACCTCAACTGACCAAGCTACACTACATTGTTGGCAGTTATTTTGGTGTATCTCTGTACAACAAGGTATATGTACAATCTATTGTCAGTATACTATATATATGCTGCTATTTGGGTGTAATTATGACATGATTTTATAGGACCTAAGGGTTTGTTTTATGAAAACAATTTCTTGAAATAAAGATTGGCATTTGTCTTTTAGATGTTTTGCATCTATTATTCTGCCCATACGTTTGCTATCCCTAGTCTACAGGACACATCTAGACCTACATAGATGGAAATGTATCAAAACTGGAGCAGTCAGAATCTGTAGCAGCTGTGCATGGCAACCAATCAGCACATACAGTCAGGTCCATAAATATTGGGACATCGACACAATTCTAACATTTTTGGCTCTATACACCACCACAATGGATTTGAAATGAAACAAACAAGATGTGCTTTAACTGCAGACTGTCAGCTTTAATTTGTGGGTATTTACATCCAAATGAGGTGAACGGTGTAGGAATTACAACAGTTTGCATATGTGCCTCCCACTTGTTAAGGGACCAAAAGTAATGGGACAACTGGCTTCTCAGCTTTTCCATGTCCAGGTGTGTGTTAATCCCTCATTATCCCAATTACAATGAGCAGATAAGTGTGCTATTTGCATTTGGAATCTGTTGCTGTCAACTCTCAAGATGAGATCCAAAGAGCTGTCACTATCAGTGAAGCAAGCCATCATTAGGCTGAAAAAACAAAACAAACCCATCAGAGAGATAGCAAAAACAATAGGCGTGGTCAAAACAACTGTTTGGAACATTCTTAAAAAGAAGGAACGCACCGGTGAGCTCAGCAACACCAAAAGATCCAGAAGACCGCGGAAAACAACTGTGGTGGATGACCAAAGAATTCTTTCCCTGGTGAAGAAAACACCCTTCACAACAGTTGGCCAGATCAAGAAAACTCTGCAGGAGGTAGGTGTATGTGTGTCAAAGTCAACAATCAAGAGAAGACTTCACCAGAGTGAATACAGAGGGTTCACCACAAGATGTAAACCATTGGTGAGCCTCAAAAACAGGAAGGCCAGATTAAAGTTTGCCAAACGACATCTAAAAAAGCCTTCACAGTTCTGGAACAACATCCTATGGACAGATGAAACCAAGATCAACTTGTACCAGAATGATGGGAAGAGAAGAGTATGGAGAAGGAAAGGAACTGCTCATGATCCTAAGCATACCACCTCATCAGTGAAGCATGGTGGTGGTATTGTCATGGCATGGGCATGTATGGCTGCCAATGGAACTGGTTCTCTTGTATTTATTGATGATGTGACTGCTGACAAAAGCAGCAGGATGAATTCTGAAGTGTTTCGGGCAATATTATCTGCTCATATTCAGCCAAACGCTTCAGAACTCATTGGACGCCGTTTCACAGTGCAGATGGACAATGACCCAAAGCATACTGCAAAAGCAACCAAAGAGTTTTTTAAGGTAAAGAAATGGAATGTTATGCAATTGCCAAGTCAATCACCTGACCTGAATCTGATTGAGCATGCATTTCACTTGCTGAAGACAAAACTGAAGGGAAAATGCCCGAAGAACAAGCAGGAACTGAAAACAGTTGCAGTAGAGGCCTGGTAGAGCATCACCAGGGATGAAACCCAGCGTCTGCTGATGTCTATGCGTTACAGACTTCAGGCTGTAATTGACTGCAAAGGATTTGCAACTAAGTATTAAAAAGTGAAAGTTTGATTTATGATTATTCTGTCCCATTACTTTTGGTCCCTTAACAAGTGGGAGGCACATATGCAAACTGTTTTAATTCCTACACCGTTCACCTGATTTGGATGTAAATACTCTCAAATTAAAGCTGACAGTTTGCAGTTAAAGCACATCTTGTTCGTTTCATTTCAAATCCATTGTGGTGGTGTATAGAGCCAAAAATGTTAGAATTGTGTTGATGTCCCAATATTTATGGACCTGACTGTATCTTTCATTTTCAAAGGTTTACTGAACAAACTGATAGAAGCTGGCTGGTTGCCATGCACAGCTGCTTCAGATTCTGTCTGCTCCAGTTTTGATATACTCCATTGACAGAATAAATCAAATGCTTAAACCAAAATTTTGGGCAAGCAGAAAATATTGTTGAAATACAGCTGAAACACAGCTGAACTATACTAAGGTTTACTGCGCTACTTGTTAGAAAATCTGTAATTCTGTTCATCCAGTCTTGTAATCTACACACTAAAATACAGACATGTGCCATGTGTAGTTCCTGATAAAGCCTCCTGCACAGCACAATGAATGAGTTATTACCTCTGTCCTATGAGCAGTTATCTGACACAGAAAACAGTAAACCAAGAACTAGTAGAGATTCCTCACAGACATGTAAAGCAGTGCATATCACAAGAATGGTTCTCCAAAATTACAATTCCTTTGGTAGGTAAAACAATAAACATAAATGCATATTAATCAAATATTTTGCTGTTTGCCTGGAGTTAAACTTTAATATTTGTTGTGTCTCTATTGGCTTGTGGTGTATACATTTGAGTTTTAGGTTTCTCTGCTAGTCAAAGCTAAGTAGGTTAGAAAAAAAACATTTTTTTGTTATTCAATCTTTTACAGAGCGTTAACAGATCAGATCCTCCAGAGTTTTGAGTTTGCATATTTGCTTCTTTCCTATTAGATAAAATTATTGCTTGAATATATTTAGTGTTTTTAACAGTCTCTCATCTCAATTCAATATCCGTTTAGACCAGAGCACTGTAAACAGTTTAAAGAAATAATTTAAAACTTTTGATGTCATGTTTATATGACGAATACAATTATTTAGATTCATGCAATTCAAAAAGGCAAGAACTGGGCACATTTCCAGGGGCTGTGAAGTACAGCTTCAAAGGTAGCTGACATCCACATGTTGCTAATTGCAACACTTGCTACTTGCAACAAGGTATTTCTCTTCTCTACAAAGTTCAGGTTTTTTTTATACTTTTCCATTTGGTCAACTAGCTGCAACTGTTTGCTAATATGGTAATTGAAATATTTCACATCAAAACCTTAGTTATGAGTTATTTCAGAGCAAACTTGTGATCTATACACTTTTCAGGCAAATCACATCTCTTCAAGTTGCAACACTTGCAACTTTATCTTGAACTTGATTATAATGTTTACCAAAAGGCAATTAAATTTTGTGGCATAGAGCACATAAATCTGAATTAGTTTGTAAGCAATCATTTAAAGCCTAACTCTTAACTATCCTTAAAAATGTCCCCTACTCCCTCCTGCTACCTATCTTGCCTAACCGGTGTAAAGAAAGGTCTGTATACTTACCTATTCTTATTCCAGTCTGGTCACATGATCCTGCAGCTTAGGCTCCCTTATGGCAGTGAGCAGCGGTTGCAGGGGATCACTGACAAAGGCTGGGATCTGGGCACTTATGGGTGACATCTCAGCTCCTGTAATTGCCAGCCATTGTCAAGCATGCCATCTTCTTCTCTGTAGCTTCCTCTCACTGACACAGGGGAACCAGGGCTGCTAAATCACGTGACTCGACCAGAGTAGACTAAAAATAGGTAAGAATACACATCTTTTTTTTTTTTACACAGAATAGTTAGCGGTATGTGTGTGTGTGTGTGGGGGATTTTGGGCGGGATGGTGTAGGGGATATTTTTAAGCATACCTAATGTTAGGCTGGAATTCTACTTTGTCATCAGCGTTTTTTTCAGCAGCCTCTGAACTCCCCCTAATGTTTTCCTATGTTTCCATGTACACATTTACAAGCAGTTGAGTTTACAGTCGGTTTTTTGAATGCAGAAAACGTGTTCAGAAGTAGATTTTATCAGCATATCAAATGCCAAACACTTGTAAGCGCGTGTAAAGGCAGCTAAATGCGGCTAACCACGTTTATAAGTGTTTGAAAAATTTTCTAACTCTTCTATTTCCAAATGCTGTCCAGAGCCTTTTTTCATCATGAAAAATGCCTGCAGTGTTTTCCCGGTACTCAAGTGGACTTGGTATCTTAACCTTACAGGATAGGTAGCGGTATGGGTGGGTGGGCGGAGGAGGTGCAGGGGACATTTTTAAGCATACCTAATGTTAGGCTGGAATTCTACTTCTGCTTTGTCATTATTCAAAATCTTATTTTACTGATACTTTTTTCCTTTTAGATGTACTTGCATACCGGATGCAGAAGCTACTTGCCTGACAAGGACCTGTACTCATATTTTCCCAGCACATGTTCCTACCTCAGTAGAGGAAATTCTGCACATTTCTGGTATAGAGTCAAAAGGCAAGGCTGATGCAGTAATCTTTTACACAGGTTCTGAATGTACTTTTGAATTTAATAGTGCCGTCTCAATACATTGAAAGAAAACTGTCCAGCTGGTAATTCTACCTAATCAGCTATCCTATTATATTTTGTTGTTCTTTTTCCAATCCTCGATTTTTAGTATATTGTAATGAAAGTAGAAGTACTAGATTTAAGGTCAAAGAGATATCCAGGAGAGTGTAACTGAGGTGAATTATATTGTCGTCAATTCTGTATTAGACCAAAGACTGCAGCACATTATATTGTCCTTGGATGTGACAGCTGCAGAATGTTGTATCAAGTTAGCCATCAACAAAAGTTGACATTTGGGTTCATGGTGATACCATTTATTCACCAACTAAATACAGTAGATTGTAGTGCAACCTTTGGAAGCACACTTGCATCTTCTTTAGGCAATATGAACTGAAAGTAAAAAACATGTATTTTATACATTGAACTACAAAGAGGTACAGATGTTATCAGCCTAAAATGCTCCCAGGACAGTTCCTCTGTCTGACATAGACAGTGATCCCTGTGTATGTATCCTAAATTATTTAGCACCCATTGCTACTCATGTCTGTCAAGTTGATAACATCTGTATTTTCCTGTATTTTTATGTACAAAATAAATGTTTCTAAAGCAGACCATACACTGATTGAAATCCAGCCAGTTCAGCAGGGAACAATCAAATTTTGTATTTAGCCATCCCTGTTCTAAAGAAGTTGATCGTTAGATAGACTCCTGTTAACCACTTGCCCTCCAGAGGATTTACCTGACCAGGGAATTGTTTGCGCTACCTCTCTGCGCTATTTCAACTGGTAATTGCACGGTCATGCAATGCTGTACCCAAACAAAATTTATGTCCTTTTTTTCCACACAAATGGAGTTTTCTTTTGATGGTATTTGATCACCTCTGGGTTTTTTATTTTTGTGCTGTAAACAAAAAAAGCCAAAAGTGTTGAAAATAACTATATTTTCTCATTTCTGTTATAAAACAAATTCTATAAACTCACAATTCGCCATACATTTTGGCAAAAATGTATTTTGCTATATGTCTTTGGTAAAAAAAAAATCCCAATAAGTGTATATTTTTTGGTTTGTCCCTCCCTTCTCTGTGTGGGAGGAATCCCACTTGATCTAACTGTATCCATTCCAACTAGGTATTAAATCTTTCAACCTAGTTGCTAGAACCATTGCATATAATTTTGTACCTACATTTAGTAATGATAAGTCTATAACTGGCACATTGGGACCAATCTTTTCCCTCTTTGGGTATAATTGTAATATATGACTGCAACAACTCTCTCATTTCCATCCCCTCTCCTAATGCATTCATGTAACTATACAGTTTGGGAACTAATTGTTTAAATTTCTTATAATATCTCTGTATACCCATCTGGTCCAGGGCTTCTTCCTGCTTCTGTACTCTTCAATGCAATATGAATTTCTTCCTGTGATATTGGTTTTTCTAAGGCTGCTAATCTTTCTCATTCTAAGTTTGGCAATCTGGCCTTCTTTAAACATTCCTGCCTTTTTTTTCTTTCCTCTGCTCCCTCCACTTCTTTCAAGTTCTTAGGTTTTACCTCGTATAATCCACTATAATATTTATGAAATGTGTTGGTGATATCAGTGGTTGAATAGACCATTTCTCCTTTCTCATCTTTAATTTTCTCTATTTAATTCCTTGCTTCCTTTTCTCTTAATCTTCTCACTAAAGATTTTCCTGGTCTATTCCCTCACTGATATCTCTCCTTTGCTACCCTATTAAAAGTTCTTCGCATTTCTTGTTCCATTAGGTCCTTGAAATCTTCTCTTTTTTGGGTTATTTTCTGCTGTATATCGTTTTCTATTTTCTTTTTATGTATTTGTTCTAAATTATATAGTTCCTAAGTTAATAATCTTATTTTCTTCTCTCGTTCATTCTTTTTTTTGGCCCCTATAGAAATCAAGATTCCATTAATATATGCCTTATGTCAGGGCTTGAAAAAGCCGCTCGTCTGCTCGCCAAATGAGAGGAGAAATTCTCTAGCGGCAAGCACAGATGATGGAGCGGCTGCGCTCCAAGCCTCATTGCGAAGCCGAGTTCCGGTTTCCGGCTTCGTCGGCACCGTCGCTGAGGGGACAGGTGCAGGAGAGGTCCGCTCTCCTCCGCTGAGAGGAGACACCCTCTCCACTGCCGCGGGGGCCTCAAGGAGTAAGTACTGTATACATGTCATATCACTATAATGGAGTACAGGGGAGCTGGGATATATATTACTCAGTAATGTATATCCCAGCTCAACTGTACTTCATTATAGTGATATGACATGTATACAGTAATGATTACTGTATACATGTCATATCACTATAATGGAGTACAGGGGAGCTGGGATATACATTACTGTGTACATGTCATATCACTATAATGGAGTACAGGGGAGCTGGGATATACATTACTGTATACATGTCATATCACTATAATGGAGTACAGGGGAGCTGGGATATACATTACTGTGTACATGTCACATCACTATAATGGAGTACAGGGGAGCTGGGATATACATACTGTGTACATGTCATATCACTATAATGGAGTACAGGGGAGCTGGGATATACATTACTGTATACATGTCATATCACTATAATGGAGTACAGGGGAGCTGGGATATACATTACTGTATACATGTCCTATCACTATAATGGAGTACAGGGGAGCTGGGATATACATTACTGATTAATGTATATCCCAGCTCCCCTGTACCCCATTATAGTGATAGGACATGTATACAGTAATGTATATCCCAGCTCCCCTGTACTCCATTATAGTGATATGACATGTATATAGTAATGATTACTGTATACATGTCATATCACTATAATGGGGTTCAGGGGAGCTGGGATATACAGTTGCAAGAAAAAGTATGTGAACCCCTTGGGATTACGTGGAGTTTTGCATGAATTGGGCATAAAATGTGCTCTGAACGTCATCTAAGTCACAACAATAGAAGAACACAGTCTGCTGAACCTAATACTACACAAACATTAGATGTTGCCATGGTTTAATTGCACATAACATGTAAACATTCACAGTGCAGGGAGGAAAAAGTATGTGAAGCCCTAGCTTAATGACTTCTCCCAAAGCTAATTGGAGCCAGGAGTGAGCCAACCTTGACTCCAATCAGTGTGATGATATTGGATATGTTGCTGACAGCTGTCCTGCCCTTAAAAAACACACACCGGTTTTGGGTTTACTGGTTTCAAGAAGCACTGTCTGATGTGAACCATGTCTCGCAGAAAAGAGCTCTCAGAAGACCTACGATCAAGAATTGTTGACTTGCATGAAGCTGGAAAGGGTTACAAAAGTATCTCCAAAAGCCTTGATGTTCATGTGTCCACAATAAGACAGACTGTCTACAAATGGAGAAAGTTTAGCACTGTTGCTACTCTCCCTAGGCTTGGTCGTCCTGTAAAAATGACTGCAAGAGCACAGCGCAGAATGCTGCATGAGGTAAAGAAGAATCCCAGAGTGTCAGCTAAAGACCTACAGAAATCTCTGGCACATGCTAACATTTTTGTTGACACATCTACAATAAGGAAAACATTAAACAAGAATGGAGTACATGGGAGGACACCACGGAGGAAGCCATTGCTGTCCAAAAAGAATATTGCAGCACGTTTGAAGTTTGCAAAAGAGCACCTGGATGTTCCACAGCACTACTGGCAAAATATACTGTGGACAGATGAAACCGAGATTGAATTGTTTGGGAAGAACACACAACACTATGTGTGGAGAAAAAAAGGCACAGCACACCAACATCAAAACCTCATCCCCACTGTAAAACATGGTGGAGGGAGCATCATGGTTTGCGGCTGCTTTGCTGCCTCAGGGCCTGGACGGATTGTTGTCATTGATGGGAAAATGAATTCCAGAGTTTATCAAGACATTTTGCAGGAAAACGTACGACCATCTGTCCTCCAACTGAAGCTCCGCAGAGGATGGGTGATGCAACAGGACAATGACCCAAAGCATACAAGTCATTCAACAAAACAATGGCTGCAACAGCACAGAATACGCCTTCTGGAGTGGCCCAGTCAGAGTCCTGACCTCAACCCGATTGAAATGCTGTGGCATAACCTTAAGAGAGCGATTCACACCAGACATCCCAAGAATATTGCTACACTGAAACAGTTTTGTGAAGAGGAGTGGTCCAAAATTACTCCAGATCTTTGTGCAGGTCTGATCTGCAACTACAGGAAACGTTTGGTTGAGGTTATTGCTGCCAAAGGAGGGTCAACCAGTTATTAAGTCCAAAGGTTCACATACTTTTTCCTCCCTGCACTGTGAATGTTTACATGTTATGTGCAATTAAACCATGGCAACATCTAATGTTTGTGTAGTATTATGTTCAGCAGATTGTGTTCTTCTATTGTTGTGACTTAGATGACATTCAGAGCACATTTTATGCCCAATTCATGCAAAACTCCATGTAATCCCAAGGGGTTCACATACTTTTTCTTGCAACTGTACATTACTGTAGACAGTTTTATATTTTGGACTCTTTATTCTAAAGAAAAATGTAATTTCATAGGCTTTAAGGCGGCATGGTTGGTGGCAGGGCTGGGGGTGGGGGTGGGCCGGGGGTGGGGTTGGAGGCGGACCTGGACAAGGTTGGGTGGGGCAACTGGTGGAAAGAAAGGTTTGTGCCTGGCTAGTAGGTCTCGAAATTTTATGCCCTGCCTTATGTGCTTCCCAAACTGTTGCAACCGATACCCCATCAGTCTCATTAGATAAAAAACAGTATTTCTATTTACCTCCTTACTCTTACTTCCATCTCTGGTTCCTGTAGGATCTTATCTCATTTAATTTCCACATATTTATTCTATTTCTCTCCCCTCCTAATTGTAATCTAATTGTGACAGGTGCATGATCTTAGATTGACATTATCTCAATTTTAGATTTTACCAAAAACTCCAAGAGTCTATGTTCTATCATTATGTAGTTCAATCTTGAGTACATCCCATGCGCAGCAGAAAAGAACATATCATCCATTTTTCTTGGATGATTCATTCTCCAGGACTCTATCAATTGACATTGATATAACATCGTTATAACAGACTTTAAGTTTATATCTCCATCTCTCGGCGAACGTGATGATGTATCCAACCACGGATCCATGCAAAAGTTAAAATCTCTTGCCACAATCAGCTTACCCCTCTTAAAATCCATAAGTTTTCTTAGCATTTCCACAAGGTATGCTATTGGATTTTTATTAGGGCAATAAATATTTGCCAGTGTGCACTCTATTCCCTGAAGTTCCCCTCTCAAGAGCAAAAACCAACCCTCTGGGTTAACCAATCTCTCCTCCCAACTAAATTTTACAGTCTTTGTGAACCCAATTGCTACTCCTTTTGCCTGTTTCATCGGTGACACAGCATAGTTCCAAGTTGGGTAATATTTGAGATATAACTTGATATTTGTATCTTGAGATATGTGTCTCTTGTAAAAAGACTATTTCTATAGAAAGTTGATGTATTTTCCCAAGAATATTATGCCTTTTCACCAGAGTATTCAATCCTTTCACATTATAGGTCATGAAGTTAAATACATTCATTCCTACTACCATTTCAACTTAATGGAGTGCTTGTATTTATGATTTGGAGCAAGTAAATATCTTTGAAATATTCTATATTGCCCATTCCTCCCATCCACAACCCTCCCCTTCCCCCTCCCCCTCCTCCATATTCCCTCCACCCCAGGGGCGGACTGACCATTCGAGTACTCGGGAAGTGCCCGAGGGCTCAGGCTCTGTAGGGGGCCTCATGAGATGTCCCTGGTACCTTTCATTGGCTTTTTCATAGGCTTTTTTGGGTGTGGGTGAGGACACAGGGGCCCCATGATCCCTTATTGCCCGGGGGCCCCATGAGATGCCCTGGTACCTTTCATTGGCTTTTTCATAGGCTTTTTTGGGTGTGGGCGAGGACACAGGGGCTCCATGATCCCCTATTGCCCAGGGGCCCCATGAGTTGTCAGTCCACCCCTGCTCCACCCCCCCACACTTGAAACCCCTTCGCCTATTTCTAGCCCTGGAGTCAGATGTGGTTCTGGTCCCACTGTTGACTCCTCTTCCAGGGTGGGACTCCGCTCACGTACACCTAACCGAATCCCCATCTCCAATCTTTGGGTCCCAAAATCAGTACCTGTTAAAACCTCCTGATACCCCGCCATTTTAGAGAAACTCTCTACTTATCTTCCATGAAATTCTTCCCTTGACCCCCACCCCACCCCCCTACCAACCTATTCCTAGTTCACTCTCTTTTTGGAAACTAATTGCCACTTCTCTTTTCCTAGCGCTATACTCTCCGCAGCATCTTCAGACCATCCCGGTATGTCCAATATCTATAAATCTAGTCTTTCACAGAAGTTCGGTAAATCTTCTGGGAATCTCAATCTCGCAGAGTGTCCATCTTTCCAACTGACCAAGCATGCTGGAAACCCCCAATTGTATCGGGCCTTTTTATTGTACATCTGTTCCAGTAATGGTTTCAAAGATCTCCTTCTGGCCAATGTCTCTGGTGCTAAATCTGCAAAAATGTGTAGATTTGTTTCTCCGTGTTTTATTGCAGAAATCCCTTGGATCTTCTTCCAGATATTAGCTTTATCTTCATAATGATGAAATCATACAATCATGTCCCTAGGGGTTTCCAATGGCATTCCTTGGGGTTGTCTGCTCCTATGTAATCTCCCTATTTTCAGTTGGGCTGTCACTGGTCTACCGGTCAAATCTTTTCCATTAGAAACCTCTTGTTCCTTCTATCTCTGTTCTCTTGATCATCCAACTTGTATGTTAGCTTCCTCTTCACATTTCTTCCACCTGTCTTTCCAGCTTAGTAATTACTTGAGCATGTTTCTCTATTTTTTCCTCTGTTTCCTCCACTCATGTTAGAACTTGTCCCAAGTCATTATGTATAGCCATTTCATATTTTATAGAGTGTTCTAATTTTGCAAACATCACTGCAATTTCCATTTTCGTGGTCATTTGCAAGTTTGTTCCTTGTTCTTCTGTAATTTCTATTTCTACTTCACTTTCTATATTTGAGGATTCATTAGTCTGGTTCATGCTCAATATTCCTGATGACAGTCTAGATTGATCTCCTTTGTTGTTTCCCAATTCGTATCTTCCCTTTTCTCCCTGCTGTCTCTCAGGGGTATGACCCTAAGGATTTTTTTTCCTGTGGAGGTATATTTTTTCTAATTGTGCTTGTACTTGATTGGGGTGTTTTTGTTCCCCCTCCTTTTAAAGATCTGTTCTTTATTATGTTGATGTTTAGTTCCTAGTTTTACCACTCAGAACAGTGTGCAGTTTCCAAAATTGCAGTGATTAAATGTATAATTTACTCCATGCACTCTTCTTTTTATTTCCATGCACTCTTCTTTTCATCCTGGTATAACCACTCAAAATCCCATGATGTACCAGTACGATGCTGCTTATATATATATATATACTACGATCTTTTTTTTATGCAGCCTGTGGGCTGAATGAAAAAAGAGAAGAAATCTCTGCCTGAAAAAGTGTGTGGTATGCCCACCATTAGAATATACCGCCCTGTATCCACCCACTTCTAATGGTGGGCACACATGAAATGTGTGGTTTTTTTTTTCCCGTTCAGCCCGTGTGCTGAACGAAAAAAAAAAGAACCTAACAGATTCCTCTATTCACATCGATTGATGTGGATGAAGAAATCTCTGCCAAACCAAAATTAATAAAATATATGCCAAAGCAAAGGGACTATCCACCCACTAGCAACCCCAGGCCCCTATGCTTGGGCATATATGCTCTCTTTTAACTGCGAATGAATAATCTCATCCAACAGTGCTACACGCTGTATATTCTGAGAGCAATTACCCTGTTGCTGTCAGCATAAACAGATTGGTGCTGCAGCTGAATGGCATTCCTGCAAAGAGAACAGCAATGGTTAACAATAAAACAGTAACTCAATAAAACAACTTTTTTATTGAAATATGTGCCAAAAAATATTATAAAACATATATGCCGAAGAATAGGAGCGATCCACCCACTGGCCACCCCAGGCCCCCATGCTTGGGCATATATGCTCTTTTTTAACTGCGAATGCAAAATCTCATCCAACAGCGCTGCACACACTTATGTATATTCTGAGAGTAAGACCCCTATTGCTGTCAGAATAAACAGATCGGTGCTGCAGCTGAATGGCATTCCTGCAAAGAAAACAGCAATGGTTAACAATAAAACAGTAACAATAAAACAGTAACTCAACAACAATAAAACAACAGCTATTTTTGTTTTTTAATTTTTTACTTTTTTTTAACTTGGCGAGAGACCAGATGGCAGATGAGCAGGGACCAGATGGTAGGGTCTCTCAAAATGTGATAGCCAGTTTCCTGACTACCTAACATCTTTCGAGACCCTGCCCATATATGTGCCCTAGACTGTGCCGTGCTGTACCCTATACTAATACTCCACTAGTGTATGGTAGCGACGGAAGCGGTTCTTGAGGCAGAGACTAGGTTGGCCAGGACAAGAGGGATAAAAAAAAGTGGGTGTCATGCCTAATTCCATGTCTGCTACAGACACAACATCTTTTTTGGGGTGTCTTTTGGGTTGGGGTACCAGGAATGGCACCGGGAAAATGCCTCTCATGCAGACGGCTAATGGCATCTGGGTTGGTTTGGGCTACAGTACGTTCTGGATACAAAAGGGCCGTGATGATCTCTTCCTGAAATTTTATGAAGGATCCACTTCGTCCAGTTGCTTTGTAAAGCACAAAAGCATTATATAGAGCCAACTGAAATAAATAAACAGACACTTTTTGTACCAGCATCTGGCTTTTTGGGAAACCAAGAAAGGCTTTATCATCTGGTCCTTGAAGTCCACTCCTCCCATGTTAAGGTTATAGTCTTGGACACAGAGGGGCTTCTCAACACAAGCTGCTGTGGCTGGCTATTGGATGGTCGTGTCTGTATGAATGGAAGACAGGACGAAAACATCCCATTTGTCCTTCCACTTCACTGCGAGCAATTCATAATTTTTCAAGTAGGATTTTTCCCCCTTTCTGAGATGGGTATTTACAAGCTGTTGGGGGAAGCCCAGGTGATTAGGTTGCACGGTGCCACGTGCGCCAATTCCAAGATTGTACAAATGTCTAAATAGTGGCATGCTCGTATATAAACTGTTCACGTATAAGTGGTACCCCATATGGAAAAAGGGTGACACCAAGTCCCAAACTATATTGACACTGCTCCCCATGTAAACTGGGCATCCAGGGGGCTCTACGTGACTATTTTTTCCCTCATAAATCCGAAACTTACATGTATAACCTATTGCCCTCTCACACATTTTGACCCCATATCTAGCACACTTGCTGGGGAGAAATTGTTTGAATGCAAGGTGGCCAGAAAAACTAATGAGGGAACAGATGTTTTGCTGGGGAGCTTGAGGTATAGGTGATTTATGAGGGGGCCAAATTTTTTGGAGCTGGTCAAATTCAGGGTCACCCCAGACAATAGACAATATTGTCAGACAATAAGTGTATTGTTGTTGAAATGCATAAATCACATAATATTCTCATATCTATGGCTGGCCATGGCAGCAGAGAATGTGGGCATATGATGAATCGGGTCTGCAGACCAATACAACCACTATTCATTTTTTTTAGTATTGCCCGTGTTAGGCCCAAAGAAAAAATTTGGAAACCCGGAAGAGATTTCCATGCAAAAGGTCTGGCAAGGTTTATATTTGGGTTAGCACCGATAAATTGTTATGCATATAAATTGCTTTGATCCACAATCAATCTATACAGATCCTCTGTGAAAAAGAGCTCCAAAATATCAAGGGGAGTAGTTAAATTTGCTGTTTCCACCTGAATTCTGGGTTGGGCAGTGAATGGTGAAAGTACAGGCGCTGCAAATTTGTGGGCTCAAAATCAGGATTTGCAAGCACATCAGAAAGGACACTATGGGATCTTATGGGCTCTACAGGCCACCACACCAGCTTGTAATGCACTTATGGGACTCGCCAGGTCACCAAGTGATACTGCAGTGCTGGTATGTAAAAGACCATGATGTACTCGGTCGCTGGTGCTCGCCAGTTCACCAAAGGGTATAGCGGCACTAGTACTGGCACTCTGCTGCATATGAGAATCATCATGCAGTTGTACCACCTCAGCAAGCTGAGAACAGGGTCAGGTACTCCTGACCTTAGCAGCGACCTCTACTCCATCGCCAGAGCTGTCAGGGTGCCGCTGCTTTCTACAGGTTCGTATTCTTAGCCTGATTGTCAGTGAGGCTTCCCCTTCGCTCTCACCTGACATGATCAGAATCCTGTATGCCTTTTCACTAGAGTACCTTTTGCTGGACATTTTGGCCACTGAATTTATAGGTACCTAGTGCGACTCATGGGAGAAAGAGCACCTGATTCTGTTAACACTGTGGTTTACTGTGCAATGTATCAAGTGACAGTGATCTTTTGATGCTGCATTTGCTGGGGGAGAAGGGGGGGTTTAAGCATAGGGGCTAAACGCAGGTGCTAGGGCTGATCCTGCTAACACTGCATTTTTGGGCACACTATACATTGTGAACAATGGTATAGTTCTGATCTGATCAAAGATATTGATCCATTCAGACACTATACTAGCAATGGAGTTTTATTATGTATGTGAGCGTGTTCCTGGCAATCAAAGGGTTGCATGTGATGACTGATGTAGTGGTGGGCAATATGATGCTATCTGGGAGGGACGCTAACTGACGCTAACGCTATCTGAAGTCACCTGTGACACTAATACAGTGATCCGTAAAAAATCTGTACACTGTACAAATGACCCTGGTGACAGGAAAGTGAAGGGGTTAACTGGGGTGGGGGGGGGGGATGATCAAGGGTTTAAATGTGACCTAGCTGTGCTTTTACTGTAAAAGTGTGCTGTTTTTACTCACATACTGTTTTTACTCACACATATCTTCTTTCTTCTCTCTCTGAAATGGAAAGTATCCAGGGAGAGAAGATTGCATCATTTCCTGTGCCTGTGTTCTGTAAACACATGTACAGGAAGATCTCTGATAGGGCAGTGATCAATCAGCAGATCCAGGCCGAACATCACTGGCCTGAATCTACTGATTGATCGGTGCAGCACCAAATCACAGCACTGAATCATCATTTCAGTGTTTGCAGATGACACCAAGCTGTGCAGTGGAATAACGTCCTTACAGGATGTCTTCAACTTACAAGCCGACCTCAATGCACTGTATAATTGGGCAACTATGTGGCAAATGAGGTTTAATGTTGATAAATGTAAGGTTATGCACTTGGGGGCTAAGAATATGCATGCATCATACATACTAGAGGGAGTACAACTAGGGGAATCAATGGTGGAGAAGGATCTAGGAGTTGTGACAGATCACAAGATTAATAATGGCATGCAATGCCAAGCTGCGGTTTCTAAAGCAACCAAAATCCTCTCTTGTATTAAAAGAGGTATAGACTCCAGAGAGAGAGATATCATTTTACCCCTGTACAAATCATTAGTAAGACCTCATCTGGAATATGCAGTTCAGTTTTGGGCACCAATTCACAAAAAGAACATTGGGGAACTGGAGAAAGTACAGAGAAGGGCAAACAAACTAATAAGAGGCACGGAGGAGCTCAGCTATGAGGAAAGATTAGAGGAACTGCATTTTTTGTCTCTTGAGAAGAGGAGATTAAGAGGGATATGATCAACATGTATAAATACATCAGTGGTTCATATAGTGAACTCAGTGTAGAGTTATTCACCCTGAGGTCATCACAGAGAACAAGGGGGCACTCTTTACGTCTGGAGGAAAAGAAGTTTAATCTCTAAACACGGAAAGGTTTCCTCACAGCGAGAGCTGTGAAAATGTGGAATAGACTCCCTGAAGAGTTGGTTCTGGCCAGCTCAGTGGATTGCTTTAAAAAAGGCCTGGATTCTTTCTTGGATACACAGAATATAACTGGATACTAACATTTATAGGTAAAGTTGATCCAGGGAATATCCGATTGCCTCTCGGGGGATCAGGAAGGAATTTTTTTCCCTGCAGGAGCAAATTGGATCATGCATTGCTGTTTTTTTTGCCTTCCTCCGGATCAACTGTGGGTATAGGATTATAACTTTTTTTTTTTTTTAATGGTTGAACTGGATGGATTTTTGTCTTTTGTCAGCCAGACTAACTATGTAACTATATGTAATTATGTAACTGATCACGGCGGGAGCTCTGATCACGAATCAGTAATCCTGCTATAGAGCGGAGCTAAAGCAGTTAAAGAGACATGTTGGAAAGTTTTTCACGATGAGCAATCGCAGCCAATCAGCTGCAGATACTGGTCCGTGTATTCAGACAGTTTTTGTGGACGGAGAGATCTGTTAGTTTTTCATTATGAGAAAAGGCCAGCATGCTTTGAAAGCTTGCTCTGCTATTTATTTAGATAGCCAATAACTGGCATCGCCCTAAATCCAAACTTTTACTTGAGATGTGACAGAAATTTAAAATCCATGTATGCTTAAAAATGATCTGACGACTTCCGGTTCTGGTGCCGCATGGGGTAGGGCAGACACCGCGCGGCTCCGGAGCGTTCTGTATATAAATACAGCCTCCTGCACCGGAGGACTGCGGTATACGGCACGGGAGTGCCCCCCCGCCTCCCCCGCTCCCGACCATCTATGGATCGGTATCTACGGCCAGCGGCATCCGGCCAGGATCCCGCTCCCTGCACACAGAGGGACAGGTCTCCCATCCGTGCAGCCAAGATGGCCACCGCTGACAACGCTGCAGACAGCAGCTTACACTTACCAGAGCCAGCTACACAGTGCAGCAGCCACAGTTCCTCTACCCTGATGGCCAGCATGGAGACAGAACGCGGGCCAGACCCAGATCCAGGGTCAGGATACGGTAGGAGAGATGCACAGCCACCCCACACTATTTTGACAGGACATGCTGAATACAGTAGTCCCACAGATCAATACGAACAAATCGCACAGGCTGTTGCTTCTCAGTGAACCAGGGGATAGAACAGCTTAGAAGAGATTTGGGAGAAAACGCATAACCGAAGTTGAACACCGCCTCTCTGACTTAGAGGATGAATGTCAAGCTATGCAGGCGAGTGCTACACAAGCCAAACGTGAGCAGCAAGCCATCCTAGAAAAGCTAGATGACTTAGAAAACTGTTCACGTAGGAACAATTTATGGGTGATGGGCCTTCCAGAATCTTACAGCTCAGGTCAATTGTCTGAAATCTGCTCGAAACGTATACCCGCAGCATTGGCAATTACGGCACACTGCCAAATTGAAAGGGCGCATAGACTGGGTGCCCCCTCGAATGACTGACATATGCCACGGGCCACAATTGCTAAATATCTTAACTACGCTGACCGAGTGGCCATTCTTAACTCGTTTCGTAACTCACGCTCCCTGCAACTGGATGGGCACAAGCTTTTACTGTTTGCTGATTATTCACCAGAAGTTTCTCGCAAACGCAAATCGTTCCAGTCAATTTGTACTACTGTATTCCAGAAAGGGGTAAAATGTACCCTTGCCTACCCCGCTACACTTCACTTCACTACGGCTGCGGGGGAATCCAAATCATTTGCGCACCCAGAGGAAGTCCTTCTTTACTTGCAAAGCAACTTTCCTGTTGCCGTTGGTCCTAAACAACCGCCACGAGATCTTGGCCCGCGAGACCAACGCAGTCCCAGAAAGGACCCACCGAAACGCCAACGCATTAATCATGCATCGACAAAACAAAGACCACCTTGACGGCCGAGTCACACGTTACTGGCCAATCTATAAACTGATCTTCCTTGCCTATTGATAAAGCCTAGTTTAAATGCATTATTATTGGTTAATTATGATGTTTAATTTTGCCCTCTTTGGAGTTATCGGCTCTCTCTCATGCTTATAATAGCTTGTTTGTAACCTGTCTGCATTGTTTTATTACATCTTTGGCTGCTGCGCTGCCATAGATGATGGGGTGATCTGATCCCTTCTCTCCTTCACTAATGGCCTATGCTGCCATAGGGGGCTCTACTTTCCTCCTATCTGTCTACACACCTCCTCGGTGCGGGATCTACAACCCATCATTTCCGGTAACGCAGGCTACAGAAAGGAGATCACATGCGGAATAATGTGAAGTCCAGGATAACTATGCAGTTTATTGTTCTTTTTGTTTTTCCGAGCGTCCCATGTTGGGTCGGTCGGATTATTGTATTTTCTCATCCCTTTCTCCCTTCCCCTCTTTCTCTTTCCTTTACTTTCTTCTTACTCGGAGACCCCACAACGCCTCCTCCTCTCATGCAGAGTCGAGGGGGCGCAGACCATGAGACTGATTTTGCGGATCTGTGGCTAGTTAAGGACAATTTCGATACTTTTCTGATCATCTTTACACCTAATTCCTTATGCTTCGGGTGATCTCTTGGAATGTTAAGGGCCTGAGATTGCCACGTAAACACATGGCCATTCTTAGACATTTAAAGCGCATGAAAACAGATATTGCGCTTCTTCAAGAAACTCACCTAACCCAAACAGACCTTATGCGTATGAAAAAATTATGGGTGGGACAGGTACTGGGGTCACCATCTCCCTCTGGCAAAGCAGGGGTGATCATCCTTTTTCATAAACGTCTTACACCGGACATTGTCAAGGTAGCCACAGATGACGAGGGCCGGTACATTGCAGCACATGTCATACTAGACTTTTCCCCTTTAGTATTGGCCAATATATACGCACCAAACTCCTCACCCAATCCTTTCTTTCAGGATTTGTCCTCGAAACTGTCCAATTTTTTACACCTCCCTGTACTGGTAGGAGGCGACTTCAATCAATGTATGCACATACGGGAAGATAAACAAAAACCTTTCATACCGAATTGCCCAACTAACCACACTTCTTCATTAGTGCCTACATTATTATACAACTTCACAGAGTCGCTGCAGCTCACAGATGTGTGGCGACTAACACACACAGAGGGGAGGGAATTCACGTTCTTCTCTCCTGTACATCATACTCTGTCCAGAATTGATTATTTCTTTGTCAATCGCGCGCTTTTACAAAACATCTCAGATTCTGAGATACATGATATAGCGATCTCCGATCACTCCCCGATTGCCATTTGCATACGACACGCGCAAAATAATCACCACCCACGTACCTGGCGTTTCCCCTCTTTTCTAGCACACAATCGGGACTTGCTTTGAATACTGAATACTGCATGGAGCGAGTTTTGTGAAACAAATGCAGAACACCAAACAAATCCCAACCTTTTTTGGGAGACAGGCAAAGCGGTCTTACGTGGTGGAATCATAGCGTTCACTTCCACATACAAGAAAAACCTTCTCCGCAATTATTCAGCAAGTCTTCGTTGAAGACAAGCACAGCAAGATCTAGCAAATCTAAATTCCCACAAACATAGGACTGCATGGTCAGAGGCCAAGCATCAATTTGACACATGAGCTGCTGCCCAAGAGGCCATACACAAATCATACAATGACCTGCACTTTCATAAATTCGGCAATAAGCCAGGCAAATTGTTAGCAAGGCTGTGCAAAAGGCCGCTCACACCTACTCTTTTTACGTCCCTGAGAGATGCACAGGGAATGCTGAAAATGGACCCTCTAGACATTATACATGTTTTAGAACACTTCTATCAAACTCTTTATGACCCGGACCCTATAGACATATCTAAAGCTACCTCCTTCTTGGACCAAGCCACATTGTCACAGTTAGACCCCACCTCACTTCAAGCTTTAAATGCTCCCATTACTTTATCGGATGTGTCTCTAGCTATTAAATCACTTGCAAATGGTAAAGCCCCAGGCCCTGATGGTTATACAGCCGAATTTTACAAGTTAATGGGTGAATCCCTTTCTCCCACACTACAATCGGTGTTCCAGACCATTCAGGCAGGAGGAGATTACATTCCCTCAGGTTCCCAAGCCTACATCAAATTGATAGCCAAAAAAGACCCGTTAGAACCTGGCTCGTATCGTCCTATATCACTGCTGAATCTTGATGCAAAACTTTTATAAAAAATCATAGCATCCCGCCTAGCATCTATTTTACCCACTCTTATACACCCTTCCCAAGTGGGATTCGTACAAGGGCGCTCAGCAGCTTCAAATATTCGGAAGGTGATATCCGCTTTGAATCAAGCCACGAACGACACACTCCTAGACGCGGCAATAATTTCATTAGACACCGAAAAGGCTTTTGATAATGTTAGTTTTGAATGGCTTTTTTTAGCGCTCGGACAGTTTGGATTTGAAGGCCCGTTTATGCATTTGATTCACACCATGTACTCATCTCCAACAGCCTGAGTTGTAGTAGCAGGACACATATCTAACCCTATTCGTCTTCGCAAAGGCACTATACAGGGGTGCCCTTTGTCCCCGCTACTTTTCAATCTAGCCCTAGAACTGTTAGCTCGCTTCCTATTGTTTAAGTCTGATCTACATGGCATCAATATTGGACAAGAAGAGTTGAGACTCGCGTTGTTTGCGGATGATATTTTAATTTTTACCTCACGCCCCTCCCTCGATTTGCCCTATTTCCAACATATTTTCTCTTCCTTCCGCCTTTACTCCGGACTCCGCATTAACTTTTTGAAAAGCGAGGTGCTTCCACTGTTCCACTCCCGCCTTCCGGTATGGACTCAAAATTTGCAATTCAAAATCGCTCCCAAACATATTACCTGTTTAGGTATAAAGATAGGGAAACTTGCTTTATTCTTATACACGTTAAATTATACGCCAATAATTACAAAAATTATTGGGGAACTAGACATGTGGACGGAATTACCACTTTCCCTCCTGGGCAGATCACACCTCTTCAAGATGGTCAGCTTTCCAAAACTCCTTTACCCACTCCAAACCATACCTCTCCTGCTCAAACACAACGACATAGCGAGGCTGAATAGGGCAATATCGACTTTCTTATGGAAAGGCAAACGTCCCGTATAGCATTGGACAAGCTGTTCCTACCCAGATGCGAGGGAGGCTCCGGTCTCCCGAATATTCGCATTTACAATCTTTCTTGTCTACTTCGTATAGGACTAGACTGGCTCACCCAATCCTCCAAATATTCTAACTATCATTTAGAATCTGCACTAGCATTTCCTTATGATCTCTTGGCCCTGTTACACTCCAATGTTAATTCTCTGCCGCCCCACTTAAAACATAACCCACTCATCCATGACACCCTTATTACATGGAGGGAAGTCAGGCGCAAATTGGGGGTTTCTCCGTGGCTTTCACGCTTCCTTCCTATTCACCATAACCCCTCTTTTCCTCCCCCTCAATCTCACAATGCATATGATACTTGGCAATCTCAACAACTGACTTTGGTACACCAACTATATGACATCTCTACAGGTTCCCCGAGACCTCTTAATAGTGTTCTACAAAACTATGGACTACCGGCACATCATTTCTTCTACATACTACAAGTAAGGAACTTTGTCAACTCCATGGCCCCCACTAAATCTACCAGATTTCAATCGACATTCATTGACGTCTTAGCGAACTCTCGCAAATACAACATCTCAAACATATATAGTCCGCTGAATCTTTTTTTTACCAAGCCATTAGAGACATTCAATACAGTGAAATCCTGGGTCAAAGATTTCAATAATACACTCACAGCAGACCAACTATTGTCAGGTTTTCAATCCACTTGTGCCTTTAATAGCAACGAGTTCTGGCGTGAACAACAGCTCAAGATTTTACATCTAGCTTACATACCATGTCTCTACTCTAAAACAAATCCGGCTCTGTCTACCTGCCTGTGGAATTCAAAAAGCATCTCTACAACACAGATTTTGGACCTGTCCTCCTATTTCGGCATTCTGGCAGCAAGTGGTTCATTTCTTATCCGTCATCACAGCTTTCCAACAACCCATCCACCCGCTGCCGTTGCTCTTCGGATTTATGGAACAGCCAATCATTGGTCTCTTCTCTTCACAAACATCATCCTTCAGAGACAATAAATCCTGGATATCAACCTGTCTCTTAATTGCAAGACGTCTCATTCTCCGTCAATGAGTATCCGACTCCCCTCCAACCATGACGGGGGTCAAACAAGAACTCAACTCTCTCTTACGCCTGGACAGGCTTCACCTAATCACCTCTCCGACTACATCAAAGGAATCCCATTACTTTAGAAAATGGAACTCATATATTACAAGCTCCCTATCCATACAGGAGCAGGGTTTCTTTACCCAGATACGGACTCGCTATAACTTTATCTGTTAATCGGCTGTGTGCATTGGTTACTTATCTAATTGCTCATGTTTAACTCTAGTTTTCACGTTCTCATATACTCCGACTCCATAATTACTTTCTTGATCAATGATCCTTTATAAACTCGACACTATTCTTACACAATTGACCCTCATTAGCCAGATGGAGGATGACACTTCCTTCACATCACATTACATCACCCATGGTGGAACCTGTACTAATATATATTTGATACATATACATTCTACAATTATTTATTTCATACTCATTACTCTCCAATTTCTCTTTGCCACTTTTTACATACGGATCACTGACCTGTATCTCGTTGCTTTTTCCATATCTCGGTCTCTTGGTCTCCTATTTCTCTATACTATCTCTACACCTTCAAATATATTCTTCTCTATTCCTGTGTGTTTACTGATTTGAGGTCATACTGTCTTATCGTTTCCATATTTCACATTCACACTGCCTTCTTTGATTATTCACAAACTTTCCCCCCCTCTTTCCTACTCATTTCTTTTCTCTTTTTTCTTCTCCTGCCCACTGTCATTTATTCCCGCCACCCGATTCCTCAGTTGTTCTCCCCTGTACTTGTTTTGGACACGGTATGGGCGGTATACTGTGGATGTCTATGTACACCTACGTTACTTAACATCAGATACTGGCAAATTACACCATTGTCAGCTCATAGTCGGATTGCATAATCCCTACGGGATGCTATTGTTTTCTCTATGTACAAACCTCTTCCTTCACACCTCCTCATACTACTTTTCCTAACTGTTTATCATCACCATTAGTATATCTTAGTATTGTAATCACGCCCTTTCCTAACGGCTATCATCACCGCTCTAGGGTTGTGTTCGGTTTATTTGCCACAATACTATACCCCGCTAGAATTGATGTCACATGGGTACCATAACTGTGTCATTATTTCTATGTGTTTGTAATTTGTTAAAACCTAATAACATTTTTCTCAAAAAAAAAAAAATTATCTGACAAGGCTATGCTACTCAACTGAGTTTCTTAGTTAGATTTTCACTAATACCAATACTAATTGTTCATTGAAGTCATAGTTCGCCCCATGCAGTACCAGTTAGTGAAATACAGTATGCTCAAATTCAAAGGTGGCTTTCACTAATTAAAATATTGTACTACTAAGTGCTTTATTTCTGAAAAAATATGCTAATATTGACCATACAACTGACTGTTATTGTCACTGCATCATTGGTATGGCTACTAGTAATATGATGCTTAATGATTGATACACAATAACTATAGGTGAGTTGCATGAGTTCAAAAGCAGACAGCGCATGGTTTTTTCACTGTCCACATTCTGTAGAGAGTATATTTAAAATGTTCTGTAAAGGTTTTTGCATTGCATATTTTTTGAATATTCAGCACACAAGCATATACAGTTGTGTTCAAAATAATAGCAGTCAGACATCACTAACCTGATCAATCACTGTTTTTGGTAGAAATTATATTTCTGCATGGCAAATAATTTACTAGCAGGTGTAGTAGAGTAATAGAAATCCAACAGACCCAACAGTCATGACATGCATGCTGCTGATTCTGTGTAATTGAATCACTAATTGAAAGGGGCATGTTCAAAATAATAGCAGTGTGGAGTGCTATTAGTGAGGTCATTCATTCTTTGAAAAACAGGTGGCAATTATTGCCCTTATTTAAGGAAGGGAGGCAGCAAATGTTGTATATGCTGGTTACAGTGCATTTCTCTCTGAAATTCGGAGGAAAATGGGTCGTTCCAGACATTGTTCAGAAGAACAGCGTACCATGATTAAAAAGTTGATTGGAGAGGGGAAAACATTTAAAGAAGTGCAGAAAATGATAGGCTGCTCAGCTAACACACCAGTAAACGTGCAACATCTTGGTTCCAGACCAACAAGATTGACGTTATGGAGTGGCCAGCCCAATCCCCGGATCTTAATCCAATAGAAAACTTGTGGGGTGACATCAAAAATGCAGTTTCTGAGGCAAAACCAAGAAATAGAGAACTGTGGAATGTAGTCCAATCATCCTGGGCTGGAATATCTGTTCACAGGTGCCAGAAGTTGGTTGACTCCATGCAACACAGATGTACAGCAGTTCTCAGAAACAGTGCTTATACAACTAAATATTAATTAAGTGATTCAAAGGAAAGCAAAATCTTCAAAGATTTTTCAGTTTATATAGTGAATGTTTGAGTTTGTAAAGAAGAATACAAACACTGCTATTTTTTTGAACAGACTAATATTCACTTTTCTTCAATTTTTTTAGAGGAACAACACAAATTTGATCTATTTTTCTTCATGTTTTGATTTGGAATAGAATGTGTGGTGTTCCCAATGCATTTGTGTGTATGGCAATAAAAGCTATTAGAAGGATTTTGAGCTTTATTCACTTTTTTTCAACACACTGCTATTATTTTGAACACAACTGTATGTATTATAAATATGTTCTAGTTTGTAAATTATACTGATCATTAGATGTAGCCTAGGGTGACCAGACATTCCCAATTTCAGGAGGTTGTCTCTGAATGAAAAATGTCCCTGGGGGCTGCACAGTAATCACTATGCCTCCTAACTTAGTCCCTGTGACTTACAATCTCAGCAAAATATCTGTGTGTATACTACACACAGAGATTATTTCTCCTCTGAAGCTTAATTGCCTGCATGATCATCCCCTATTGGTCAGTGGGCTGTAGGCATGAACGTTCTTCTTTAGGTGAAATAGGCACATCTTATATTTTTCATAATCCTGCACAAAGTTTAGAAACATTGGCAAGAATATCTAGGGAGATCTATACTAGTCACTTCTATAGCCACTAAGGTCTGTATTGATTACTGCTGGGGACAATATCGGAGGCAATATGTTGCCTCCTCATCACCCGATTTTAACCCACAAATCCAATCACTGTCCAAATCTTGTAGACTTCACCTACATAACATCCCCAAGATACGCCCGTTCCTAACCTCAGAAACTACTAAGCAACTTATTCACTCCCTGGTTATCTCTCGCCTTGACTATTGTAACTTCCTCCTCATTGGCCTACATCATTGCAGGCTGTCCCCTCTTCAGTCTATCATGAATGCTGCTGCCACACTCATCCACCCTACTAACCATTCTGTATCTGCCACCCCTTTCTGCCAATCCCTCCACTGGCTCCCATTGCCCAACGGATAAAATTCAAAACATTAACAATAACATATAAAGCCATTTATAACTCTGCCCAAAATTACATCACCAATCTTGTCTCCAAATATCACCCAAACCGTCCTCTCCGCTCCTCGCATGACCTCCTGCTCTCTAGCTCTCTAGCTCCCTTGTCTCCTCCTCCCATGCTCATCTCCAGGACTTCTCCAGAGCTTCCCCCATCCTCTGCAACTCTCTACCCCAATTTATCAGACTATTGCTGTCAGGGGCCGCCGCGGCGTGTGGCTCGGCGCAGGCGCAGTGTGCCGACTCGCACTGGTGTGCGGGCACTAGGTCCTGGTCGGCCGCGGTGACGACTGAACTCGCGCATGCACACTCGGGACCTGCCCGCCTGGCACCAATGACAGCGCAGGGCGCGGTATTTAAAGCCCTAGCCCTGAAACCTTATTTTTGATGTGGCTCCATACTTGATATGTAAACTAGTGTTGTATCATCCATTCAATAGAGTATTACCAGTTTCTTCCATAGATGGCTACAGTTGGGATTTTTAGACCCACACACACATACTACGGTAAATTTGGAAAGAAGCAAATCAGAAAATTACCTCCAGGAAACCGGAAAATACATTATATTGCCAAAAGTATTGGGAAGCCTGCCTTTACACGCACATGAACTTTAATGGCATCCCAGTCTTAGTCCGTAGAGTTCAATATTGAGTTGGCCCACCCTTTTCAGCTATAAAAGCTTCAACTCTTCTGGGAAGGCTGTCCACAAGGTTTAGGAATGTGTCTATGAGAATGTTTGACCATTCTTCCAGAAGTGCAGTTGTGAGGTTAGGCACCTTATGTCAGACACAAAGGCATAATAAATAATTTAAATACAGTATCCCAAACTATAATTCCTACACCCATAAGCCTAAAAAGGTCTTCGTTTCACCCTTGAAAGTAAAATAAATATATAAACCGTTTTCTCTGCTCAACATATATATCCTCCAAAATTATAAATGGAAGTCCATAAAGTCCCAATCTTACTCAAAAAGTAACACCAAGGGGTTTATTTACTAAAGCTGGAGAGTACAAAATCAGACTCCCTTCTGCATAGAAACCAATCAGCTTCTAACCTCAGCTTGTTCAATGAAGCTTTGGCAATGAAACCTGGAAGCTGATTGGTTTCTATGCAGAAGGGAGTCTGATTTTGGACTCTCCAGCTTTAGTAAATAAACCCCCAAGTGTCCATAAATAATCAAGTCACTCAAAATTCTGATCCAAAATGGAAAATTCAAAATCTTTCTAACGAACCCTCCGAATGGCTCCAAAGAAAACGTAAACCTCAAAACAAGGAAAACTCAATAGTTCATTACCTTTGATAAAAATAAATCATAAATAATGTAACATATGTGCACTAATCACTTCAAATAAAAACGTGACCACATACGCGATTGTGAACACTTGTGAAAACCGTGATAGTGTAATTCTATACAAATATAATTTCCAGTGGCATTCAGTGTGCACTTCTACAGTGTCTGAATTAAATACCCTTACTAAATAAATAATATAACACACTTTAATCCAGCAGAGGGTATATGCAGTATTTTCACATGGATGCCTTCAGAACCTCAGTGTATGTACTCCATTAAACCAATGCTCCATAGTATACATAGGAAAGAGGAACAGACCCATATAGTGTAATTCCGTTTTACATTATAAAAATCACTTTATTAGTTTCTCTTACATTAAAAACCACAAAAATGCCTTATTTCCATGACTCCAAGCCTTGAAGCAGTTTCCAGGAACACCAGATATGATATTCCCACTTTCAAAATGGCCGCTCTACTACTTGCGGTTTTTTGGTAACATCCTTGTTGCTAAATATTCCATGTTCAACTGTTAGTATATTATAATTGTTATAATATACTAACAGTTGAACATGGAATATTTAGTAACAAGGAAATTTCACGGATGGACTTATTGCATAGATGGCAACCTATCACAATACCACGCTTGAATTCACTGAGCTCCTGAGAATAACCCATTCTTTCACAAATGTTTGTAGAAGCAGTCTGCAAGCCTAAGTGCTTGATTTTTTTGGCAATATAATGTATGTCCAGGGCATGGAAAAGCAGATATATTTCCTTGATCCTCTGCTACTGAAAGCTCTTGCAGTGTAAGGATCTCTGACTTTATGAAGAGTGATGCAGGGACCATAACCCTGCATTGGATCTGAGGGTAAAGAGGAGCATTCCATTGCTGGAGCATATGAGAGCACTGGGGTAATAGATGATCAAGTAAATAAAATGTATTTTATTGTCCCCTAGATTAAATAATCAGTGAACCATTGCAGTGGTGTTGCACCCACAGAAGATTTGGGTTTCCTGGAGTTGATCTTAAGCTACCTTTGGAATGTGGCAGGAAACCAGAATACCCAGTGGAAACCCACAGAAGCAAGCATAGTGAGAACACAGAAACTCCATCAGAAAGTGTCCTGACTACTAAGCCACTGTTCTACCCTGTCCAAAATAATTTTCAAATATTTGTAGTGCTAGGATATATAATCTGTCAACTGCTATTTGGCCTTTTGTAGAGCTTTGCATATTTGAGTGACACTTCTGCTGTGGTTCTAATTACTGTAGGTCTTTTCTGACTATTATTTTTGTTGACCTTTTATTCTTACTGAAATTAAGCTCAAGATGATAGCATGCCACCTCAAGTTCCTTTTCCATTCGTATGAAGTATAGCAAGTTTTTCAGATGTATAGTTATATATTATATCACGATAAACATTCAGGCTCAAAAGATTATATATCTTCTTGATTTTAATATATACTATTTTTGAATTTTTACAGTTACTAGTCCATCAATCTGGGCTATGCACCATGGTAAAGAAATTGTATCTAAGATGTATTGTGTATCTGATATTCAGCATTATGGTAAGTTAGAAATAGATATTTTTCTTTTTATGAAAAATCTAGGGTCTAATAGCTTCAAAATAGACTGTTTGTTAATTCAATAAACACATCCAGTAGGCTAAGGCTAATATCTATGCATATACAAATATAAAATGCAGCGCTGTGCGATATTGCTCTGGTATAGGTGACAGAAATATAGACATAAAACCAAACATGGAATATGGAATATATATCATGAATGGATAAAATGCAGTCCTGTAATGGTGCTCTCTACGACTGACCCTTCCAAAATCAAAGATGGCCGCCGGCGCCACGTGGAGGCCCGGTGGCCATCTTTGATTTTGGAAGGGTCAGTCACTCACTTGTATCTGGCACTACTGTGATACTTACCAACGCTTTTTTGAATAATAAAGCAGATTTAAAATACTACACTATGAGTTCTTCCCTATGTCTCCTGTGAGGAGCTTCTCATTTTTGCAGCCTTAGAGTGACCCTTGCACCGGTTCTAGAGAAGAGGGATTATCCATTCCACACATCTCTGCAAGGATATCACTGGCCTGTGGGACTTCATCTTCTCCACACGAGGGCGCTTCATCTCTACATCATCCAGCTCCTATCCAGTTTCTGACCAGAAAGAGAGGGGATTCTTCAGGATTATTTATATACATGCATATTACCAATACGCTTCTGGTTAGTGCGCATTTCTATCATTTGCACTGGAGAACAGCGAGCACCATTACAGGACTGCATTTTATCCATTTATGATATATATTCCATATTCTATGTTTGGTTTTATGTCTATATTTCTGTCACCTATACCAGAGCAATATCGCACAGCGCTGCATTTTATATTTGTATATCCATTTTGGGACTTTTTATGTGTTTTCCTTGAATGTTCAGCTGCTGACACTTTGGAGCGCTCACTGTGGCCTTTCAATTTACATAATATCTATGCATAATTAATTTTTTATTGTACATTTTAATATATCAAAGGAATCTCAAATGTTCAAATGTTATGCAGACACCTTCAGGGATCTCATCAAAATATAGTCAAATATATTTATTAGCAAAATTAAACCTCTAACTATTGGTTAAATAGCCAGACTACAGAAGAAATTCAAGGATAATGAATCCATAATTAGGTGTAAAGAATATTTCAGACACTTAATATATAGTATAACATAAGTGTTTTCTGAAAAGCAGCAGCAACATCAGTATACTTAGTAGGCTTGTTACAGAGAGAAAATAGTCAAAGTCATACTAAAGTACTTGAAGTGAAGTAAACATTTGTGTAGTTTAAATAATATGACAAACAAAATAGTTTCATAAGCCTATATTTATTACAAAGAGCAAAAATGTAATATAATGCAGCTAGGAGATCTCTACGTGATGACTGCCTTTGTTTTCTTTTTTCAAGATTTTTTCCCTTTGTTTTCATCTAGTGATCCTGCCAAAAACACACTTCCTGTCCTAGGGTGATAATGCTTACTCGCCGTACTGCATCTATAGAGGATGGGCATTGTCATCCTAGGACAGGAAGTGTGTTGAGAATACAGAACACACACTCTGTCCTCATTTGCTCATCACCTCCTCTTATGCTGAGGGGCAACTTTCACAACCCATATGTGTAAACCTGTCATATTACTTCTACGTCTGAACACAAAATGATGTACTGCTATGGACATACTGTAAATTTAAACGTGTGTAAAAATAAGTGTTGATATAGACATTGGAGCATTTTTCTTGTTTTCTCTATACTATAATCTCTCTAATCAAAGAACAACACATAGACGACTTCTAATTGAATCTCTGAATCTTCAAACATCAATGGGCAATAGTCACATTTCCCACATTTTTAGTAATTTTTTTTTGATGCGCACCCTTCTTTTGTCTATATGTTGTGTCTAAAACTGGCTATGTACCAATGGATCCTTTGTGAATGCAGCTTTTTTTACAAGTAATTTTAGAATAACCGACTACGTTTACTTTCCTCCTTGTCCTTTAAATGTAAGGTACATTAATTGTCCTGAAAATTAAATCTTGTTTCAACTAAATTACTATTAGATCCAGGTTTCTTCAAGATCAGCTCCTACCCAGAGTTATTCCTTGCTCATTTACAGTAAATGCTTTCACTGTAGGCTCTTTGTTCAAACCTCTGTCTCAGTCTGGTTGGCTCTATCTCAAAATTCTCAACCGAGGAACAATTCCTAGCTGCTAATTATTGGTCCCCTGGTATTCCAATCAAATATTTTCAATCAAATACTTAGGGTGGAAATTCCTAGCAGTCAATAGGCTATTCAGTACATTCACTTTTCTGAATTATTGAGTTTTTTTAAACTCTTTTCCTTTATCTTAATAGTTCCATCTAAAAATGTCACCTCTTTTTAATGCAAAGTATGTGAGTTTGATGTTTAAACTGTTCTTATTCAAAATACTTTTTAAATTCCAAAAAGATTTCTTTAGCCTTTTGGCATGTCAGCCCAATGTTAAATGTATGCTTGTTTGATTGCTACGTTATTAAAATCTAATAAAGTGCATCTGTCAAAAAGGCATACCGTGTTACACACCAAATGTTTAAACCTGTAGTTCAATCTGTGTTGATCATGTTACTATTGCCAGACTAATTTTGTAAGTAATACAACTATGTATATTTGCCTGCTGTGCCTTTTTTACAATTGTATTTGGCAAAAAGTATGTAGATTCTTCAGACCTCATTCACACCATACGTGCAGAAAAACTGATGAAAAATGACATGCAGATTTCACTGGCAGAGACATCAGTTTACATCAATTTTTATGCGCGTTCCAATAAGTTTTATACACGTTGCAGATTCCTCCACAGAAAAAATCTGCACATGATACTAGTGTTGTGGTGTGAACAGAGCACATAGAGAACAATTGATTTCATTGTGCCTTTGCAGAATGCATGCAGAAAAACTGATGTCTCTGCACCATGGTGTGAACAAACCATTAGAATAATGCCATACTGGCAATTTTGCTGTTGGTAACAAGTTTACAGGAACGGAATAATTGAGGGCAGCATCCACTTCTCCTGATGGGCGTAGTCCTGAAAGTTACAAAATCTTGCTCGCTAGTTTGGGGGTGGGGATGAATCAACATTTCACTGATCCAACAAGTAAAGGGAGCAAGGAAGTTGGTGTCTCAGAGGTTTTGTTGCTGGGATGCCAACATTAATGACACAGTCATTCATCTGCTATGTTCCATATGTAGCACTACCCCTTTAGGAGTTGCTGGATTATTTTCAGACTCCCTGTTGCTCTGGAACCCTCTCTAAATGTCCTACCCCTGTTGACACCACAGTATACTATTACCTGGATAAATCACCCCCAAGAAAGTAGACTCACACACTGATTGGGGTAACCTGGTAAGAGGTTTATAGCAACTTCAATGTAGCTTGTTTAACCATTTGCCGCCCGCCCTATGGCCGAATGGCGGCCGGCAAATGTCATCAGCGTTCTGGGTGGACGCCATATGGCGTCCTCCCGCACATGCGCAGATTGCGCTCCTGCAGAGCCACGCAGCGGCGCAATCTGTCACCGGCCGTGTACCTCGGACATGGCCGATGACAGATCTGAGTATCAGCCACCGTTGCCGGTACCATGTGACCTGCTGTGACCAATCACAGCAGGTCACATGACAGTTGTATACAATGGATGGCTTCATTCATGCCATCCATTGTATACTAGTGTCTAGCTGTGAATGGTCACAGCTAATCACATGCACATGTCATGTGATTAGCTGTGGCCAAATCACAGCTAAGCACAAAAAAAAAAAAAAAACCCTGAATGAATCGATGTCTTTCAGGTAAATGCTTGCTTATAGCGAAGTAATTCTTTGCTATAAGCAAATTGTGTAAAAAAAAAATAAATAAATACTATGCTAACATTGTACTACTTTGGTCATAGTGAAATGTGAAAAAAAGGAAAAAAAAAAGAAAAAAAATGTAATAAAAAAAAAAAAATATATATATATATATTTTTTTTTTTCATACTGTCACCAGTCAGTGTTCCTGATCACCGCCATGCCAGTTATATGATGATGCTGTACTGTACTGGTGACAGTATGTAAAAAAAAATAGTGAAACTAATTTTTTTAATTTTTTAATTTTCCAAATACAACTCTAAAAAACTCGCCATGCCTCTTATGAAGTACGTCGGACTGTCTACTTTGCAAAAAGGGGTCATTTGGGGGATATCTGTACTGTTCTGACATTCTTGGACCTCAAGAAATTAGATTGGCTGTCAGTACTTCAGGATTGATCAATATTCAGATCTATACCATAGTTTGTGAACTCTATAATTTTCCTACAAACTAAAAAATACATTCTAATATGAGTTATTTTCACCAAAGACATGTAGCAGAATACATCTTGGCCTAAATTTATGAAGAACAATTATTTATTTGCAAACTTTTATAACAGAAACAAAGAAAAACGTGTGTTTTTTTTCAAAATTTTAGATTTTTTTATTTTTTTAAAATAAGGAAAGAGCTTTTTACCCCAAAACAACCAATGTTCTTTAAAGGCAGTGAAGAGTCTTCTGAATGTGAGATGGGGCCCAGTTGGTGCACAGTGAGAAGAAGTATGAATTATAGTTCTCTGAGGAACAATGCACTAAAGGAAGGGAAGAACAGCACTCCACCTGGAAGCAGCAATTGACTGGTGTAATGTTTCATTAACGCACTAGTCACTAGAGAATCTAAAGCAACAAGTGGTTAAGCTGGCAGAAGTGATTGTTGGCACACAGCAACTCCTCTCTGGACTGCAAGACTATTGGCATAATAGGAAAAGGCCTCCTTAATAGAGTGAATTGATGATGGTGGTGACACAGAGGTGGTTTAGCCTGTGGACTTACTGTCCTGCTATCAGTTGTGATGAAAAGGCTGTGCTAAATGTGGTCAAACGATAGCAGCTGAAGGAACTAGGCCGCAACATCGAATAACTATGTGCAATTTCTGTGGCTGTGTGCAAGGGAATAGTAAAGGTGGAGTGGGTGTCAGTGTTTCCTGTCCTTGGTAATGCTTGGGACTGCATCTGGCGAATTCTGGCGATCTTTCCTTCGCTAAGGCCTCCATGCACTCTTCAGTCCCGCCTGCAGCGTTCCATCAGGTCACCTGCTGGCAAATTAGCTTTCTCAACAATGTGGCAAGGTCAGCGATCAGCAGACTCTCCTTGCCTCCTCCCTTCTCTCTCTCCTTCCATGGCCTGGTCAGGTCCTCCCACCGTCAGCACACTCCTCTATCCAGATCTCTCTCCTCTCACTTCCTGTCTCATCTCCAGGGTTTTTATATATACAGTTGTGTTCAAAATAATAGCAGTCAGACATCACTAACCTGATCAATCACTGTTTTTGTAGAAATGATATTTCTACATGGCAAATAATTTACTAGCAGGTGTAGTAGAGTAATAGAAATCCAACAGACCCAACACTCATTACATGCATGCTGCTGATTCTGTGTAATTGAATCACTAATTGAAAGGGGCATGTTCAAAATAATAGCAGTGTGGAGTTCTATTAGTGAGGTCATTCATTCTTTGAAAAACAGGTGGCAATTATTGCCCTTATTTAAGGAGGAAAATGGGTCGTTCCAGACATTGTTCAGAAGAACAGCGTACCTTGATTAAAAAGTTGATTGGAGAGGGGAAAACATATAAAGAAGTGCAGAAAATGCTAGGCTGCTGAGCTAAATTGATTGCAAATGCTTTAAAATGGCAACCAAAACCTGAAATACGTGGAAGAAAGCAAAAAACTACCATTCGAATGGATAGAAGAATAGCCAAAATGGCAAGGACTCAGCCAACAATCAGCTCCAGGAAGATCAAAAAAGGTCTAAAGTTACCTGTGAGTACTGTTACAATTAGAAGATGCCTATGTGAAGCCAAGCTATCTGCAAGAAGCCCCGCAAAGTCACACTGTTGAAAAAAAGACATGTGCTGAAGAGGTTACAATTTGCCAAAGAGCACATTGACTGGCTTAAAGAGAAATGGCACAAGATTTTGTGGACTGATGAAAGTAAGATTGTTCTTTTTGGGTCTGGTGGCCAGAGACAGTTTGTCAGACGACCCCCAAACACTGAATTCAAGCCACAATACACTGTGAAGGCAGTGAAGCATGGTTGCGCAAGCATCATGATATGGGGATGTTTCTCATACTACGGTGTTGGGTCTATTTATCGCATACCACGGATCATGGACTAGTTTGAATACATCAGAATACTTGAAGAGGTCATGCTGCTTTATACTGAAGAGGAAATGCCCTTGAAATGGGTGTTCCAACAAGACAACGACCCCAAACACACCAGTATACATGCAACATCTTGGTTCCAGACCAACAAGATTGATGTTATGGAGTGGCCAGCCCATTCCCCTGCTCTTAATCCAATAGAAAACTTGTGGGGTGACATCAAAAATGCAGTTTCTGAGGCAAAACCAAGAAATAGAGAAGAACTGTGGAATGTAGTCCAATCATCCTGGGCTGGAATACCTGTTCACAGGTGCCAGACGTTGGTTGACTCCATGCAACACAGATGTACAGCAGTTCTTAGAAACAGTGCTTATACAACTAAATATTAATTAAGTGATTCAAAGGAAAGCAAAATCTTCAAACATTTTTCAGTTTATATAGTGAATGTTTGAGTTTGTAAAGAAGAATACAAACACTGCTATTTTTTTGAACAGTCTAATGTTCACTTTTCTTCAAATTTTTTAGAGGAACAACACAAATTTGATCTATTTTTCTTCATGTTTTGATTTGGAATAGAATGTGTAGTGTTCCCAATGCATTTGTGTGTATGGAAATAAAAGCTATTAGAAGGATTTTGAGCTTTATTCACTTTTTTCAACACACTGCTATTATTTTGAATACAACTGTATATGTCTCCGCCCACATGCCAGCTGCTCTGGGAAATGTAGTTCCTCACTACACTGCTCCTCAGTAAAGTACAGTGGTTTAGCATGCAAGTTCCATGGGGCTGCTCTTTAGAATGTGAATGCCACAGTTCTGCAGGACACTACCCCCACTTAAAGTCTTTAGTCCCCAGAGAACAGCAAAGAGAAACACAATGATAACATTTGACATAATATATATACATTTAGCAAAGAAATTAGTCAACTTAGTCAGGAAGAACAACAATTGGCAAATGTTTGTTATTAATCGATTTGTGAAAATATGACTTCCACCAAGATTGGGGGACTCTGCTCACTCAAGAGGTAAGGCCATAGGCTTAAAAACCTTCTCAGGGATGGTGTCAGCAGGGGGGCTTCCAGATTCTTGGATATGCTCCAATAAACTGTAAATGGGAGCTTTCAGAATTCTTTGACTAGCATGGAAGGCTTCTTGAGATTTCTCTCTCAGCACATCATAAGTCAGTTTCTTAGGTGCTCTTATTTCCTGTCGTTCCCTGGGCTCTTCTTGAGAAGTGACATTGTCTCCTTCTTCCAAGGTGTCTTCCTCCCCCATTTTCAAAAGTTCAATAGCTTCTTCTTCCATTGCAGACCCTGTACTAGAACCCTTTGGGGAATCAATCTCAGGTTCAAGCAGGATTTGGTGAAGAGAGGCAGGCTCAACACAACTCTTAGGGCCTGCCTCTGTAGTAAAAGGAATCTCTGGGGGGAACTTGTCGAGGGAGCAGTGGAGCTTGAAGCAGGGGTGGGTATCAAAATACTGTCTTTTATGGCTGTTAAAAGAGGTCCCCAATCTATTTCAGTTTCTACACCCTTTTCCTCATCGGTCCCTTCCTCCTCTGCTGGAGCTACAGTGAGCCGAGGAGAAGATGAGGGAGGCCAACGTGGCCAAGTGCTCACAATGGAAGATTACTTGGCGGTGTTGGGATTCACACAGCATCAGATAATGGTAAAAGATGATTCTGGTGTCAAGATTTCACTGGACCTTTCTTTCATCTGGGTGGATCTGATAGATAGGCAACTCTGGCAACTTTCGACAGTTGACTAGTGGTGAAGATTTCCAGCGGGCTACTATTTTATGCTTCCCTGGCTAGCAACACTCCTGCAATTTCACCTTGGAATCATGATGCTGCTTATTCTGCCCTTTCTCCTGCAGACTGGGAAGCCTGCTTGGCCTTCTCATAAGTTGTCTATAATTGATGTTTCAATGGGTAACTCGGCCACTCGTACATTTTTGGTGCTATAGGCATGCACCACTGCAGCAATGTGTTGGCTCCACTGTTTTTTCTTTTCTAATGGCAGAGTGCCAAGCATGTTCAGGAGTGTTCAACTGAACTGCTCTGGTTGAGGATTACCTTGAGGGTGATAGGGAGTAGTTCTGAACTTCTTTATCCTTAACAAAGCTAATAGTTCTTTGATCAGTTTACTTTCAAAGCCTCTGCCCTGATCTGAGTGAATCCTCTTTGGGAGACCGTAGTGTACAAATAATTTTTCCACTAACACTCTAGCTACTGTGAATGCTTGCTGATTCTTTGTGGGAAATGCATGCTACTAGTGAAGACATTCCCCCATCCGGTAGAATCTGGTTCTAGGCACAAGAAATCGATACACACCAGCTATTGCTCCTTCGCATTGAAGGTGGCCTAAAAAGGAAGCTTGTTTAGGTAGAGTATTTCTAGGTATACCATTTAGGCAGGTGTGGCAGTACTCCTCCACTTCTGTCCTCTTCTGCGGCCAGTAGAATAGATCTCTCACCAGCAAATAGGTCCTCTCCTAGCCTAAATGCCAATGTCATCTTGCAGTGACCTCAACACCATTCTTATGAACTGAGCAGGCAAAAAGGGGCCCCTTCGGTAGACCACCCCATTCCTCAGTTCCAATCTATCCTACTCCATGTGGACAACTTTGGCATCTGGGGGATCTTCCACCTAAATTAAGATGGGTTGCAGTTGGCAGAACGGGTCTTGCTCTTGGGCCTCCTGCATATCTTTAGGGGTGAGCTGGGGTAGCTCCTCACCCTTCAGCAGTGACAAATTACAATAGTATGATGGGATGCAGGCATTTCTGGCACCCACCACTTCTGCGTAGGCCATTCCTTTGGCCACATACTCAGCACCCTGAGCAAGTCGGTACTCTAGACTGAAGCAGAATCCAGATAGAGCAGCCAGTCACCAATGTTCAGTGGCGTCTAGCTTGGCTTTAGTAAGTATGTAGTTTAGTGGGTTGTTGTCTGTCTTCATCACAATTTCAGCCCCGTAGAAATAGTCCTTCAACTTATCCACCTCGGCCCACTTCAATACAAGGGATTGCAGTTTGTGTGTCGGGGAGTTCTTTTCATCAGGGGAGAGGCTCAGGCTTATGAATGCAGTGCTGTAACACAGAACCCCAGCGCACAAAGAGACTCTTTCAGTATAAAAAATTTGCTGCTGTGCACCAGTGTAATACACCAACATACAAAAAATAAATAAATAAACAGCGCAAATAAAACAACTCATTCAGTACATGTTACCAATAAAATTGTAGTGAAAATAATTTAAATAAAGTGCCAACAAATATTATATTAGTGTCCACAAAAAATATATGCATAAAGTCCTTTTATCCCAGAAAAAACATAGGTATAATGATTTCTCCCAAAAAACAGTGCTTCCACCATCCACCAGTGTGAAATCAAAATCAACCTCACTCACCAGATGTTGGTGAGTTATGCGCCTTTTAGAATTTAAGGGATCCTAAACCCCCTCTATATCCTCCAGAACTCCTAAATCGCTTTGCAGGGCTAGATGATTCCACTCACTCCTCATATGAACTCCACCACGGTCCAAAAAAAAAAAACATATACCATAGCGTGATACTGCTATACCTAATGTAGTATTATAAATAATACCAGGCCACTCACATGTTAAAGATAAATAGAAAGCATTGATTTATTGCCTCCATAGGCTACCAAAATATCCAAGGGATCACACTCCAATCCAGAGACCTCACAGCCTGTTGGTTTGCAGAGAATAGAAACCCAGGTCTTGAGAACGCCCTGTGGGAGGGGCGAAACACGTTGACGCATTTCCGGTCTGCCGTCTTTACGTCCTACGTCACTTCCGGAGAGTGGAACGCACGCTGAGGGGTGCGTTCCAAGAGGCCATCTTGAATGTTGGATCTGGGTTTCTATCCTCTGCAAGCCAACAGGCTGTTAGGTCTCTGGATTGGAGTGTGATCCCTTGGATATTTTGGTAGCCTATGGAGGCAATAAATCAATGCTTTCTATTTATCTTTAACAAGTGAGTGGCCTGGTATTATTTATAATACTACATTAGGTATAGCAGTATCACGCTATGGTATATGTTTTTTCTTTTTTTTTGGACCGCGGTGGAGTTCATATGAGGAGTGAGTGGAATCATCTAGCCCTGCAAAGCGATTTAGGAGTTCTTGAGGATATAGAGGGGGTTTAGGATACCTTAAATTCTAAAAGGTGCATAACTCGCCAACATCTGGTGAGTGAGGTTGATTTTGATTTCACACTGGTGGATGGTGGAAGCACTGTTTTTTGGGAGAAATCGGAATTTCAGTGGAATGGGCACTTTTTCAGGGACAATTTTAGGCCTTCCTCTTGAAGCCTCTGGAACTCTTTTTTCAACCACTCTTCTTGGTCTTCCAGGGTTCTCTCAAACACTATTATGTCATCCAGGCAAACTAAAACCCCGATCACATTCATGTCCCCAACCGCACATTCCATCAACCTCTGGAAAGTAGCAGGTGCCCCTCATAGACTTGGGGCATTTGCTTGAATTCGAAGAACACCAGTGGGCTGATGAAAGCAGCTTTCTCTCTATCTTCAGGGTGCGTAAGAATTTGATAGTATCCGTGCTTCAAATCCAGTACACTAAACCACTTGGCCCCTGATAAGCACTGCAAGGCATCCTCAATCCATGTGATTATGTATTGATCTGGGATAAAATATGCTGAAAGTTCGGCAGAGTGTTTAACCCAACACCATAGGCATTTGTTAGATTCCTAATAACACATAAAAAAATACATAAATCCAAATTTGTGCAGAATAGAAAACAAAAAAAAACAAGAAATAAAATAAATGTAAAAGTTCGGCAGAGTGTTTAACCCAACACCACACAATGATGCAAATCCTTCAATGGATATGAGATCAACCCAATATCCCCAACTCTCCCCCACTTGTGTTAAAAAAGTGCGCATTCACCAGAGGGTTTTGACCCCTTTTTTACAGGTAGGTCAAACAGCGTATGATCTCCCAAGGGTGCTTTATGTCAAGGAGTGGATTCCATGTGCTTCTTTAAACAATCAGCTTAATATGGCATACTCAGTAATGAAGCAGGAAACATCCATTAAAAGCATCTAAGTGTAGTATTTATTAAAGGTATTGCACATAAAAAGGTAAAAAATGCACTCACATTACAAGGTGCCTATATTACTGGCACCAGTGTATACAGCCTATAATGGACTTCCTGAAGACGCCGCTCTGGTGAAACGTACATAGAAGCGCTGGGACCGACACTTCCGGGACATCTAACCCACGGCACGGAGGCTTGGAAAGTACGCCAGCCAACAGAGGCAGTGCAGTGACTAACATCGATTATAGATAGCTATCTTTATTTCAGCATATTATATCACTAGTGTTTCACACAAAATGGTGCAGCTGCATAATTTGGAATCTGCATGTATTTTGTTTTCACTTATATATCTATTTTTTTGCATTGGATAGATGCCACTGTATTGGTACCATAACATTGATCTGGGACAGTCTGCTTTTTCAAGGTTCTATAATCGATGCACATTCGTAGAGTGACATTTTTCTTGCTTACCACTACAATGGGTGAGGCATAAGAACTCCTGGATTCCCACATAATCCTCTCCTTTTTCAGCTTTGCAACTTCTCTCTGAGGTTCTTCAGGTCCCCCAGAGGTACCCATCAGGCCCACTCCTGAAACAGGTTATTTTCCTTGAGTCAAATTGAATGTTGAGCACCCTTGGCACACCCAGCATCACAGTCATTTCAGGAGAACACTCTCTCCCAGCTCGTCAGTCTTTCTCTCTCTCTTCTCTTACACTCCTCTGAAGGAGGGGAATCTTGAAGGTCAAACTCTCCTCTAGTGGGGTCATCTGATGATTCAGGGGGAACTGACTGGAGTAGCCACATTCACTTGCCCCAGCAGAGCCCGGGGTCTTAGTTATGGGGTCAGCAGTGTTGTTACAGACTTGGACGAGCACATTACCCCATCTTTGCTGCAGAACCTTTGTGGTGATCATTTCAGGGATGATCTCTACCCCATCCGTCTCTCCTCCACTTTCCACCATGAAGGGCCCCGGTTGGTCCCAGCTTAAGTTAACTTGGGCTTTCAAACATGTGACTGCCCCAGCTGGAGCACTTTCTCTGCAGGCCCATTCTTCCAAACCTTCCCCACTTCCTCTTCTGGAGACCTCAACTGCCTGATGACTGTCTGACAAACTTTATGGTAACTGTGGATGAATGCTCTCTAGGGATACAGTGTTCTGCTCAGCCAGTGGAGTAAGTAGCCGCTAGACTATGTTGTTATTGATCCCAATTAGTAGTGAGCACTGTTTTATAATCGAAGTCCTAGGATAGACTATCTCCAGGGTGTCAAAGGTCTCCATTTCCCCCATTAAGGTTGGGCTGAAAACTAGGCGGATGAGTGTGTAGCCATCGTAGGGACATTTCTGATTCCTCAAATCTCTAGTTCTTCCAATTTCTGTAATGATATGTGTTTCAAATGTTTGTCATAGAAATATAGTAGGGTCACTTGGGCTCCAGTATCCAGCAAATCTTTGATGTAGACTTCCTCCACTTGAATGGAGACCACTGGAAATGGGCCTACTAACTCATATGAAAGTCTTTCAGGATGAGGCTTTACACTTCTGACTTGAGCTTTCCCAGATTGAGTTCCTCGCTTCTTGGGAGTTGGTCTTCCCAGTTTTCTGCAGTGGTGTGTACCATTTCCCTGGGCCAGCTTCCCAGTCAATGGATTTTTGAGCTGAATGGATTTGGAGGGACAATTACTAGTAGAAATCTGAGCGGTTTTAGTCTCTAAGATATGTGTTCCATGAGATTTGGAGCTCAAAGCATTCTTTGGGCCCTCACCTGGCTCCTTCACTGAGGCCCCCAGAAGTTTTCCACCACCTTTGGAAAGAATAATTTCTTTAGGGCTTGTATAATTTCAGCCATAAGGTCGGCCATTGACTAAGCATCATCTCAAGTGCCCAGGACTGGATTCCCCATCTGCCTGCAATTGCCAACACTATTTTGTCCCATTTCTGACATGGTTTTCTGCATGGCGACATGAGCTTCCATCATCTTTCCTACTGTTTTTTGGAGCTCTTAAAGGCCTGTTGAATCATGGCTTGGGCCTGAGCCAATTGATAGAGGGTCTGCACGATGCCTTCCATTGAGGCCATGGTCTGCACCTCAGGCACTCCCTCCACGGACAGACAGACACAAGAGGAAGCCCTGGGCTGAGTTCCACCCTGAACTTCTGTCTTCCTAGCCTTGACCTCCATCAGGGCTTCTCCCATCCTGATGGTTCCCCATCAGCTTGGAATATGTCACAGCTCCATAGGGGTAACTGACTCTAAGCTTCTGTACAAACAGATTGAGTGGTTGAGCCCCTTTTTGTACTTGGATCCAGAGGGCTTTACTAGCACCTTCCACCTTCACTACTCCTTGGACAACCACCTTGTCCAGCCTGTGCATGTAGTCAGACAATTTCTCTCTTTCTCACTGATAAGTGTGCTTGAGCAAATAGGTCAATTCTATTCAGTTCTCAACTCACCCAAATACCTCTCCTAGGGCTTCAAGACACTTGTGGGCAGTACAGCCTGCCTTATCCTGTTTTAAACTTTGTACAATGTCAGACTTTCCACGACCCTCTGCCTTTTCACAACATCGGCTATTTCCTATCCCTCTATAGCCTGATTGACCCATGTGTTGAAGTCATTCTCCCCCAAAGGAGTGGGGGTCCTACCAGAGAAGCTGGCAGAAGTGATTGTTGGCACAGGGCAACTCCTCTCTGGACTGGAAGACTATTGGCATAATAGGAAAAGGCCTCCTTAATAGAGTGAATTGATAATGGTGGTGACACATCGGTGGTTCAGCCTGTGGACTAACTGTCCTGCTATCAGCTCTGATGATAAGGCTGTGTTAAGTGTGGCCAAACAACAGCAGCTGAAGGAACTAGGCTGCAAATTCTAACAACTATGTGCAATGTCTGTAATTGTGCGCAGGGGAATAGCAAAGGTGGAGGTGGCAAGGAAGACAGAGTCCCTGTCCTTGGTAATGCTTGGGACTCTCTCACCCAAGGGTTAGCATCTGGCGAATTCTTTCTTTCTCCTCTGATAAGGCCTCCACACACTCTCTGATCCCGCCTGCAGCATTCTATCTGGGCACCTGCTGGAAGATTAGCTTTCTCAGCAATGTGGGAAGGCCAGCGATCAGCAGACTCTCCTTGCCTCCCTCCTCTCTCTCCTTCCACGGCCTAGTTTGGTCCTCCCACAGCCTCACACTCCTCTCTGCAGATCTCTCCCCTCTCCTTTCCTGTCTCATCTCCCGGGCTATATATATATATATATAATATAATATAATATATATAAGCCCAAACCTTTTGTATTGGATAAAGTAGGGAATGATGAAAACTCCTGTCAAATTTTTTTTTATTTTTATTTTGATGACAATTTGTGTCTCCTTTGGAAGATTCCCCTTAATTTCCTGTGTACACATTGGAAGATGTTCCCTCTATTCCTGTTTTTGTGACATTTTAATGTGGAACTTTAGTGAGAAAATTAAGTCCTGCTAGATGACTTCATGCTGGTCCCTTTTGCATGTATAGCTACAGTATGTAAAACATTGAAAATAAGTGTCTACAGATTTACTGCTGGGGGGGGCACAGCCAGCATCGCATGCAGTAAGGAGTGTGCCTAGTGTGCTCTTCTGTATATCCTGTAATTTGTCCTGTTTGGCACATTGTTTTCCGGTCAGAATAACATCTCTGGAACCCGGGGTGTGCTCTGTCTTCCCTGCTGTCACTTGGAATTCAGTTTCTCCTCTTTTGAGATGGCTAAATGGGGGAAAGAAACTCGGCTGGGCAAGATGGCAGTACCCTGATCCGTGCATCCAGGGAGAAACAGAGGAAGGCCACACAAAATTTCTTCACTGGGCCTCTCACCAGGGAATCTTCTCAAAAACAACTTCTGGAATCCCATATTGATCCGGACTTAGACTCTGCAAGCTGTGCTCGGCTCCCCCTTGTACTGGCAGACAGAGAAATCCCATCCTGCAGTCCTGCAGTGAGTGTCCCTCCATCCCAGTCTCATGGGACACAGGCTGCTGTTTCCATTGAAGATCATCCTGAACCCACCCTTAGAGAGATTATCTCTGCGGTTACTAAATGCACCTCATCTGTTGCAGTTCTTACTGGGGAGGTGAAGGGAATGAGGGTGGAATTGACCCTGGTGTGTCAAGATATGCAGAAATTGGGAATCGCACTGCGGCCTTGGAGGCGAGAGTGAGCACTTTGGAAGATGACTGGCAACCATTACACAGGGATGTGCGTTATGTGCAATCGGTCGCTTTTTCTAATGCCTCTAGACTAGAAGATTTGGAAAATTGGTTCCTCAGCAACAATGTACGTGCAGTGGGCATACCAGAGCGTGCTGAGGGTAAAGATCCTGTAGCCTTTATTGAAGCTTGGCTGACCTCTACATTTGACAGTGGTGCATTCTCCCCCATGTTTGCAATGGAGCAAGCACATAGAGTCTCAGCACATGCTACACCGTCTGGTGCGCCTCCACGGCTTTTCCTGTTCAGACTCCTTAATTATCGGGACAGAGACACCATCCTTTACCAGACTAGAAGTAAAGGTAACCTGTCGGTTGATAATGTTCAAGTATTCTTATTTCCAGATTTTTCTGTGGAAGTTCAAAAGCAACGCGCAAAATTCTTGGACATCAAAAAATGACTTTGAGCCTTCAATATGCCATGTTTTATCCGGCTAAACTCCGAGTAATTGCAGAAGACACATCTCATTTCTTTGATAGTCCTAATGTGGCCCTACAATGGCTGGACGGAGCGGAACAGTGCCTGGCGCATTCTCCTGGAACTTGACCCTGGGGACCCAGTTGATCCTTAGTGCCTTAATCTCAGTTTAGTGGAACAGCGGGGTATTGCTCTCACATTTTCTCCTTTTTTGCTTTTTACTTTTTTCCCGCTTAAGTTGGGACTCCCTTCTTATGCTACCCCTGCATCCACCTACTGCGTGTATGACCACGGGACATTGTGTAAACCATACCTTGTTTTTGGTCCTGATGAGGGGACCTTCCAGGTGTTTTCAGTTTTCATTTTATGGCTCTGTTGACCTACTGTATATGTTGATGGTAATTTAAGTTTTATTTATTGCTTTGTGTATGGTTCACCTGAGATATCTATATATAGTGGAATGTATGTTGCTGGATCTGTCATTCCTGTTTCCCATGGGCTGTCCACCCTAGTCCCTGTGATCCAAATATCTGTATGCGATGGTTTATTACCCTACTCCTTTTTTTTACTTATTGTCTATCTGCTCTCTGCTCCCCCGGGGGGCGACATATCTGTCTACGACTATGCCATCCATCTAATTTTCCCTATATGCATTATGTCTGTCTCCCATAGAGAATTGATATTTTTATCCTGGAATGTAAGTGGCCTGGGGTGTTTAAGCATTTAAAACCATCTGTGGTGTGTTTGCAGGAAACCCATTTGAAATCTGACACTGTTGACACCCTCCGCTCCCGTTTATTTCCCATACAGTATCATTCCTTCCATTCTACGTTTTCTGGAGGTGAGAGTATCTTTATCTCAAACTCTGTTCAATTTGTTCATGTGCGGGAGTAGATTGATGTGGAGGGCAGATATATTTTCCTACTGTGTACTTTGAATGGGTTTCGCTGCATAGTGGTTAAGATATCTATTTCCCCGCCCTACTCCCCGGAGGTCATTAAACGCCTAGCTCAATTTATGGCTAATCGCTCTGATGTTCCCTATTGGCGTTGGGTGATTATAACAATTGCTTACTTCCTATTTTGGATAGATTGCCCTTGGACATCAGGGACAGACAATTATCCCCTCAACCTACCCCATTTTCTAATTTATTGGCGGAATTGGGCCCCCGGGATTTGTGGCAGATGAAGTATCCATCAGCTAAACGTTATTCTTGTTATTCTGCTACTCATGATGGGCTTTCATGTATAGATTTGGGTTAAGGGAATTAGACTATCCTGCCATATATGTTTGATGTTGCGTATGAACCCACAGCTCTGTCTGACCATGCCCCTTTCTGGGTTAAACTGCAGGTGTGTTCTACCCGCTCTCACCCTGTGGAAGGTTAACCCATTCTGGTTGACACTGTTTCCGGAGTCTGAGACGATTCCGGAGGAGCTGTCAGACTTTCTGCGGCGGAACGAGGGTCTGTCCCCATCAGTCCTGGTTTGGGATGCAATGAAGACCATCCTGAGGGGTCTGATTATCCGGGAGAGTTCAGCGGTTAAGTGTAAATCCAGGGAGTGGGAGGAGAAGGTGCAGCTAGATGTTCAACAGAGAGAAATTCAGATAATTCAAGACCCAAGCCCCCTGCAATTGTATCTCCTGGAAAGAGGCCTAGACCCTTTATGAATCAGTGCTTACTCAAACAGCTGATAAGAAACGATATTTTTTACAACAAAAATATTTTGAAGAGGGTGAGAATGTGGGACATCTTCTCGCTCTTGTGGTGAAATCGCAACAAGAGATTTCCACTATAAATAAGATCGAGGATGCTGATGGGGAGATCTGCACGAGTCATGCAGATATCCTGAGAGTTTTCCATCACTTTTATGCTGATCTACAGCATATGCTTCTAAAACGGTAGCCACCCATTCTGAGCTTTCGCAGTCTCTAGAGGCTTGCCTTTGTTGTTGAGGCTGACCATAGAGTTCTGGATATGCCAATCTCTGCCATTTGAAATATATAATAGATACGGTAAGCAATTCCTTCCAGCCTTGCTTAACTCCCTGAATGCCGCCATGGATGGAAATGAATTACCCCCCTCCATGAACAAAGCTATTATTATAGTTTTATTGAAGCCTGGAAAAGATAAGTTAAAGCCAGACTCCAATCGACCTATTTCCCTTCTGAATACGGATGCTAAATTGCTGGCCTGGGTTCTAGCCTCTAGATTGGCGCGGATCATTGGTAGCATTGTGCATAAAGATCAGTCAGGGTTTATTCCCTCTAGAGCTACGACAAATAATATTTGTAGACTTTTTTTGAACTTGCAAATTCCAGTGGATAACCCTGGGGGAAGTGCTGCTCTGGAAAAAGACAGTGTGTTTGTTTTTAAGGAGCACAATATGACAACACGAACAAAAATGAGTTGCATGGTCAAGGTGCCAGAAAGAAGCCTTTGCTGCATCAGTGACACAAAAAGGCCTGGTTAGGCATGTCAAGGTTTTGTCAGGCATATTGTAACTGGGCTTTTTTGTGGCATTGGTGCAGTAAAAGCTTCTTTCTGGCACCTCGACCAAACAGCTCAGTTTTGTTCAAGTATCATCGTATTGTACTGCTTAAAAACAACCACACCATCTTTTTCCAGAGCAGCCTGTATTTCTTTTGAAGTTGCCTGTGGGTTTTTCCTTGAATCCCGGACAATTCTTCAGTCAGTTATGACTGCAATCTTTCATGGTCTACCTGACCTTGGCTTGGTATCAAGAGATCCCCGAACTTTCCACTTCTTAATAGGTGATTTAACAGTACTAATTGGCATATTCAAGGCTTTGGACATCTTTTTATGTCCTTTTCCATCTTTATAAAGTTCCATTACCTTGTTACGCAGGACGTTTGACAGTTCTTTTCTGATCCCATGGCTCAGTATCTAGCCTAGTCAGTGCTTCCACGTAAGAGCTAACAAACTCATTGACTATTTATACACTGACACTAATTGCAATTTAAAAAGCCACAGACGTGGGACATTAACCTCTATTTGGCATTTTAACCCGTGTGTCACCTTGTGTGTCTGTACCAAGGCAAAACATTCCAGGGTATGTAAACTTTTAATCATGGCCATTTGGATGATTTCTGTTATCATTATTATACAGTTATCATGATTAAAAAATGAGCCAAACAACTATTTGATAATAAATGGCTTCATATGATCATCATCCTTCAATAAAAGAGCATTTTTGGGCATGATCAGTCATATTTTCAATATCAATGCCAAAATTTCACAATTTCAGCCAGGGTATACAAACTTTTGAGCACAAATGTATTTCTCAATCTTTTACCTCTACTCCATCAGCAAAGACTGAAATGCAACAGTTTGTGCAAACTTTTTTTGTAAGTGGTGGGCACGGTTAAACTGATTAGAATGATTTGGGCTCTGCAACTTCTCTATATTTTTCATAATTGTCCCATAAGGATTCCTCGGAAATGGTTTTGTCATATAGAGACCCAGTTTCGGTGCCTTATTTGGAAAAAATGGATGGCTAGCATAAAACTGTCCACGTTACAATATGGCATGTATTTACTGGAGGCCCAATTGCAACATCTAGTTGGGTGGGATTTATCTGATACTACTGATCCTATTACGAGTCTGATTTCCCTTCCTGACTCTACCATTTCGGCTCTCTGTCATCTTGAGATGGTTCTGCCGGTCCTCCTGCAGACCTTCTGAGGTGCGTGTGGAGTGTGGCAAAAGCATCCTTTCAGGTCACTGGGTTCCTCTCTAGCACCCCCCTGTGGAACAATCAGCAATATGTAGAATTAGCTAAATTAGAGGGATTCCGTGACTGGAGGGAACAAGGCTTGAAATTTATATCTCAGCTGTACTCAGGGGAAACTCTGAAGTCCTTTTCACAATTTCAAATGTAATTTAACTTCACGCATAAGCAATTTTACCGATATCTTCAGCTACGCCACACAGTGCAGGCCCAGTCTATGCTCTCCAATCCCATGACAGGTACAAAGATGGCCGCCGGCCTCCATGCGGCTCGGACGGCGTGACATCACCGGCTAGGCTCCACCCTGACGCGTTTCATGCGAACGAGCACAAAACGCGTCAGTGTGGAGCCTAGCCGGTGACGTCACGCCGTCCGAGCTGCGTGGAGGCCGGCGGCCATCTTTGCACCTGTCATATCCACTAAATGTGAGTGTTCATCTGCTTCATAGCGTTTTTTAATAAAGGATTTTTATAAAACCTACTACACTATCACAGTTTCTGTTGGGGCTCGGTGTACTACGAGCCCCCTTTCTCAAGGTGGATCCTCACATCCGATGTGCATGCTATCTGGATGAACCCATGATTGCCACTAGAGAGCTTATGATGTTCAGGATGGTGACCCTCTGCTGGATGAATAAGGAACTACAGACGGTATAGAAGCAATGTTGATTACCTGCTGAGCTTTGCCTTTTCCAGAGTACCAGGAGTGGTCTGATTACTCAAACGCACAGATTTGTGCGCTATCTGGTTAGTGCATATTATATACACACCTATGAGCACGGGAATCACGGATACCTCACTTGCTGTTGGATGTCCACTATCACAACGTTGGGATGCATCAATATTGATTATTGATCACTATAAGCACATACTGCTGTTATTATATTGTACTTTTTGCATTATTTATAAGGACAAGTTTATATGTATATTAGTCTACATTGCATTTTATTTAGCGCTGCATTTTCTATATGATGCTAAAATGTCAGGTACATCACGGGGCTAGAATGTGACGTTACCGCGCACATCAAGAACGCTCATGGTAGACTATGACGGCCGGAGCGAGGTCTTGATACAAACATATGCTGTTTATACTAGTGTCGGTGGTGACACTGAAAAATGTGAGTGTTTTTATATGACTTTTTAAGAAATTTTTTTTTACGTTTTTTACATTATGCGAGTCTCTCTTCCCTCCTTTTTTCTTGGAATATGATAATGGAACATGTGTCCTTGGAATTCCTGGAATAGATCGGAGATCTGATATATTTATTGATAATCCCCAGGGGGAACGCTTAGTGGGCTGGCTTACGATCTTACCAGCAACATCTTATGGTGAGTTGAGGCTACTAGAATTGGTGACAGATACACATCTTGGTGATGATTTGAGGTGCAAGAGAGAGGATTCACTGCAGATGAAGGAAATTGAGTTTATTTAATTTTTCAGAACTTTATGATACTCGGTGGTGGTGCACTAAAAGAAAGAAGATTTATGAATTTTGCACCTTGCACATTGATTTAACTTTTTAAGATATTTGAGATTATTATATTGTAATTATTTTATCATGATGTTATATATGCACTATTGATAAGAGTGACGGAGTTATATATGCACTTGCACTTTATTTTTGAGGTACATCATTTTTCAATTGTTACTTTATGAGTATGTTATATACTGTATGCATTATATGTAGAGGCACTTTGTTTATGATATTTTTTCCACAAAATTTAGGTGCATGAAAATTTTGTTGCACAAAATGCCAATGTACCTGACATTTTAGGTTCATAACATTTTAACACTAAGTATGGTGTGGTAGGGTAGATAGCAACATAAATATTAGTGATTCCTCTGTGGAGAATAGATTGATTAGAAAATGCTTATGCACCTGACATCATGCATTTAGATTGACAACATTACATAGAGCTGTCTAGTTTTTGCATATGTTTAAAGTTGATACATTATCAACCAGATAGCTGCTTTATTTGCAATTTGGACTGTTCATATTGATCTACATTGTGTTTCCGTGGCACACCTCCAGATAGATAAGATTTACCAAATGCCAATTAATTGTGCCAAAAAGCCAATATTTTTATTTAATAATAATTGTAGTTGAGTACAGGAACCTGAGTAATAGGCTAATCATTTAACAGCTTCCTGAGAAGGGATATTATTTTACCTGTTAAAAGAAAAACGTGATTGTGATCATTGGCTCTTTTTATTGGAACAAAACTTAATAATGCAGAAGGGTGTATCAAAATATCCAATATTTATAACTTGGGGAATGTTTTATTTGCAGACTCCTGAGAAGATGAATTATAGTAACTTTGCTGCCTGTTAGTTTGAATGCAGCAATTAATCATATAGTTTATCTATGTAAAATGCAGAAATCAATACAAATGTAACTACATCAATCCTAAAGTGCAGTAAGATATCACGATAGTAATAAAGTATATACAGTGCTCAGCATAAATGAGTACACCCCTTTTGAAAAGTAAAATTGTAATCAATATCTCAATGAACACAAGAACAGTTTCCAAAATTTTGTCAAAACCAAGTTTTATAAAACATTTGCTTAGCACATTACATGAAAGTAAAGTTAATAATATAACTTAGATTACAAAATCTTCAGTTTTACTCAAATTAGTTGATGAAAAATGAATACACTCCACAACAAAAACTACTCCATCTAGTATTTCGTATGACCTCCATGATCTGTAAGGACAGCACCAAGTCTTTTAGGCATGGAGTAAACAAGTTGGCGACATATTCCAACATCTATCTTTCTCCATTCCTCAAGAACGACTTCTTTTAGAGCCTGGATGGAGAGTGATGCGCAAGTTGTCTCTTCGATTGGGTTCAGATCAGGAGACACACTTGGCCACTGAATCACTTTCACCCTGTTCTTCTTCAGAAATGCAACAGTGGCCATAGTTGTGTGTTTTGGATCATTGTCATGTTGGAAAAGTGCATGAACACCAAGGGCGGGGAGTGGTGGTAGCATCTTCTCCTTCAATGTAGAGCATTACATCTGTGAATTCATGATACCATCAATGAAATGCAGCTCCCCAACACCAGCAGCATTCATGCAGCCCCACAGAAGGACACTGCCATCACCATGTTTCACTGTAGGTGCCATGCATTTTTCTTTGTACTCCTCACTTTTTGTGACACCATACAATTTTGAAGCCATCAGTTCCAAAAACATTTATCTTGGTCTCATCACTCCGTAGTACAGAGTCCCAATAGTCATCTTCTTTTTCAGCATGGGCCCTGGCAAATTCTAGGTGGGCTTTTTTTGTGCATGGGCTTTAGGAGAGGCTTCCTTTGTGAACGACTCCCATGCATGCCATTCCTGTGCAGTGTACGCCATATTGTGTCATGGGAAACAATCACCGCAGTTTGGCTTTCTGCTAGCTAACTGCAGTGAACTTGCATGGCGATTTTCTTCAACCCTTCTCATCAGAAGACACTCCTGTCAAGGTGTTAAGCCTGGTTGTCTCTGTGAGATGGTTGCAGTTCCATCCATTGTTAAACTTTTGTATCACATTTGCTACAGTTTTCTGACTGATAAGTAAAGCTTTGCTGATCTTCTTCTAGCCTTCACCCTTCTTATGTAAATAAATTATTTTATTTCTCAGGCCTTGGGACATTTCTCCGGTGTAGTGCCATTGCTGGCAACATGAAATGGGAAGGGGTTTTCTTTGTTAAGTAATGCCCTTTTATAATCAACTGTCTGCTGGACACCTCTTTAATGAATAATTAGACTCACTTGCGGTTGAATTCTTGTTAATTAGGATTTTTTTGTCTAAAATGTAGCTTTGCTTCTAAGACTTTCATTGGGGTGTATACATTTTTGCAACATGGTCTTGAATTAATTTGTTAGGAAAAATACTTTTTTTGTGTGTGCAAATTAACAAACCTTGTTTGCATTCAATGGCCTGCATTTGTGGGAGTATTTTGTAGTATAATATCCCATAGGCAATGTTGATTCTGAAAGGAAAGTCAAGGTTTTCTGACAAATCTGTTGGGGTGTACTCATTTATGCTGTATGCATAAAAGTGCATAAAGTACAAAAAGTCATGTATAATCCAGAAAGCATTAAAGTTATAAATCTTCCACCGACAACTCAAATTGTTTCCAGACTTTTCCCAGTGTAAGAAGCACCAGAAACCACCTCATGAAAATGTGCTACAAATTGTGTAACAAGTATAGCATGTCATGCATTCATCTGTGTTGGATTTGGTAAAATGCCTATTTCGTTTCCTATTGAATATATATATATACGCTATTTCTATAAGTTTTATAAATATTTACTTTTATACTTTAATATATATGTTGTGTGAATATTTTCTGCCTGCTGGGCTTTGTGGTACTATAAGAAATCCTTGCTTAAGAAATGTCTGCTCACACACACAGACCCCCTCCCACCGTGTGATTTGGGAAACAAAGGAATGTTTTTCTTCTCTATAAGATAAGGCCTGGAAGAAGATCACACCTATACCATGACGGAGATTGTTTTCGTGTGGAAATGACCAATCAAAGACTAATATAATGCTTATGCTGTTGTCACATGACTCTTGCATCATTCTGCATATATAAGTTCACTTTCTCATTATAATAAACTAGAAGTATTCATAGACTGAACTTGTGTGTCAGCGTGAGTGTCTTCCAATGTGCGCACATTTCAAAGCTAGCGTCATAAATTAGGACAGGAACAGATAAGCACTGAACGATTGAGTCCGCAACTAAATCAGCTGATGCCGAAATCCGGGACTCCGGGTCATGAACCTGCAGCCAGCTGACCTTAAAAGGCGTTCGGTGTCAGTCAAACTGGACAGGCCGGAGATTGATCGCCTCTGGAGCATGGTAAGATATATTTTGCTATCTTACCATTGCTTATCCTGTCTTTGTTGTTGATTCATACCTGTGCCTAGTACGGCTGCTAAAGGTCACTAAAGGCAGGTAACTTTGCTTGCCCGGAGTTTATTTAAATATACAGTACCTGCATGTGCTTATCTGTTACGTGGGTCTCTGTTGTGTGTTTTTATGTATCAGTCTTGAGGTGGAAGAGGAGTGGACCTACTGAGGGTTTTGACACATAATTTCTCTTGGGTGTGTGGTAACCTTGTGTGTTGACCACAAGAGAGGAGGTGTCGGGTTACGCGTCACTTTAGTGTGGCAGCGTGGTGCCTTAGCCATATTTGGGGCTAGGAAGATTTACTCAGTGATCTGTACTCATAGCCCACCAAGATAGACTGCTATGTTATGTCCTAAATGTGTGTCTGTGAGTTAATGTTTGCCATTCATAACAGAAGGTTGGGGTTTGTTAAGGGTTAAGGAAGGTCTGGACAGCAGCCTGTGAAGTGTCTTAGATTTCTGTTAGGAAGGACCAGAGACAGGAGGAGATGGGTCAGACGCTGATAAGACCCCTAGAAAGGAATGTTAGCACGTGACCTGGTTGCACAGAGGGAGGGGGAGCAGTATGTTAAGGGATTAGTTAAGTTAGTGAAAGTATGTGGAATCACAGATAAGGGAGGTCGTTTACAGCCAAAATAATGGCGAAGAAAAAAAAAAAAAAAAGAAGAGAAGAAAGATGTCTTAGTTGACAAACATGTGCTGAAGACAGCAAGAAGTTTGGTATAATGTAGCCAAAGTTATCCACAAAGAGTAGTGGACAGAACAGGTATTGCTACAGGGAAAAAAAAAGAAAAAAAAAACTGTTTATGTGTACCATTAATGTGTTAAATATTGAAAAGGATTACTGGCATGTCATATTGTGAAGAGGTGTGAAGGAAGTGAAGCAGTTAAAAAGTTATCTAAAGTAGCGAAAGTTTGTAAGCTGAAGGTCAGGACTGGCATAAATCATTGTAGGAACAGAGAGGAATGTTATGTGAAAAAAGGTTTGCTGAACGTGACAGAAGCTTGGTAAAAAAACTGTAAAAGCGTTGCATAAAGGATAGTTGGAAGAAATTCAAGAAAAAGGCGATTGTATAATGTATGTGTATCACAAAAATTGAAAATGGAAGTGTGCTAAAACCACCACCCTATGATGATAGAATTCAGAACAAAGGAGGCCAGGAACAGCCCTGCCCTTCATCTAACGCCTACTTTATGCCCACCACCCCAGCCCTGCCCAGTACACTTCCTTATGGCAGCCATCTTGCTGCTCCTGCTTTGTCCCTTCCTGCCCAGCCCAGTACACTTCCTGGAGGCGGCCATATTGGTACACCAAATTAGACAAATGGAAGGCCAACGCCTTGAGTGAGCCGCCTCTACCCAGTATGTCCGGTCTTACAAGTCAATGGTACATTCTACGTAGCACCGGATGTGCTGAGCAGAATCCCAAGTTGTTTATGGTCCACAGGACCCGAAGATATTGGACGTTTAAAAGGTACCCCCAATTATGGTGGAACTGAAGCCTGGAGCTCCCCTACCCAGGAAACCACAGTACCCACTGAAACCAGCGCAATCCAAGGCCATTTCGAAGCAGGTCAAGTCCCTTGTGGCAAATGGTGCACTCATACCTTGTACCTCTCCATGTAATACACTTTTGTTCCAGATAAAAAGAAGACACCCAAAGGAGAACCAGAGAAGTACAGGATGATACAGGACCTCTGAGCAGTGAATGAAGCCACTGTCTTAGAGACACCTATCGTTCCAAATCCCCACACTTTACTCACAGGGGTACCGCCAACAGCAAAGTATTTCACCGTGGTGGACCTGGCAAATGCATTCTCCAGCGTTCCCTTGTATCCTCCCTGCAGATACCTCTTCACTTTTATCCATAAGGGGCAGCAATACACCTGGGCAGTTATGCCACAAGGGGGCGAAAAATTCCCTGAGCCAGTTTGCCAAAGCCATGACCACCATACTGGGCACGTGGCAAAAGGAACATTCGGCAGTGGTCCTTCTTCAATATGTGGATGACTTTCTCCTCTGTGCTGATGACCTGCCCACAGCTGAAGAAGCCTCAGAGAGTTTACTATGTTACTTGGCACACCAAGGCTGTAAGGCCTCTAAACCGAAGTTGTAATGGTGCTCTACAACAGTCGTGTTTTTGGGCCACTGCCTCTCACATGGAACAAGACATCTTATGGAGGAAAGAGTTAAGGCCATGGCACAGGAGTATTGGTCCAGTCCCACGGAGACTGCCTACGACCCGTAGGCTACTACTCATGCCGATTGGACCCAGTGGCTAGAGGAGCACCCTCGTGTCTGCGTGCAGTCTTCGCTGCTCAAGCTCTGTTGGATAAGACCTCTGATATTGTTCTGGGACATGAACTTGTTTTTCTGGCACCGTATGCCATTGCTGCCATTTTAAACCAAGTCCAACCTAAACATTTGTCCACAGCGAGGCATCTTAGACTACAGTGTTCCCTCCAACCTCCTGATAATGTCACTCTCCTACGTTGCCAAACCCTGAATCCGGCCACTCTCCTCCCAATTGCTGAGGGGGGTAATGAAGGTAATGAAGAAAGTGGAGAGGATAATGGAGCCACTGAGCCTCATAATTGTCTTGAAGTGATGAAAATGGAAACCTTCCATCTTCCCACAGTGAGTGAAACACCTCTGCAGGACCCAGACTTCACCTTCACTATCCTACCCACAAGTTGGAGTTTTTTGTTTTGAAGTGGGCTGTCATGAACAAACTGAAAAAATACTTGTAGAGGGCAGAATTTGAGGTTAAGACAGATTACAACCCTCAAATATGTTCTTACAAGGGCCAAACTGGATGCTACGGGTAATTGATGGTTGGTGGCACTGTATGGGTTCTGTTTCAATTTAAAATACCGCCCTGAAGTCATAAATAGGGATGCTAATGCTCTTCAAGAAGACCCAATGACTCAGAGACTCCTAAGGAAAAGTGGACTTAACTGAATTCAGGATTCCAAGCTTTTGTGTCAAGGAATTGAGTACAGAGACAGAGGGGCAACAGGGGCCGAAGCCATTGGAGTCACCAGTACTGGCATTCCAAAGCTTTACTACAACTTGACCCTGGGGAGGAATGAGGGTCTGTCTACTCTTTCCAAGAAAGACCATGCAGAATATCCTCTCTGCTGTTTGACTTTGAAAGCCTTGGAGAGTGATCGCCCAGACCTTCTACTAGCCACAGATTCTGCAAAGAAGGTTCAACTAGTCTACAAAGAATGGGATCTTTTACAGTTGCTGGATGGGTGGTCTACCATAGGGGACCCTTGGATAAGCCCAAAGAAAGACGGCAGCTGTTCCTCCTCGAGAAACATAGGGGGACAGTGCTGAATGCGTTGAACATGAACATGGACATTTGGGACCTGATAGAACATTAAACCACTTCATTTAACCACTTCAAAACCGGGCACTATCACCCCCTCCCTGTACAGGCCAATTTTCAGCTTTCAGCGCTGTTGCACTTTGAATGAAAATTGTGCAGTCATGCAACATTGTACCCAAATGAAATTTGTTATCATTTTTTCACATAAATTCATACAAATAGAGCATACTTTTGGTGGTATTTAATCAGCACTGTTTTTTTTGCTAAATAAATTAAAAATGACTGAAATTTTTGAATAAAAAAACACTTTTTTCTTTGTTTTTGTTAAAAAAATTTGCAATTAAATAATTGTTCATAACCCAAATCAGTGTTTAATATATAGTCTGTAAGGAAAGTTATAGAGTCAACAAACTATGGTATCATATAATTGATTAATCCTGATGTACTGATGGCCTGCTGTATCTCATTTCTTGAGGTCCTAAAATACAAAGTACAAATATCCCCCAAATTACCCTTTTTGAAAAGTGGACAGTTCAAGGTATTTAGTAGGCACTGTGAATTTTTTTCAAGTATTCAATTTTTTTCAGGTTTCAATTTTTTGTCATGAACAAAATGAAGACATTTTTTTTAAAAAAATCACAATTTTTTCCAATTTTTGTCTTTTTTATTACTTGTTTTAACACACTGTGACCAGAGCAATACAATGTTACCATAATAACATTGTACTATTCTGTGGAATTGATCAGGATTTTTTTTACACCTTTTGATTGCTTATAGCAGTGAATTTTGCTGCTATAAGCAAGCATTTTTACTGAATTGATTTATTAAGTATGTATTGTTGTGATTAGCTGTGATTGGCCACAGCTACTCATATGGTATAGATGAGCTGTGATTTGTCCTGTCTGTACCATGTGATCACTGTGACCAATCAGCACTAGAAACACAATTGTACACAATGAATGCATGAATTGAAGCCATTCATTGTTTACAATTGCCATGTGATCTGCTGTGATTGGTCACAGCAATCACATGCTACCGGCACTGTCTAGTGGGGTATTTAGTTTTTTTGCTGCCCTAGGCAAGACTAATATCGTGCGCCCCATCTAAGTTTGTCCCACCCCTTTCTGTTTAATATCCACCCCTTCATCTGTAAACTCCACTCCTTCCTCTTTGGGCTCCACCTCTTTTAGAGCTCCACCTCAGGAGTTGGTCAGAGACTGCGGACATGGATATGGTCAAAGACTGTGAACAGGATGCAAAAGATGGTTAGAGACTGGACAGGATACAGGACATGGTCAGAGACTGTGGGCAGGATTTAGGAGATGGTCACAGACTGCGGACAGAAAATCGTTAGAGACTGTGGATAGGATACAGGAGATGGTCAGAGACTGTGGACAGGATACAGGACATGGTCAGAGACCGTGGACAGGATATAGGAGATGGTCAGAGATTATGGACAGGATATAGGAGATGGTCAGAGCCTGCAGACAGGATACAGGAGATACAGGCACCCCATGTCCGAGCCCAGCCAAGACCACCCCCCCGCCCAGGCCCAGCCCAGCCCAGATGAGACAGCCCTCCCACCTGAGACTGCCCGAGACCACTTGATACAGTCTGCTCCTAGCAAGGGGGCAAACTGGGGCAAGAAATAACCTAGAGGGGGCAATTGTTCCACCATGCCCCCCTGTAGCAACGCCACTGGTCCCTTCTGCCTGCGTGTAGCACCGCCCCCCTGAAAAAATGCTGCCCAAGGCAAACACCTTGTTTGCTTCACGTTAGATACTCCTCTGGATCTGTCACAGTGGGTGACAGATCATGCCCATAGCATGGGTGCACTCAAGGTGCGTTCTGGGAGGACATTATGTAACATCCACCCAGAATGAGGAAAGCCCCACCCTCCCGTCATTTTGCAATAGGCTGGGCAGGAAGGTGTTAGGTTGGTTAAACATCATTTCTACTGGATGTGTATGCAGACCAAAGTTGAGCTATTGTCACACCTGTCTCTGTGGCATTCAGAGGAAGTACCTGCTCTCCAGAGCTGCCCCAATGGACCATCTCAAGGTTCAATAGATTTGGTGTATATTGATTTCTTGAGTATCGATCCAGAGACAAGTGGCCAAAGGAATGTATTAGTAGTAGCAGTAGTCATGCAAATGCACCGATACTCAAAACTGATACCTGGTCACCTGCACACACTGAAGCCCAACTTCTGTGTGTAGAAGTGACAGGCTCCTCTCCCAGCGGTGTCCAAGGGTGGGAGATGTGCTCCAGTGCAGCCAGTGGCGGACTGACTGACAGTCCAGTCTGGACCGCCAACCAGCCATTCCTTTGCTCTGAATCCTCAGGAGCCTGCAGTCATTGGTTGTTAAGACCACCATCATCATAGCAGCCAATGACACCACATGTGCGCCCTACCTTGCAGCACACTTCTCCTCCCAGGCTTCCCAGCTCCTGCTGCTTACCTTCCCCGGGCTCTATGGAGTGAGTCTAAAGGGATGGGGGGCTCCGATGGGGGAATCTAATGTATGGGGGGCTCTGATGGGGGTATCTGATGTAATCAGGGCTCTGATGGGGTAATCTGATGTATGGGGGCTCTGATGAGGGAATCCGATGTATGGGGGCTCTGATGGGGGAATCTAATGTATGGGGGGGCTCTGATGGGCGAATCAGATGTATGGAGGGGGCTCTGATGGGCGAATCAGATGTATGGAGGGGGCTCTGAAGGGTGAATCTGATGTAATGGGGGCTCTGATGGGGAAATCTGATGTAAGGGGGCTCTGATGGGGAAATCTAATGAAGGAGGGGCAGTGCTCGGTGCTGATTGGGGAGGTATGGCGGGTGTGCTTGTCCTCCCTGTGAGGGATACCAAGGAGCGGCTGGGTGGCGGGACCCCAAAACAGAATTGTCTGGTGCTGGGGAGAGCCCTGATCAGCCTAATAATGGAGGACATAGAGAGGAGAATCCACCTAGCTACATTGTCTTGTGTTTGAGGGCTGGAGATCACTTTCCAGCAGATGTGCAGGACTTTCCAGTCAGAGTTAGTAGGAGTCAGCTAAGTCAGTGTAGGGATCAGGAAGGTCAGTGTAGGAGTCAGTTAGGTCAGTATAGGAATCAGGACGGTCAGTGTAGGAATCAGGAAGGTCAGTCAGTGTAATAGTTAAGTAGGTCAGTGTAGGACTTGGGTAGGTCAGTTTCCCGCACTGCTCCTGTGTGAACTTGTCATAGTGACTACAGCCTGGATTCACAGAGGAGCGGTGCAGAAAAGCGCACTTGATTTGGATAGGAATTACACCGCGTGAAAGGTGGAAGGCTATACACATCTTTTGGAATCTTCAGCTATCTTCACAAGGGACTTTATTTGTCTGTTTTTTCTGAAGATTTTTTGATATATACACGTATGATTTAATAATGGACACTCATATTGTGTGATTTATTGTGGTTTGAATTGAGGTCTATGTTGCGCTGTTTATTTATATAATTTACATGTGATTCTTTGCAGTGCAAGTTGAGCCCATTCATTTTGTGTGGGTGCAAATCACACAGCAGTGCATGAAAAATAGGTATCGGTAATTGGTATCAGCGAGTACCTGATAAAAAGCATCGGTACTCTTTCTTAAAAAAACTGGTATTGGTGCATCCCTAATTGATAGTGACTGATCATTTTACTCATTATGCCTCTTTAAAGTAATGTTTGTGTAGTTCATTTAAGGTAACATGTGGCTGTATAGCATAGTCTCTATAAGACAATAATACAGTAAAACAACAGAGAGACTAGCTGAAATTATCCCCATAAACCGAATCCCTCTCAGTGAATTTTAGGGTATATTCCGTAAAAAAGATGAACAGCTAGAGGTAACTAAGCACAAAGTACCACCCCTCTGGTACTGGGGTACTCTTGTAGCAATTGGAAGAGGCTCTGCACAGTAGCTGGGTCTTCCAGAGAAGCAGCATGCTATTAAGGCCCATGACTGGCTACCCACATGCCTGTTCTGACAGTAAAGGGGCCACTCACGTGGCTGCAAATAACTTGCCCAGATCTCTAGGGAGCCTCAGGGGCTAAGTCTGTTTCATTTTGGCAGAAATGTTTGTGGCTCATGGACCTGGACAGGTTCTTTTTTAAACCCTTTATGGGCAACTCTGTGGGCCCTAATGGGTGTAGGTGTAAGCACCACATTTGTTCTTAGTTTCCTGGAATGGACTATTATAGGAAAATTCAAAGGACTTCCTCCCATGATGTTTGCAATTTTCCTTGCTGGTGCAAGCTTTTATGTTAGGCAAGTACTGTGTCTCCAAGTTGAAGGTCCAAGTTTGATGCTACCAGTTATCCTTACTCCACCAATTTTTAAGAAACTGTTGCACTTCAGACTGAATGTGCTATATGGTTGCATTTCCAGACCACTTTGGTTAGGTAATGTGTTCATTCTCTTTGCTTTTCCTGAGCCAAGTCTCTTAGCAATTATATCAACAAGCCTCTCACATAGCTCCCTGAATTGCTTTTTCTAGGATGATAATGCAAGGGAAATTCAAATCGCAGAACTGTTCTCTAAAACGTATTTTGTTTGCACAAAATCCAATCTTGATTTGGGAGAGGAGGAAACACAACAAAATAGAATTGATGATGTTGTATAGAAACCTCCAAAGTATCAGAATTAAAAAATAATAAAGCAAAGTAAAAGAAAAAAATATTGTTGCAAATAAGCTGAGAGGAGTCATTGACAACCAGAATTTTCTTTTCTAAAGAAAGTAAAATAATTTTATTGAAAATTAAAGTGAAAAGCCAGGATCAGTCATTTGGATCTTTGATCACATACATGACATCATGGAATCCTGGAGCAGAATGATTTCTTTTGTTTTTTTAATATGCATTTTTATATGGATTTAAATAATAATTTCCTCACATTTAACCACTTGCCTACCAGGCACTTATACCCCCTTCCTTACCAGGCCAATTTTCAGCTTTCAGCGCTGCCGCACTTTGATTGACAATTGCGCGGTCATGCAACATTGTACCCATATGAAATTTTGATCATTTTTTTCTCACAAATAGAGCTTTCTTTTGGTGGTATTTAATCGCCACTAGGCGCTTTACTTTTTGCGCTATAAATTAAAAAAAGTGCAAAAAATTTGAAAAAAAAAAAAAAGTTTATTTGTTTCTTTTATAAAATTTTTCAAACAGGTATTTTTTCTCCTTCACTGATTTGCGTTGATGAGGCGGCACTGATGGGCACTGATAGGCGGCACTGATGGGCACTGATAGGCAGCACTAAAGAGCACTGATAGGCAGTACTAATGAGGTGGCACGGATAGGCGGCACTGATAGACAGCACTAATTAGGGGTCACGGATAGGCGGCACTGATATGCAGCACTGATAGGCGGCACTGATAGGTGACACTGATGATGGGTACTGATAGACGGCACTGACTGGCATCACTTCTGGGCACTGACTGGCGGCACTGACTGGCACAACCACTGGGCGCTTTACTTTTTGCGCTATAAATTAAAAAAAGTGCAAAAAATTTGAAAAAAAAAAAAAAGTTTATTTGTTTCTTTTATAAAATTTTTCAAACAGGTATTTTTTCTCCTTCACTGATTTGCGTTGATGAGGCGGCACTGATGGGCACTGATAGGCGGCACTGATGGGCACTGATAGGCAGCACTAAAGGGCACTGATAGGCAGTACTAATGAGGTGGCACGGATAGGCGGCACTGATAGACAGCACTAATTAGGGGTCACGGATAGGCGGCACTGATATGCAGCACTGATAGGTGACACTGATGATGGGTACTGATAGACGGCACTGACTGGCATCACTTCTGGGCACTGACTGGCGGCACTGACTGGCACAACCCCTGGGCACTGACTGGTGGCACTGACTGGCAGCACTGCTGGGCTGCACTGGTGGGTGGCACTGGTGGGCAGCACTGGTGGGTGGGCACAGGTGGGTGGCACTGGTGGGCACAGGTGGGTAGCACTGGTGGGTGGGCACAGGTGGGTGGCACTGCTGGGCACATGTAGGTGGCACTTCTGGGCACAGGTAGGTGGCACTGCAGAGTGGCACAGGTGGGGGCACTGCTGGGCACAGGTGGGGGCACTGCTGGGCACAGGTGGGGGCACTGCTGGGAACGGGTGGGCGGGGCTAGTGGGCGCACTGCTGGGCGGAACTTGCGGGTGTCACTGCTGGGCACCGATCATCAGGGCACTGATCATCAGTGCCCTGATGATCGGTGCCGATCCCCGCTCTGACAACTGCCGGTTCTCGGAAGTACTTTCCTCACGATCTGACAGCGTGAGGAAAGTGCAGCCGAGAACCGGCACTTGCATTTCCCTGTGATCAGCGTGTCATTGGACACCGCTGATCACGTGGTAAAAGGCCGGTGGGATCGGCCTTTCACCACATCACGTGATCAGCTGTGTCCGTAGGACACAGCGATCACGGAGATCGCCGGGTGCGCCCCCCCTGGGGCGCGCAGGAGAGCGCGTTCTGGGAGGACGTCATATGACGTCCACTCAGAACTGGCCGGCCGCGGTGAAGCCGTCATTCGGCTATGCGCGGTCGGCAAGAAGTTAAGCAGATTCACTGTACCTGAAAACAATTACATGAACATCAAAATTCTACTGACAAAGTTATTTAGATTTAAATCAGAGCAATATACAAGTTGTACAATTTTATACAGCAGAAAATTATTCATGATTCCTGAATACGTTAATACAACTGAATTAAATTAACATTATATTACATCTTCAGATGTCCATGAAGTCAATTAACAGTTAGTAACCATTGCTATTATGACTAATTCTAAAAGGCAGTCAAGTATAGGAGTTTCCAAAATTACAGCACATTACAACCCTCAGATTATTAAAATGTTGCTTCCAAACTCAGTTTGTCATGTCACTTACACAGCAAGGAACCAAATGGATTTAATGGGGTTTATTTACTAAAGGCATATAGGCTCGGAAGACATTTTATCTGTAGCTTAGTGAATGTGGTAAAAGTTCACTTTGCAAAGAATACCCCATCACATGAAAATAAAATAATAATTAAAAAAACAGTATATTCGCTTGCACATGAATGGATGTTCAAAGTCAGCAAAGCATCACTTCTTTCAAAATTCCCTTGCTAAAGTGAAATGTCTCTTGAAAAGTTCACAGCCTTTTTTCCTTTAGTGAATCAACCCCAATCTGTCATTTTCAAGGTTACAGTTTGAAGCCAACACTGGTTGCTATTGGTGTCATCTATTTTTAACTATTAGAAAAATAGTATGAGAGGAATACAAAGCAGCATGCTTATGTAGTAAAACATAAGCACATAATGTGAAACACACACAGCACACAGTTAACCCTTTGATCACTCCAGATGTTAACCCCTTCCTGCCCAGTGCCATTAGTACAGTGTCAGTGCTTTTTATTAGCACTGATCACTGTATTAGTGTCACTGGGGATGTCAGTTCCCCCCAGTGTCAGAATGCCCACTGTAGACCCGCTATAAGTCGCTGATCGCCACCATTGCTAGTATTAAAAAAAAAAAACAGTATCTATACCGCCATTTGTAGACACAATAACTTTCATGTAAACCAATCAATTTACACAAACTAGGATTTTTTTTTTAGCAAAGACATGTCGCAGAATACATTTTGGTCTAAATTTCTGCCGAAATTAGATTTTTTAACATTTTTTTACTAGGTATGTTTTATGGCAAAAAGTCAAAAACATTGTTTTTTTTTCACAATTGTTGGTATTTTTTTGTTTATAGTGCAAAAAATAAAAACCACAGAGGCAATCAAATACCACCAAAAGAAAGCTATATTTGTGAGAACAAAAAGAACATAAATTTCATTTAGGCGCAGCGTTGCATGACCGTGCAATTGTCAGTTAAAGTAACTCAGTGCCGTATCGCAAAAAATGGCCTGATCAGGAAGGGGGGTAAATCCTCTGGAGGGCAAGTGGTTAAAGCACCACAGCACTAATTTGTAGCAATATAAAGATGGTTGTACGCAATAAGCTATGTAAATACCCTGGCACTTTAGGAAACACATGAATGGATGTGACGATCCATGAATGTTGCACTGCACAGCCAACTGCGGCAATACATACAGTAGATGCAGGTGTGTGTAACTTGCGAGCCAAACAAAAAAACCTTAGGGATCGCTAACAAGTAACACATACTCCAACTGTGCAATTTAAACCATATATCTATAAATGTTGCGCTCCTATTATCCAACTATATAAAGTGTGTGAAATATACTGACAAAAAATTTTCAATATATCAATAAAGTGATCATAATAAAAAACAAAAATAAATCCGTTTATCCAAAAAAAAAAAGTCCAAATTTGTGATAAAGTGATTAAAACATAATACAGTGACTTTCTGTGAAACCTTCAGTGAAATTAAATGTGCGCTCAGCTCCTTCTAAGCCTATTATACAGGCTTAATAAGCTTTTGGTTCACATATCCTGGAACCTACTAGGATTGCTGCAGTATATGATGGATGTTGGGTACTTCTTGCAAACACCTTTCCCCTTTAAACGCTGTATATCTCTGCAAGGATTTCTCCCTCCTTCAGCTGCTTTGAATCACTAGCACAATCCTCCTTATACGTTCCTCAGTGTGAAAGGAGACAATAGGAACATAGTGCTTTATCCTTAAAACAGACTTTATTTTATTCCACAAATCTTAATCAATGCACTCACATTGTTAAAGTCAAAAAAACGCTTTCAGTGATAAATGCCTGTATCAGCCGTTGGCATATGTACTTGCCGCTTGTTCTCTCTGAAACCGAGTGACTTCGTAGCCCCACCCCTACGCGTTACGCCATAGGACACATGGCTTCATCAGGGGGTTATGATTGGGGATACCCAACATCCTTCATATACTGCAGCAATCCTAGTAGGTTCCAGGATATGTGAACCAAAAGCTTATTAAGCCTGTATAATAGGCTTAGAAGGAGGTGAGCGCACATCTATTTTCACTGAAGGATTTACGGAAAGTCACTGTATTATGTTTTAATCACTTTATTACAAATTTGGACTTTTTTTGGATAATGGATTTATTTTTTTGTTTTTTATAATGATCACTTTATTGATATATTGAAAATTTTTTGTCAGTTTGTATATATAATAGTATATTTCACACACTTTATATAGTTGGATAATAGGAGAGCAACATTTATAGATATATGGTTTAAATTGCACAGTTGGAGTATGTGTTAATTGTTAGTGATCCCTAAGGTTTTTTTGTTTGGCTTGCAAGTTACACACACCTGTATTTTGTAATTGCTCCCAAACTCACCAACTTGCTGAAGGAGGGAGAAATCCCTGCAGGGATATACAGAGTTTAAAGGGGAAAGGTGTTTGCAAGAAGTTCCCAACATCCATCATATACTGCAGCAATTCTAGTAGGTTCCAGGATATGTGAACCAAAAGTTTATTAAGCCTGTATAATAGGCTTAGAAGGAGTTGAGCGCACATTTAATTTCACTGAAGGTTTCATAGAAAGCAACTGTATTATGTTTTAATCACTTTATCACAAATTTGGACTTTTTTTTTTTTTGGATAAACGGATTTATTTTTGTTTTTTATTATGATCACTTTATTGATATATTGAAAATTTTTTGTCAGTATATTTCACACACTTTATATAGCTGAATAGGAGCGCAACATTTATAGATATATAACATACAGTACATGACTGTAAAAATAAATTATATATCTTTATATATAGATATATAATACACAAGCAGCTGTGACAGTACACTAGCACATGCAACTTTGGCACTCTATGAGCAGCTGTGGCACAACATGAATAGCCTTGCAAATACATGAGAGATTGCTAAACTGAGTGAGCAGTTGTGGCAGCCTTCTATCTCTCTTTCTTTCTTTTCATAATTCAAGACAGCAGCAGGAATCACATACTTCCTCCAGTCATACATCTATTCTCCATAACCAAAGGGAGAAAGGAGCACAACCCACCCTCCTCTGAGCTTTGTCCTTTTCCTCAATATAATCATAAATATCTTTATTTTTCATAATTAATCTTACACCCACTATCTATGTAGTGGTCACTCAAGTCTACGTATGTCATTATTATAAGTATTACACCTGCCATTTATGTTACAATGAGGTTTATGCTTTTGTTTTCAGTGCATAATTAGATCCTTCAATATAGGCGTGCACACAGGGTGTGTTGGATGTGCTTGAGCACACCCTAACCACCCCGTACGGTGCAGATTCCCCTTGCTGCCTGTATCAATCACTCACTGTGTTCATTCATAACTGAAGCATAGTAAACTGTGTTTGCAATGCTTCATTTTGTGAATAAACTGGAAGCCACTCAGCACAGAGCACTTCCCATTCATTTATTATCCAGCTGTGGCTGCAGAGAAAGGGACTGGGAAAATCTGTCCTCAGTCCTTTTCTCTGTCTCAAAAGTGAGACATCAGGGTTCTTTTTAGACCACTGATATTTCACCAAAGCCCCGAACTGGGATCCTAAAAAAAATTGTAAAACAAAAAAAAATAATATTGTAAAAAATAATAAAAAAAATAGTATACATACAGTATTATAAAATAATCTCACTTTTATATTACTCAATATTTTTAGTCCTGATGAAGAAGGAATGTTTTCCTCACAACAATTTGGCTTGTATTATACAAATAAATGAATGTTTCTCGTATTCGCTCAACAACCAGTATGGTTCTTTGCTGTCCTTCTGTCCCCTTTTTTCCTGCACTACCTGTGACAGGCCGGTAGCAACTTTGTCAATCTGGTTTTGCCCTTAAAGCTATAGTGAAGCTGGCATCAATATTCCAGCCAGCCAATCAGCAGGCATGCCCGAGATTACAGTGGCCAAGCAAAATGTGTAATTCTGCGTTGTCACAGGCAGGATTAAAGGTTATAAATGCCCCTTTCCAATTCACCCCTTACATGAAGTGGTTTACTTCTTGCAATAACAACTAGTTTTCATTAATAAGGCTTATGAAATTCATAAATGTTTGATGATGATAGTTGTCTAATTCAGGTAATTTTTGTAGGATCAATCAATGACCTATCTATGAATAGACAAATTACTTTTTGGTCCTCAAAGGGTAAGGTTCATGCACTTGGTTAGTTTTCATGACTAATACAATAAGTTTAGTTTGAGGCCACACTTTAGTGAAATATCAGGGGTGTGAACAAAACAGAATAAAACAGACTTTTCAATTCCCTTCTTCTTTGCAACAGCAGCTAGATTCACACACAGAACAGGAAATACTCTGTACAGAGCGTTTCCTGTTCAGTCAGAAAAGAAGAACTAGTAAGTGGTTCTTTTCCTTTGTATTCCATATGTTGATGGCAGGGGAAGGGATAAAGGATAAGTACACTTTAAAACAAGTGCAATTAAGCTCTTTGCATTGACCTAACTGATCCTACCTTCCACCTCCACAGATGTATAATTTCGGAAATCTGACTGCTAGACCTGTGTATTTTGTTTTATTTCAATAAGATTTAATTTTAATTTTGGGAGATTCAGATGTATACGAGTCTGTGAATGGACATAGTAACAAATGCCAATGAATCCAAAAAAAGTTATAACAAAATTAAAAGTACTGCTTGGACCTTGAAGAAGGGGACATACCCCGAAAGCTTGTCCTCAAAATTGTATGTTAGTGCAAATAAAAAAAATATCACGGACAGTACTCAATTGTTTCTGTAACAAAATTAACAAATGCATTTGTTTAATTCGGATGATGTCATATGGTACGATTGTAGTTTGGGCCCATGGGGAAATGAATTCCATATTTGAATTAATTTGCTCATTTGGATTAGGACAATGAATGGATCCAAATTTCATTCCATTCCTTAATTCGGATGCACATGATGCCAGTTGATGGTGTCCAATCAGCTCATGCCATTTCTCTTGGTGGGTTGGAATAGCATCTGAAAATATTGAATCCTTAAAATTTTAATCTGTCTGATTCGATAACATATTGAATATATTGCAATTTTCTGAAAAAAACTGAAACATTTTTAAATCCACATGGACCAATATACAAAACAAATGCCGAAGATATGAAACAAATCGGGTCACCATAACATATATGACAAAGTGAAATTCTTAAAGAACAAATGCATCCAAAATGAAACAAAAATTTCCAGTGTTCTCATGTCTAACACGCCATGCCATGACCTCTGATGCATATTTTCATTGTGCGCTGCAAGTCCTTTCTCTCCAGGCCATGCAGGAAAATTATAGATTTCTCTGAAGCTTGTTCGCTATTGTTATCCGGCCTTGAGGTATGCAATGATGATGTACAAGAAAAAGAGATACATTCCACAGATAAATGTAATTAGCTAGGTGCTTGACTAAGAATGGGTGAGAGAAACACTGGCTGCAGCTGCTCTCTACAGATGCTTCCCAGCGGTACTGAACTGGTTAACAGCTATATAAGCAAGAAGGGGGAGCTGATGAGCAGGAAGAGTTCAACAGACTGAGCCCTGCACTATGGGAACTTTAGTCCAGATGAGAGAGACACCACTGTAATCAAGATCTTCTGAACTATATTTCCCAGAGAGAGATTGTCAGGAGGAGAGGAAATAGCTGCATTTTTCAGGTTGTACAGGGCACAGCTTCCTTTACTGCAAGGGAGACTGGAGAGTGCACAGTGCTGTCCAGTGTGCACCATCAGTGCTGCATTTCAGTGGCCTGAACGGGACCCAGAGTGATGAGTTTGGGAGTGGTGACCTGGGTGCAGAGTAAAGAGTGGACTTAGAGCTGTGGGTGACCAGATGGTGAGCTGCTATATTGCTGGGCCTGGAGAGCTGCTGCTATGGGGATTTACTATTTGCTGCTAAAGAAAGAGACTAATGCAGGCCATAAATGGGGAGAAAAACGGCAGATTTTTCTTTTAAAAAATGAAAATTCGGTCGTTCAAGCGGCCGACGTTACCATCAATGGTAAAAAAATCGGCCGATTTTCATCCCTTCTACAGCCGGCAAAAAGTGTCTTGCAGAGAGCTCCGCTATTTCTGACAGTTGTCTGACAGTTTCTTCACATTTACAGTGGTTGAAACATTGTATCTATTTGTTTCCATTTAGGATACAGATGTTTTTATTCGGAAACAAATAGATACATTGTTGCAACCGCTGTAAATGTCAAAGAACTGTCAGAGAACTGTCAGAAATAGCGGAGCTCTCTGCAGAGACACTTTTTGCTGGACTGGAATTCTTCTTATTTTCATCCTACTTCTTCTTCTTCTTCATCCTCATCCTCTTCTTCTTCATCCTCATCCTCTTCTTCTTCATCATCATCCTCTTCTTCTTCTTCTTCATCCTCATCCTCTTCTTTATCCTCATCCTCTTCTTCTTCATCCTCATCATCCTCTTCTTCATCCTCATCCTCTTCTTCTTCATCCTCTTCTTCATCCTCATCCTCTTCTTCTTCATCCTCATCCTCTTCTTCTTCTTCTTCTTCTTCCTCATCCTCATCCTCATCCTCTTCTTCTTCTTCTTCTTCTTCTTCTTCTTCATCCTCATCCTCTTCTTCATCCTCATCCTCTTCTTCTTCTTCTACATCCTCATCCTCTTCTTCCTCATCCTCGTCCTCGTCTTCTTCTTCATCCTCATCCTCTTCTTCTTCATCATCCTCATCCTCTTCTTCATCATCATCCTTATCCTCCTCTTCTTCTTCCTCATCCTCATCCACTTCTTCTTCTTCTTCTTCATCATCCTCCTCCTCCTCCTTTTCTTCTTCTTCCTCATCCTCATCCTCTTCTTCTTCTTCCTCATCCTCATCCTCTTCTTCTTCTTCTTCATCCTCATCCTATTCTTCTTCATCCTCATCCTCTTCTTCTTCTTCTTCTACATCCTCATCCTCTTCTTCTTCTTCTTCTTCTTCTTCTACATCCTCATCCTCATCCTCTTCTTCTTCATCCTCATCCTCTTCTTCTTCTTCATCCTCATCCTCTTCTTCTTCATCCTCATCCTCTTCTTCTTCTTCTTCTTCTTCTTCTTCCTCACCCTCATCCTCTTCTTCTTCTTCTTCTTCATCCTTATCCTCATCCTCTTCTTCTTCATCCTCATCCTCTTCTTCTTCATCCTCATCCTCCTCTTCTTCTTCTTCTTCATCATCCTCATCCTCTTCTTCTTCATCATCCTCATCCTCTTCTTCTTCTTCATCCTCATCCTCTTCTTCTTCTTCATCCTCATCCTCATCCTCATCTTCTTCTTCTTCATCCTCATCCTCTTCTTCTTCATCCTCATCCTCTTCTTCTTCATCCTCATCCTCTTCTTCTTCTTCTTCTTCCTCTTCCTCATCCTCTTCTTCTTCTTCTTCATCCTCTTCTTCTTCTTCATCCTCTTCTTCATCCTCTTCTTCTTTTTCTTCTTTTTGTCTTCCTCTTGCAGGTCACTGCTCATGTGCAGATTTTTTATCGGCAAAAAATCGGCCGATTTGCCCACTAATTGCCGCGAAAATCGGCCGATCGGCAAAATCGGCCGATTTTTTTCCAACTTTACAGAAAAAAAAAAACGGCCAAAATACCGAAAAACGGCCGACCAAATAGCCCACTAACGATCCGAAAATCGGCCGATTTTATTTTCGGCCGAAAAATCGGCCGATTTTCGACCCATCTATGGCCTGCATAAGTCCTTTAGGTTAGTAACAGGTTGGAGCAGTTTCTGTTTGTCTGTACCTTTAGGAACTGACCATGCAGCCATCTAGTAACCTTACTGAAGGCTTGATTAGGGCAATTTTCATGTGTGGCAACAGTACAATTTGGCCCCAAAGCTAGTCAGCTGAAGAGTTAGGACAAAAGACTGACCCTTTACAGCTGCTACACAGAGATCTATACTTATTGCCTATGCTAAGAGATAACTCTCAGGGGACATTGCACCATATCCTAGCCATTCTCCTAGAGTGCCCTCTAGGCTAGTTATAGTACTACTATTCACATTGCAGTTAATGTTTATATGCACTGTTTATTACTGACTTTGCTGGTTCATGAGTTAATTCCAGTCTAGTGGTACAGAATTCTAAGCTACTTTCTCATAGTGATCATATTGGTTAGTAGACTATGTCTGAATCTTTCCTCTGTGTACTCATCTATGCTTAAACCACCAATTACTCTATGGATGCTCAACCTGTGGCTCTCCAGCTGTTGTGGAACTACAAGTCCCATGAGGCATTGCAAGGCTGACAGTTACAAGCATGACTCCCAAAGGTAGAAGCATGATGGGACTTGTAGTTCCTCAACAGCTGGAGGAACACATGACCATCCATGACCATCCATGATATACTCTAACCCATACCGAAATATTGAGTTAATGTACCACTAAATGGTCTTGTGTCTATTTCCTGAAACTAATTCACGGTTGAGTTAAAGGTATCCACATGTGTGGATAAGTGCATTCAGTAACTTTCACTCAATCAGGTGTGCCAGAGGGACTGAGATTGTCCTTGGAGGCAAGGCACAGAACAAAGAACCCAAATTACCAAACGGTTCCTTCAGGGGTAGCGCTTCATACACAATTTTTGACAAACTAGAAATCCAGATGAGAAGAAGTGGAGTGTTGTAAAAAGAGATAGCAAACAGAATTTCTTTCCTAAGTAATGTGCTGAAACTGAAAGGGCTCTCAGCGTTCTTAAAGGCTAATTGATGCTTACTCAGAGTACTTGGACACTAATCTCTCTGCCAAAATTCCGCAGCCATTAGTTCATTGCAACAAAAACTGTAAAAAGCAGATTCTGTTATGTTGAACTTTATAAAATAATATTAAAAGGCAAAATTCAGTGCATGTTTCCAAATTCAGACATTGCAAAGCATACTTTTTTTTACCAGTAATGGCCACAAATTGCACAGCGTTAATTTTTTCATAGCATATTAAATATACCAACAAAATAACTAGAAGAAAACCTTTTTTTAAAATTTAAATAAATATTAATGTATATGTAAATAATTTGCTTACAGGGTTTTAAGTTCAAAGTGAAAACTTGGCATCAAAGTGAGATTTTTTTTAATAAGTGTTCTGAGTAAATGTTTCATTTTATTTAACAGCAACATTACAATTGTTAACTTGACAAATAAAATATACAGAAAAAATGATACTTTTTAGTTACCATTTATCAAAGAAGTGATTTCCCGCATTATTTGTAAATAAAATTCCTCAGCCAGTTGCTTGATTTTAATCCATGCCCAAGATGTTAAATCAATATAATAAAAACTATTTGCTTTAATATAGTTGTGGGGTCTGGCCTTGGGCCCACCTGAAAAAGGTCTGTACATTTTCAAACTTGTTTTCACTTTTGGCATCAAAACTGAGCTTTAATATCCTGTTAGTGAAGCACTGGAGGGGCTGAGGGTAGTGTGCTTAGTATATCAGTTGCCCTTAAAGTGGTTGTAAGGCTGAAGGTTTTTTACCTTCATGTATTCTATGCATGAAGGTACAAATCCTTCTGTGTGCAGCAGTGCCCCCAGCTCCCTCGATCCAGCAATGTGAATGACAGCCTCGGCTGTTCTGGGTCTCTGCCTCCTTATTGACTCAGACAGCAAGCTTGAGCCATTGGCTCCTGCTGCTGTCAATCACAGTGAGTCAGCCAATGAAGAGAAAGAGGAGGAGGGGCCAAGCCAAAGCTCCATGTGTGAATGGACACACAGAGCAGTAGGTGCCCCCATAGCAAGCTGCTTGCTGGGGGGCACCCAACAGGCAGGAGTAGCCAGGAGAGCCTGTGAAGGAACTCAAGAAGAGGAGGATCCAGGCTGCTCTGTGCAAACCACTGCATACAGTAGGTAAGTAAAATGTTATTTTACAAAAAAAGAACCTTTAGAATCACTTTAACCTGGCCCTGCTTGAGACATGCATGGACAAATGCACTGTGGTATGACATATCTTTCAGTTGTGTTACAGTCCACATCTATCATTCAAGTAAAGTGCTGGCTGTAGACTCTTGAATATATGCATGTATGAATGTGGTTCTGCACCTGTGGCAGAATGCAGAATATTTGCAGAAACACATCAAATTCCCAAGTCTAATATTTATGTTCTTATGGCAGCCTAACTTTATCACAGATTTATTGGAGCAAATCAGAAATTAATGTGTTACCAGTGTACATTTTTTTCTTTTGCGTTACATTAAGCTCTGTGGGAACCTATCAATAATTTGAGTCCAACAATACAAGTAAAGGGATGGACGCTGCTCATCTGGCTCAAAGAGTCCAATGTTGAGGAATGGCCTTAGCTTCTGTTCTGGCCACACCCTCTGATGTGACCAAGCCCCAGTGGGCAAAGAGTAATGTTTCAGAGGGCATGGCCAGAACAGCAGCCATTCCTCAACATTGGACTCCTGGGGTCAGTTGAGCAGCGTCCATCGCTTCACTTTTATTGGTTGACACTGGAATTGCTAGTACTCCTCTTCCCCTCTTCTCACTTTCTGGTGGAGTGATACTTTTCCTTCAATTCATAGCTTGGAGCGGCGCCATAAGGTATACTCTTCACTATTGTCCATCATATTCATTTTTGTTTAAATTTACAAGTATTCAAACATTTTTACCTTCATGTGAACAACTATGAACACCCTGTGATAAATATTGACTTTTTCAATATATTTTAAGAAACATTAGATTATTAGATGGTCAAACTGTGACTACAGATAAAAGTGATAAACACTAAAAATCTGTCTTTTCAATGATATATTCAACAAAAATATTAATAGATGAAATGGTGTACCATAAACAATGGCCTTGTAAGTTGGTATTGTAATTACTGGTGTAAATAAACACACCACACTTATGAAAAAAATACTTAAAAAAATAAAAATAAAAAGTTCCACAATGTAAATCCATCTTAAATTGGTTGTCCAGCAATGTTGTCAGGAATCTAGGAGTGACCAGAAAGGTGTGGACTGACACAGGGAAACGCAGGCCTCAGGTACAGTATAATACAGTTTATTATTAGCCACCCAGATATATATATATATAAACGCACAGTGAGCAAACCAACCTTCCACTAATCTTAGGAGGTGCAGGAACACAGGCGTAGTCAGGAATGGAGAGGTGGAACGGTCAGGCCGGCCGCAGGGTTCTGTAATGACCGTTTGGTGGTACCTCTAGCGGTCCTCAGGACAGGATTCCCCAGGGCGCGGAGTCTAAGTCCCAGTCTGCTTATTCACCAGGGCCCCTGATGGTGGGGATGGACTTGGAGCAGACAGGAACCAGGTCGCGGCCCCTGAGTACACCTGCTAGTGGTAGAGGGATCCGCCAGAGGTATGTGCAGGTAGGAAGCCTGATGTGAAGAGGCAGAAGGTGTGAGCAGGGACGGCTGGATCCGTGCAGGATGGATGGATGGCAGAGTAGTTAGCATGGTCAGACGGGCCAGGTCAGCAACGTGCGGGCAGCAAGGTACCAAAGGAGCAGGCAGAGAATGGTCAGGGTCACAAGCTGGGTTCAGTAACTCACGGGCAGCGCGGTACAGGGGATCAGGCAGAAGGATGGTCAGGCAAGCCAGGGGTTCAACAGAAGACGGTCAGCAGAGGTCAGGATCAAGCAGGGTCAGCAACGAAGCAGGAACACAAGATACCAGGTACAGGGGCTCATGGGAAAACATACACAAAGGCCCAGATCACAGGCCTGGTCATGCCTTAAATACACCTTCTGCAATCAGCCCCAGGTTTGGCTGATTGCAGGAGTGAGCTTCTGGCTGCTGAGAGCACCCGCTGGTCAGCTCTGGTACTGCAGCCCACACAGCAGGTGAGTCCCACCACCAGTGCTGAGTCCATTCCTGACAAATGTAAATCCTCATTAATCATGATGAACAGTGATCCCAAGGGCCCTTTGAAAGAAAAAAAAGGTAACGCCAATGATGATCCATTCCTAGTAGACTCCTTGTAACAACTGACACCTCCTAGCTGAATGCAAACAAAAGGGTGGGGGGCTGTCTGATGTCATTGCCCAAATATCCTCATGAATATTTTTTCGTTAATAATGATGTCTTCCAGGATGACTGAAAGCTTGTTTACAATCTTCCAGGCAGTTGAATACTGGCTGCTATACAGCCATTACCATTCACAGCAGGAAGTACTGATTTGTTGGCCCTAGTAATAAATTAACAACTTAACCAAATAGGTTAGGCAGTTTTTGAATTCTGAACATGCAAAGTTCAGGTCTAATCCCGCATTGGGCAAACTTCATCCCAAGTGATCATATTTACCTGAAAAAAAATAAATTAGAATTATTTAATTTTAGTCTTGACCCTAACAAATAAAAAAAAAGACATTCTCTTTAAAGGATAAGTTCACCTTTGGTAACATGTTACATCCATATTCAGGATGTAACATGTTAGGATTACACCAGCCCCCGCACCCCCCACCCCCAATCCCCATTGTGACAGCTAGTGGGGGATCTTCTCTCCCCCTGCTAACTGTCACAACTAGAAAAAAACTGTGAATTAGAACACTGAGAATTCTGGCAGCCTTTGTAGCTTTCGGCTTGTAGTTCTCAATGAACTACCACGGTGCTGTGGAGCACCATGATAGTTCATTGAATCTTCTTCTCAGTAATTATCTGCATGCCTGTACGATGTGTACAAGCAAGCTGATACACTGACAGGAGGGAGACTTGCATGGCACCAGCACTGATGCAATCCTTTAGAGCAGCGGTTCTCAACCTGGGGGTCGCGACCCCTATGGGGGTCGAACGACCATTTCCCAGGAGTCGCCTAAGACCATCGGAAAACACATATTTCCGATGGTCTTAGGAACCGAGACACCGCTGCTGTCTCCGGCGATGTGTGGGCGGGATGATATGCTGCCCCTGTCACCGCCTCCTTGCCGCTGATTGGCCACCGGAACTGTAGCTCAGGAGAGGCACACAGGCGGCCAATCACCGGCGAGAAGGTGGAGCTTGGAGAGGAGGAGCCGAGCGGCAGCGCGCGGAGATCGAAGAAGATCGAGGGAGCTGCAGGAACGAGTGAAGAGAGAGGCCAGAGAAGGAAGACAGCTGACAGGTAAGTGTAAATTTTGCTGCTGCAGCCAGGTATGCAGGCTGTAGATGGGAGAGGGAGAGAGCGAGCCCAGGCTGGAGCAGGAGTCAGCAAGGTAAGTATCATTGGTGTCAGTGGAAGGGATAGTGCCCCATCATTTGTGTCACTAATACCAACGATGGGGCACTATTCCTCCCCCCACTGACACCAACGATGGGGCACTATTCCTCCCCCCACTGACACCAACGATGGGGCACTATTCCTCCCCTCACTGACACCAACGATGGGGCACTATTCCTCCCCCCACTGACACCAACGATGGGGCACTATTCCTCCCCCCACTGACACCAACGATGGGGCACTATTCCTCCCCCCACTGACACCAACGATGGGGCACTATTCCTCCCCCCACTGACACCAACGATGGGGCACTATTCCTCCCCCCACTGACACCAACGATGGGGCACTATTCCTCCCCCCACTGACACCAACGATGGGGCACTATTCCTCCCCCCACTGACACCAACGATGGGGCACTATTCCTCCCCCCACTGACACCAACGATGGGGCACTATTCCTCCCCCCACTGACACCAACGATGGGGCACTATTCCTCCCCCCACTAACGCCAACGATGGGGCACTATTCCTCCCCCCACTAACGCCAACGATGGGGCACTATTCCTCCCACTGATACCAATGATGGGGCACTATTCCTCCCACTCATACCAATGATGGGGCACTATTCCTCCCACTCATACCAATGATGGGGCACTATTCCTCCCACTCATACCAATGATGGGGCACTATTCCTCCCACTCATACCAATGATGGGGCACTATTCCTTCCACTGACACCAATGATGGGGCACTATTCCTCCCACTCATACCAATGATGGGGCACTATTCCTCCCACTCATACCAATGATGGGGCACTATTCCTTCCACTGACACCAATGATGGGGCACTATTCCTCCCACTCATACCAATGATGGAGCACTATTCCTCCCACTGACACCAATGATGGGGCACTATTCCTCCCACTGACACCAATGATGGGAAACTATTCCTCCCACTGATACTAATGATGGGGCACTATTCCTCCCACTGACACCAATGATGGGGCACTATTCCTCCCACTGATACCAATGATGGGGTACTATTCCTCCCACTCATACCAATGATGGGGCACTATTCCTTCCACTGATACCAATGATGGGGCACTATTCCCCCCACTGATACCAATGATGGGACACTATTCCTCCCACTGACACCAATGATGGGACACTATTCCTCCCACTGACGCCAATGATGGGACACTATTCCTCCCACTGACACCAATGATGGGACACTATTCCTCCCACTGACGCCAATGATGGGAAACTATTCCTCCCACTGACGCCAATGATGGGGCACTATTCCTCCCACTGACGCCAATGATGAGGCACTATTCCTCCCACTGACGCCAATGATTGGGCACTATTCCTCCCACTGACGCCAATGATTGGGCACTATTCCTCCCACTGACACCAATGATGGAGCACTATTCCTCCCACTGACACCAATGATGGGGCACTATTCCTCCCACTGACACCAATGATGGGGCACTATTCCTCCCACTGACACCAATGATGGGACACTATTCCTCCCACTGACACCAATAATGGGGCACTATTCCTCCCACTGATACCAACGATGGGACACTCTTCATCCCACTGACATCAGTGATGGGGCGCTAGTCCTCCCACTGCAAAATTACAGTTATGAAGTAGCAACGAAAATAATTTTATGGTTGGGGGTCACCACAACATGAGGAACTGTATTAAGGGGTCGCGGCATTAGAAAGGTTGAGAACCACTGCTTTAGAGGCTCCAGAAACAAGAAATTATACATGCACATTTTTTTTTCCTGCAAAAAAAGTGTATTTTTTATTTTTTGTTAAAAGTTGTACTTGTACCTTTAAAGTGGATCTGAACTAATATATATATATATATATATATATATATATATATATATATATATATATATATATATATATATATATATATATATGATCTAGAAATGTTAATAGTACTTAACTACCTTTACTAGTCTCAGGAGATCTGGAGTGAGAATTGGTAATGACACTTCTGAGCTGCTCACTGCTCTCTTTCTTATAGGCTTTGACACCAGGAAACAAAACTCTGCTTCTACCAAGATATCCAGTTTTACATTGAAATACAGTGCAGAACAAGGAGTGGTAGGCCAGTATTGGAGGAAAGATCAGCTGCCAGGAAACAATAGGAAATACAGATGAATGGTAATATTACTCTATGACTGCCTTTGTTGGGGCCCAGCTTCAAGAGTTAATTTCCTTTTTAATTGAAGTATCCATTTGGGCACACAACTACAATATATCAAAATAACATGTATGCCTTTCATTGATTATTCAGAATATATTTTCTTATTCTTTTTTGGAATGTAAATCAACAAAGTCACACTGTTCTTTACCCTTTGTACAATAAACTGATGAGCTGTCTTGTAACAGCTACAGCTTTCTTGTGTTCCATAAATAATGTTAAGCCTATTTAGCCTCAACTAATGTTATGTTGCAGTTAGACTTATTCACAATCTTGAGACAGATGGATGTTCTGATAGATGTGCAACACTTTAGAGATAATGAGATTCACCAGTTATGTTAATGATAGATTAACATCCCATTTCATATTCATCACCATTACATTAATAGTCATTAAGACCAATGCAATGCAATAGTCATTAAGCCCAATAAGTGTATGCAGAAAATCCAGTGCTAGGTTTAGTGTTAATTCTAACATATTTCAATTTTTAATAGATGAAGGTAACATTTTTTTAGGTCGCAGTACATATTGGTATCTGTTATTTTATATAAAGTATACAAAATATAATATCACATACATAGGTATGATTATTTTGATTTGTGGGTAAGTAAAAATTAAATTGCAAGAATAAGAAACAAAATACAACAATAGGGATTAGTATCAGATAAAAAGTGATGGTACTCGTACAAATAATGCTGTATGTTGTCTTTTTAATTTGGAGTTTGACCATTTCCCTTAGACCTGGTTCACATATACATTATATTGCCAAAAGTATTGGGATACCCCTGCAAATCATTGGATTTAGGTGTTTCGATCACCTCCATGGCCACAGGTGTAAAAAATCAAGTACAGTACCTAGGCATGCAGACTGCTTCTACAAACATTTGTGAAAGAATGGGCCACTCTCAGGAGCTCAGTGAATTCAAGTGTGATACCATGATAGGTTGCCACCTGTGCAATAAGTCCATCCCTGAAATTGCCTTGCTACTAAATATTCCACGATCAACTGTTAGTGGTATTATAACAATGTGGAAGCAACTGGGAACAAAAGCAACTCAGTCATGAAGTGGTAGGCCATGTAAAATGACAGAGCAGGGTCAGTGCATGCTGATGCACGTAGAAGTCGCTAACTGTCTGCAGAGTCCAAACTTCATGTGGCCATCAGATTAGCACAACAACAGCTTGTAGAGAGCTTCATGGAATGGGTTTCCATGATCGAGCAGATGCATCCAAGCCTTACATCACCGAGTGCAATGCAAACCGTCGGATGCAGTGGTGTAAAGCACACCGCCACTAGACTCTTGAGCAGTGGAGACCTGTTCTCTTGAGTGACGAATCACGCTTCTCTGGCAATCTGATGGACATGTCTGGGTCTGGCAGTTGCCATGAGAACCGACTGACTGCCTGCATTGTGCCAAGTGTAAAGTTTGGTGGGGGGGGGGGATTATGGTGTGGGGTTGTTTTTCAGGGGTTGGGCTTGGCCCCTTAGTTCCAGTGAAGGGAAGTCTTAAGTCGTCAGCATACCAAGACATTTTGGATAATTTCTAGCTCCCAGCTTTGTGGGAACAGTTTGGGGATGGCCCCTTCCTGTTCCAACATGACTGAGCACCAGTGCACAAAGCAAGGTCCATAAAGACATGGATGAACAAGTCTGGGGTGGAGGAACTTGACTGGCCTGCACAGAGTCCTGACCTCAATCTGATAGAACACCTTTGTGGTGAATTAGAATGGAGACTGCGAGCCAGGCCTTCTTGTCCGACATCAGTGCCTGACCTCACAAATGCGCTTCTGGAAGAATGGTCAAACATTCCCATAGACACACTCCTAAACCTTGTGGATGGCCTTCCCAGAAGAGTTGAAGCTGTTATAGCTGCAAAGGGTGGGCCAACTCAATATTGAACCCTACGGACTAAGACTGGGAAGCCTTTAATGTTCATGTGTGTGTAAAGGCAGGCATCCCAATACTTTGACAATATAGTGTATGTGAAATGGGTGCGTTTTGAACAGCTTCCGATTTACATGAGATGTGAACCAAAATCCTTTTCTATGGAGCCTGTTCACATATGTGCCGCAGTGCAATTTAAAAAAGAGTTCGGTAGGATTTTCAGCCAGGTTCAGGTGCAATTTCCAATGTCATACACTGCTGAATGAAATTGCACCACTCTTTTACAAATCACACTGCAAACCAGCCCTGCACATATGTGAACCCAGGCTTACAGTTTACCAGGGAGAACAATTAGCACATTGTTCGCACAATAGAATATACTGTATATGCTCATATCACATAACCATGAAGAGAACTCCCTCAGAAGATATTAAACATAATATATACACAATTAATTTTAACACAATGAGCACAATGAGCATAATAAAATAAATATTCTCCAGTAAACTATTTGTTACAAATCTTACCCCAGCACATACAGTTTACAACTTTTAATGCTGCTGGCTCCTGCTCTCTCAGTGCTGCTTCCCTGAAATGCTGTTTTTTACAGGAATGGGTTGACCGTTCAGTCTTCAGTCAGTCTGTTAGCTTGGAGAAGGGAGTAGGGTAATGCCTTATTATTTTAGACTACAGGGCTGTGTGTTAACATTTATGTACACAGTGTTGGGAGACACAACTCTAATCCCTGCAAGTGAAGATGGCTCCATAGGACACTGCAAGAAAGGAGTGTTCATGAAATAGGAAACCTGGGGCAGCAGTTATGGAACCAGTCTAAACTGGAATATAGGCAAGGATTAAAATATAAAGAAGCTGCATACTCAGTAAATGAATAAATCTGTTGCTGAAAGTGTTTAAACAAAACTGAAGGCTTAATATCAATGAGTTTTCATTTGTTTTACAACAAGAAACATGCAGCAGTAAGAGTGACATTCCATAACTAAAACTGGAGATAATAATGGTAAAACATTTAAATGAAAGTAAAGGAAATTTGTATTACATTGTAAACAAAATGTATTGCTTCCTGATCACATAGGTATGCAATGTTCTTAAAATGAACCAGTTGAATATTTATGATTACAGTAAATATCATTTTAAAAATTGTAAAAAAAAATAGTTTAAGACTTCTGGTCAAAGGCAATTGCAGCCTCTGTAATAAGGCAAGCACTGACTGCTGCCTACACACAAATTTACCTTTTTGTAAAGTGACTGGCCCCAGGTTTGCTTTCAATTCCCGCTTGCCTGCCCCTTTGAAAAGAGAAAAAGTACACTCAGGGTCACCATTAGAAATCATGGAACCCCAGACAGCTCCCCCCCCCGCATCCTACCTAAAAGGGACCCCCCAGTGTTACCCCATAAAAAGTATACATACACTTTAAAATACAAAGAGAGAGAGGGGTTCCAAACAGCCACGTAATGTAGTTCTATTTATTCAATAAGGCCATGATAATAACAAAAGTAAGACTTGCATTCACAAAAGAGGCAAGAGAGTGAACACGTAACAAGGCAGAGAGTCCTATAGCAAGTTGATCAAACTGACTGCGCTTCAGCAGCCGCTGGGAGACCAGCCACCTCCACTACAGTGAAGCACTGGTGCTGCTGACAGGACAGGACACCTCTATGCAATAGTGCCATACATATCTCTTCCTACGCAAGTACAATCGCAAGGGGTCACGAGATATGCATTTCAGAGAGAAACATTTCCCCTTCATTCGTCACTCTGACAGTGAAACTTTGCTACAGTACTGTGTATAGATTGCAGTGTTCAGTAATATTGCACCCCTTGCTGCTGGTCAGTGAGAAAGAAAGTGGATTAATAGACATCTGACCTCCAGTCTCTAAATTAAAATGGGTAGCCCCTTTTTGTCTCCCATCACAGAGCACCCCCCCTCCTTGGTGTTTGTGTGGGTGCACAGTGTGGGTAATGTATGTGAACAGCGTCTCACTTCTCCCCCTTTTACAAGATCTTTTATTACTTCTTGGTTCCCAGTGCTGCTTCAGAGTCAGACTGAGACTTAGTTTCCCCAATAAGAAGGCAATGTCCCCAGGTGGCTCATTCATATGCAAATCCCATAGTGGTTCATTCAAATACAGTACATCTACCACAGCAATTTGCATATTAATTAGCTTTTGGCAGTTCTGATGACTCCTGTGGCACCTGGTGGATATCTGGAGAGATAGACTTACACCTAGAAGGCTTATTATATGTGAATGCCAGAGCCCAGCCTCCTGCTAGTGTGACACTGCAACATGCATACAGGCAACCCTTGCCAGGCCCCCTCACTGACCTGATGGTGCCCAGGTACAGAAAAACTGCTTGTACCCCCCATTGGCCTATTAACTTACAACTGCAGAATATTCAGTTATTAGGAATTACTTATCTGTCCTAAAACAGTTATGCCCACAAATGTCACATGCATATAACATTCAATCTTAAAAAAATCATAGTAAAGTGAACAAGGATCGCTGCTGATCAATAACACAACAAGTAAGCCTAAAAAGCAGGCAAACGTAAGGAATGCAACAAAATTTGTATCTCCAAGAACAAATCTAATGTATTAATCACCTTTCCAAATTTGGCAATAATATGTCTATTATACTGCCATCACATTAAGTCAATCAACATGATAATTGTGAGGTTTGATTGATGTGGAATTAAAAGAAAATCAGAAGTTCTGCAATTTACAATTCTGAGTATGTAGTTGAAATATGTGCCTTGGTATTTCAAATGAAATGCTCTGTTCTTGTTACAAGCTGACAAATTGTCTCTGTACAAACATTGGTATGTATATGACTATTACTCATATTTGATTGCATTTCTTAACACATAACACATAAAAAGTAAGGTTATTTTTAAACATTGTTAGAAACTAGTAATGGCCTTATTTTGTTATATTATGGAACATTTTCATCTTTCAGTGTCAGGCTGTTTTTGTTAGTATAAAAGGTGGTGTTGTTGGAAAAAATCTCATTCTTATGGGATAGTATCTTCTTATTATACATGATCATGCCATCAGGTGTATCATTATGCCTCTTCTAATACACAAACAAGCACACATATCCCAAGATACACTATCGATCACCTTCATATTTACATTTTAAAAATAAAATATGATAGAACAGAATGACCCTATTTCTGGAGAAAAGGAGATTTCAATGTTGAGTTCAATGGAATTTGTGTGAAGTCAAGGGGTAAAAATTACACAGTAACTAGATCTTCTGAGCCACACAATTAAGACAGTATTCCCAGGATTTGTTTTTCAGCAATTAGTGGGGTCTCTGAGTGGGATTTCTAATCTCAACTCCATCCGCTTCAGGTGTGTACCAGATTTCACTCGTTGATATTATTGCTTATCTTAAGAGGCCTCGACACCATTATCCAAGAATCCACTGCATTCTTACTGAGAGTCAAGCTGTTCTCTCTCAGTGTGATTACTTTTGTATGGTTTCTGCATGCTTTGCTTGTGGCCAAACCTTTATTCCTAACCAGCACTCATCACCATCTTCAAATTAGGCACTAAAATTAACAAGGTCAATTCTCATTGATATCTTGCGCTATATAGCAGCTCTCCACAATAGTCTCCTGAAACATCCCATTATACAGGCAATCCATAGGGGGAGCACGGTCCCAGAAATATTTTCCACCCAGGATGGGGGAAACACCATTGTGTAATCATATACTCTAGCTGTCTCATGTCAAACAGGTTATTCCACTGATTTCCTTCACTTCATTTATTGACTCCACTTCACCTTAATACCTCAACAACAGGTGCTGTTTCTCCTGATTGTGTAAACATTTCCACCGATCAGAACTGTCACCATACTACAAGAGGAAAGTAGGAGCAGTTCTTTTAAAACACTAAAAACACACAACTGTCCCCCTCCAAATTGTTTTGATACAACCAAATTACATCTAAAAACTAAGTTGAAGTATGCTAACTGGAGATTCAGCGATGGGTTGTATGCACATATTATATAATCTTTTTCTGGTTGCACATCCTAAACTTCCTTATATGGAACAATAGGAGTGTAATCTCGATATAAAATTAGATTTATCTGAATGGCAAGATAAAGCTAATGAGGCTAATAATTTATCTAAAATATCTATCAATATGACATTAGTTGAATCCAACTATAGAACATTGCTAAAGTGGTATATGGTTCCCATTAGGGTAGCCAAAATGTACCTGCAAGCCTCATCCTACTTTTTCAGATGATGTGGCCAAGCTGGTACTAATACAATCTATGATGGGTGTGAACATACGTAGATCTACAGAAGCAGTGATGTTTCAAAAATTAGATATCGAGATACCCAAACATTTTAAAAAATTGGCATTTTATATAATCCTAGCAGCAAGAATTGCAATTGCACAGAGTTGGAAACAGTTAGTGGTGTTGTTTGACTATGTCAAGAAAAACTGAATTGGATTATGATCAATGATAAACTTTCATATATCATTAACAATACCCAATCTAAATTTGATAAGACACAGGACTCTTGGATACAATAACTGGTAGTGGATTAGCGAGGCCTTGGAAACACCATTTCTATTTTCTTTCTTCCTTTTGCATACATGTTTTATTTTCCTCTTTTTCCTATTTTCCACTCCATTATGCAGATAGAGACTTTGTCGCTTTCATTTTGTGGCAACATCTCTATACAGGCACCCTGTATGTATTATCAGCCATTTTTCATTGAAAGTGTACTGTTATACAATATCTGGAAACTTGTGGGCAAATGCCTTTCTTTAAATACTGCACTGCTAACAGCAATTGTCTGTATTTTATATGCAGATCTGTCATGCTTTACTTTTGTTATGATAAAATGAAAAATTCTGGTGTCTAATTGCTGAAAGGTCCCTCTTGAAGGGAGCTGTTGTTGTGAAAACCTAAATAAAAACACTGTAATATAAAACCTGATAACACCTCTTTACAAGCAGGTAAAATATTTTTAATATGAATAATTTATATTTTGCTCCAATCTAATTTAATTATTACTTGTAGTAAATCAGTTGCTAAATCTCATGACATGTTTTGTAATTTGACAAGGATTGTGTCCTTCCCATTGATTTGTGTATCTGTCATGTTTGGTCAAAAGTCAAGGGTCCTCAATGTGGCAAAGAGAATACAAGTTAAAGAGAGATACTGGGGTGCCCACAAAATGGGTCACCTGCTTCAAGAGACAAGCCATGTATGTGGGTCTGTTCAAGTTGGTTGAACAAATTTGCCAACACTGCGTGCTCTGTACAGTGTCAAAGGGTGCTGAGTCCATTTTTTACTACTAATTTGGCATGTCTGCTCCACTGGAGGTACTGACCATTGATATTCTTACACTCAACATGTCAGAAGATGGATTCCATCCTGTTCTAGTCATACTTGACCATTTGAAGTGGCAGTACCAACCTACAACCAGACTGCCAAGATCGGTGCCCAGTTGGTGTCTACCTTTCTTATAGCCGGCGGCAGAAGATACATTCAGATCAGAGACTCTGTTTCAAAAGCCAGGTTTTTTTAGGAATGTGGATCGATCCTTTCTACTCACACAAAATAAATACCCAATGTAGCTGCTACCACTAATAAACAATACAAATACATGATGTATACATATACATTGTGAAGTATACATGAAGATATCAGCAGATCCTCCCTTCGCATCTTGTCATTTTTGTAAGGACTCCATGGAAGTTTCTGATTACCACTCAATAACCTAATTAAACATGGACAGTAAATTACTAGCTAAAATATTAGCATCCCACCTTAGTGAGTTTCCCCCATCTCTGATATAGGAATGATAGGGACCAGGTTGAGTTTGTGCCATCTTGCCAGTCAAGTGATAATGTCCTAAAAGTCACTCAGATAATCCACCTTATGCAGAATCAAAATAGTTCAAGTTGTATCCTATTCCTGGATGTCTTCAAAGCTTTTGACAGGGTCTATTTACATTATGTCCTAACTTGTTGGTGTTTTCAAGTATGTATTTTAGCTTTTTATCAATCTCCCACATCCCACCTAACATGTTAGGGTTTCCACTCAGAAGATATTATTATTATTATACAGGATTTATATAGCGCCAACAGTTTGCTCAGCGCTTTACAATATAACGGGAGACAATACAGCAACAATACAGTTCAATACAAGAGGGTTAGGAGGGCCCTGCTCCTTGGAGCTTACAATCTAGGAGGAAGGGGCTAGTGGTACAAAAGGTAGTAACTGTGGGGGATGGACTGGTTGGAAGAGTAGAAGATTCCATTATTAGCTGAGGGCAGGATAGGCTTCCCTGAAGAGATAGGTTTTCAGATGTCAAGTAAAAGTGAGCAGAGTAGGCGATAGTCTGATAAATTGGGGTAGAGAGTTCCAGAGGATGGGGGAACTCTGGAAAAGAGCATGAGAGGAGGAGACAAGGGAGCTAGAGAGCAGGAGGTCTTGCGAGGTGCGGAGAGTACAGTTTGGGTGATATTTAGAGACAAGATCGTTGATGTAATTTGGGGCAGAGTTATAAATGCAATACATATAGTAGATATTACAAAGAATACATCAATAATGGTGACACTATGTGGTCACAATTCTGGTCACAGCAGACCTAGTAGGTGACTAAAAGTGAACCCAATCCCATAAAGGGATCAAAGTAACATGACCCTTAGTCCCCACAATTGGGGTTGCAGCCTAAAATTACGTGGATCCCTGTTGAGGGACAAGTGCTAGTCATGTGCACCAAAAATCACAAATATATAACCAAGTCCAGTCATAAAGTGGATGTTTAGACACATCTGCAGTGCTCCAATCTTCCAGATCATGCATAAATGGTCGTGACCCACCAATAGGTGCTCTCCAAGCAATGGTTAAAGTGGCCTCTCACCTCCACTCATCGGCCCCTAGGGACCATAGAGCCTTATGGATCTCTCCTTGATCCTTCTGATACAGGAAATCCTGGTGGTCTAGTGACAGGGCTGTGACAGGTATAGTGCCAGCAAGGTATCCTCACTAGGAGCCCCTCCAGGTCAGTAGGTAGACAGGCACAGGTAAGCTCAAGGCAAATTCAATTCAGCAGGCCCATAAAGTAAAAGGGTAAACTTCCATAGTGTAAAACCGCTTTATTATAGGTCAAAGTGAATAAAATCAATTGCACTCACATTTTAAATGTCATCAGTAGGCATTCCCATATAAGGGTGTAATGGAGATGAATTACAGGGAATTCAAAGATGGCGCCGTGCCGGAAATACATCACACCGGAAATAGCGTCACCATGCTGTCAACATGTTACGTCACGTTGCACGTGACTTCTTCAGGACTGAACTATATGTATTGCATTTGGTACTGAGCGCTACACCACTTTTTTCACTAATATTTTCTTACCTATAGGTTTAGGATTAGGTGTTCAGCTGCTAGTAGTGTTATCACACAATTGTTTCCATCTCAGCGCGGGGAGACCCTCTAGTTATTAGAGTTATAAATGGCTTTATACGTTTTTGTTAACGTTTTGAATTTTATCCGTTGGGCAATGGGAAGCCAGTGGAGGGATTGGCAATGAGGGGTGGCAGATACAGAACGGTTAGTAAGGTGGATAAGTCTGGCAGCAGCATTCATGATAGACTGAAGTGGGAATAGCCTGCTATGAGGTAGGCCAATAGGGAGGGAGTTAAAATAGTCAAGGCGAGATATAACAAGGGAGTGAATAAGTTGCTTAGTGGTTAGATATTAGGTTGTATAGGGGTACCTGTCAAGGTTGCCCCTCTTTCTCTTTTTTTGTATTAGAAAAATAACCCCTAGCTATGTTATTTAGGGATAATGTTAATATTAAAGATGTTAAACCAGTCTCCAATTTAAAACCCATCTCTTTACAAATAATATGCATATAGCTACAACCCAACTCCTGACCTCCCTTCCTTCTCTTCTTTAACTCATCCAACATTGCCTAACCATTTCTGGACTGTGTATGGAACAATTGAAAGCCAAAGCTCTATTTGTCATGGTTCCCCCAAAATGGAGGATTTAAAAGTTAATTACCCTTTCAATGGTCCCCACAATCCTTGGACTACCTTGGCATAACTTTTGTGCATACGTATGACTCCTTATACTTCCTCAACTACCCGCCTCTATTCCAGAAATTTAAATCTATGCTGGCCTTCTGGAATTCCTTTCCAATTTCATGCAAAATGCATATTTCGTAGAATGAGCATGCCTTCATTTTCCGTTGATGAATACATCCTCCACATTTAAGTATTGGAATCACAGAGACAAAAATTGATGGGAGATGGGACGAAAAATCCCCCAATGGGTTCACAGAGAGAAAAAAACCTGTGTACAGGGAAGTAAATGCAGTAGTTCAAATAGAAATTCATCTGTGCTATAAAAAAAAACAAAACAAGCTGTCAGCAGAGAAAATATAAGGAGAAAGTAACTCTGTCTTTGAAATACTAATTCAAAGGTGAAATAATAATTCAAAGGAATAATTAAGTGTAGAGCTTCAGGTTTTCCCCAAAAAATTGCCAAAGTCATTCATCAGAAAAAAACAAAAACAAAATGAAGAAATCTAGATGCCTATTAACCAAAAATGAAAATTGAAAGTAACAAAAAGCAGTTATTTAAGTGACTGCACCTTTATGTCTTAACCCCAGAATAAAACCCTTAGATTAAAATATAGTCCACCACCATTCCTTGGAGAGAACCAATGTAAGATGGTATAATTTCCTTGGCTATATCTGGCCAATGAGAATTTATACAAGTATCAATTTAAGAAATGCTATTGACTAAATATGTTGGGAAAACAATACATTAGGTCATAATTCATCAATCAAAGCAATAAAACGGTACAAGATATCATAAAATAGCCCATCATTGGTTCCTTCCAAGTTATAAATGGTAACAAGGCTAATACAAATAAAGCAAAAGAGGACTGAATAAAACAAAAGCACAAACACTTATGCAAACATTAATGCAATAGCAACAGAAGAGAGTTAACAATATGCCTAGCAAATTCCTGATGTGTACAAATGATGTTACAAAGCACAGGCTAATCATCAGTACAGTTATTCCTAAAAGACTAACTGCTGAAACATAGTGGAATACACTGACAGAAAGTTGGACCCTTCCATACTTACACAAAAAGCTTAATCAAGGTCTGCTGTCAGTTAAGTACTACACTGTTTTTTTTTATATGCAGGATTTGATATGCAGGAGCCAGGGGAAAATAATTCACCCAGCAATGCATACATAGCACTGCTTTCCACTATCAAGCCAGAAATTTGTTGCTTTTATAAATCCTTCCATGAACATATGTGCACTCACCAGTTAAAGTATTTTAGTCCATGTGACTGTTGCTAGTTAACCCTGATAAACTTAGCAAGCCAGTATTCCTGCTTTGCTGAAGACTAAGCAATTAGTGTATGATTTCTGTATTGACTCAGCTTGTGAGCTTTGCTCCTTGTTTCCAGTCTACATTTGATGGCCAAGGACCCCTCACCTTTCTTGGTTTCTATTAATTTTGGTTCTTTGGCCTTATCTGCCACATTTAGCTTCAAAATCCAAATACATATGTCAGCAATAAATAGGTTTGCCCAACTCATTCTTTCTAAGGATCTTTACTGAGTTCCTAATTGTGCAGTGCATGCTGGAAAGAGACAGTATTATAAAGGCATCTCCAGATTGCTTTTGAAGCGAGATGCTATCTGTACAGGATTACATGGCTATGGGGAAGTGTTTTTCTTTTTGTACTTGGATTTTTCATTAAAGTTTCTTTTGCCGAAAAGTTCTCTAAATATGATAGAGGTTTTAATTATGTAATTTAAAAAAGCTGTAACTTTAGTGATAAAGAGCTAATGCTATACATTATACCCCTTTATAATTTACTAACATCATACTCTTCAGCTAAAAGTATATACTGTATAGCTGAACGTTTGAATTGCAGCAGGTAGAGCAGATAGTATACTGTGTTTGCCAAAATGAATTCCAGTAGTATTATGTGGAATGGCATTTTGTATTAAGGATTGAGTTTCATGCCTATTCACATATTAATTGAGTTCTCTGACAGTTTGTCCACGCTTTGGAAATTGTTCATAATGAGACTCTAAAGTTGCTGCATTTCCCTGTATTGTATCCATTCCATGGTCTGTGCAGAAACATGGGTATTTGTGCTCTGTAATAACATTTTCCTCCAATGCAGGAGAGTTATCAAGTTGTTCAGTGATGAGAGAAAACGAACTATATGACTTAGTTAGAGCTAAAAGATAAGAATTTAATTAGTGTAATTTTTCTGCTATTATGTTGCTGAAAACTCAGCAGGTTATTATGGTTAGCAATATATTAGGATACTTAAAGACAATATTATTTAGTCATTTTAAAACAATGGTTAATAATAGCCTAATTACACATTTTCTGTTTCAAATATGTTTTTACATCAAAACATACAGTTATAGTGTCCTTGGATATAGGATAATGTGCCCATATTTGTTATATAATTTAGCAAATTTACACTGCAAGATGGAAGCTCTATAGGACCATATAACCTCAGAACATGGTTAGGAATTCAAATAGTTCCAAAATGTACAATTGTTTATTCAAGGAGCTTAATCAAGGTTTGCTGTCAGCAAGGAGCAACACCAATGGAGACCTTTTAACTAAGTATATGGGATACACCACATGAGATGGTAGGTATACCTGAGAGATGCAGCAGATTATCAGGGGCACATAGCACAGTGAAAAGGAGCTGGTGAGTGGAGTTGCAAGAAGTGGCTATATCAAGTCAAGGTGCTGGAGGAGTCTAAAGAGTGTGATTGGTTGGGGCCAGTCTGAAAAAAGGTGCCAATCCAATTGCCTGTGGCCTTTCAGGGGGAGGGTGCTGCTCTGATTGGATATGGTCACAACTCTTAGGGTAGAGGCAGAGCTGGATTGTGGAAGGTAAGCAGTGCTGATATCTATATTTATTGGAGGCTGTACCTAAGTGTTGGTTGTTGGATACAAACCTCCAGATTAATTTATTTTAGGATAATGTTTTGGCTGAGCAGCAAATTTCCCTTTTTTTTAAAGCAGCACAATACCATTGTTAAACGTTTTACTTCTTGCAGCAGCCAGAGGTTGGAAATGGGCAAACATGATCCAAACATGCTTTGGTCTGAACCAGTGGCTCATCCCTACTCCCAGCACATTAATTTAAAAAGTTTAATTGTCCACATTTTGAACAGGAGAGACAATAGGCAGTTTGTAAGCAAAACAACAATATTAAAGTGCATTATTTGACCAAAAATAGGTCTACAAAAGTGTTTATAGATTCCATGCTCAGTATGTAAAAATTTTTAACCAGCCTGCAGTTTATTGTGGAGAGGTTTTAATGAAAGAAAAAGTATTGTTATATTACACTAGAGATAATAGCCCCAAATATTATTGATTGATGGAACAGTGGCTTAGGCTGAAAAAAGGAGACAAAGAGAAACATTTGGAGTGAAGAAAATGTTGTACATTTTACAACTAAGAAACAGCAGCTGAAACATAATATTGAATAAACATAATACACCACACACATTGTGGAGGAATTATCCTTCAAAGAAAATGCCCAAATGTGTCATTCAAGGAGCAACTGCATAAAACTTAGGCATACCACCTTGACAGTGCAGAACTATAGCATTGTTAGAGTGGCATGAGATGGTAATGCTGGCAGACCAGCAGTGGTAGCAAGAGATGGTAATGAATGCCACACCAGCAGCAATGGCAGGAGATAGTAATGTGCAGTATAATAATGTTTTTGAGGCCAGATTCAAAGAAAAGTAATTGATAGCATCAGTTGCAGGGAATCCGCAAATGCAAGCGATGTCACAAAATCATCCATGACACTAAGGGGTTTATTTACTAAAGCTGGAGAGTCCAAAATCAGACTCCCTTCTGCCTAGAAACCAATCAGCTTCTAACCTCAGCTTGTTCAATGAAGCTTTGGCAATGAAACCTGGAAGCTGATTGGTTTCTAGGCAGAAGGGAGACTGATTTTGGACTCTCCAGCTTTAGTAAATAAACCCCTAAGTGCCCATTCTGAAAGCACACTGACTGCAGGACAGTCCAACAGCTCGAGTGCATACTGGGCAAGCTTGGGCCAGAGGTTCATTCTTAACATCTCTTTCAGAAATTGTATTGCACTTTAAAAAATATGAGCATTGGAAATTTTCAAGAGCAACTCCAAAAACATGCACATAACTTTTCTTTATAAAAGTATAGATCATCTTTTTATTTTATATATATAGACAAATCAATGGAAACATGTCTTAAAACATTGAGTGCAATTACTTTAGTATTAAATATTGACTACATTTCTTTCACATGAATTCTTTCCCCTCTATACATAACTGGCCAGCTACTTACTGTAATAACTGTTTGTACATAATTATGCATTTTCACCGTAGCAAAAAACATTTTGGCCTAAATTTATGAAGTAAGATGATTTATTTGCAAAATTTTATAACAGAAACGAAGAAAAATATGTTTTTCTCAAAATTGTCAGTCTTTTTTCATTCAATTAGCAAAAAATAAAAAACTCAGTAGTGATTAAATACTACCAAAAGAATGCTCTATATGGGTACAGTGTTGCAATACACATTTCCTTCAGTGAAACACTGTATCACAAATCCATAACACTACTGCAAAGGTGAAAAAAGTCCAAGTTCATGTGTCAATAAAGAGTCACACTCCATATAATTGAAGCAAAAGGATTGAATCCACTCCACAACAGAATATGGAAGACACCGACCTCTGTGCAGTTTAATTGATCCTTTCTTAGACATTCTCAATCAGTGATGCTTTCACCTTCTGAATTTGACTTCTTAATTGAATAAGATGGTCAGACAGCACTTGTTACAGTATGCTGAATCCCCAGAACTGTCATAGACTCCACTTATCAATCTCCATCAACCATTATAAGAAGGATGCAAGAGGTTCAAAGTGTAACATGCCTATTAACAGTATTGAGAGACTATAAAAAATGTACTCACATAGTGCTTAAGATTAACTTCTAGTACACACACATCCATATCACCAGTGGATGCAGAGCCGTCTGTTGTGTGCATAAATGGCCACCAATTCCAAGTCATATGCAACACCATTTGGTGCCTACCCCTACCTGAATAACCATACTATAGATATCAATATCCATAAAATCCAATGTCATAAATTTGTATTTGAACAAAAAGAAATACATGTACAGATAGTAATTAATTAACATATGCAGCAAAGTATGAGAAGTGAGCTTAATCCTAAAAAAAAACTGTACTAGCCATGACCTAGGTATCCAATTGTAACTAAATTGTTGATATATTTATTCCACTGAATTCACATGACCTATATACTATGATATCTTACTTGCTATCACAGTTGCCAAAATGGTTTAAAGCTAAGAATTTCATTTAGATCCATTGTCTTTCCCGTTTCAAAATCACAGTATCTCACTGTGATAAATTCAGAGTAGTCTGTATTATAATTAAGCACTAGACCTACTGTACATGTAGGTATATCAGTTTTATTATTAGATTGGTATTATCCTGAACTTTTGCATGGCATCAGATATATCACCCCTTTTATGTCGCAAGAGACACAATGTTGTGAACTAAGTAATTTACCTCTTGGTAGTTTAGTATTGTTTTCTTCTGTTATCAGTTGGCACAATTCCCACACACAGTATGTGTGCCTTTTCTATTACTCTGAGGTTTGTCATGTCCTCAGCAGTAGTAGCTTTTGATCAGACCATCCTTGTTGGATCTCAGATCCATAGATATGTAAACTTTAGATCTCTGAAAGACAGCCTGCTGCCAATATTTTCTTCAGATCACTGATACATAATATTGATATTTAGAATATCAGGTTTAGTTGAATCAAAAATTAGCATGCCCCATGTCTTTGAGCATGTCTTTTTATAGGCTTTCTTCAAACAGTTTTACTTTACCCCATTACTCTTTGCATGGTCGTTAAAAACGTTATTTCTTGAATACTTCCTTTTTACCCTCAGATACTGACTGTAAAGGATGCTGAAACTCAAAGCAAAGGGATGTATGTAAGTCCTATTGCAGGAAGTTGATTTCCAGTAGAGACCGGTTAGTAGTGATCCATCTAGTGTTATCCTAATTGTAAGGTCCACAAATACCACTTCATATGAATCTGAATACATTGAAAACTTAGGATTAAGAGTGATTTTGGCCACAATTCTCTTAACCTTTCACCTGTTCAGATCATCAGAATCTTGTTGATGTAACTGTGCAACAATTAAATGTAGCATGGGTACATCAAAGTTGACAAGAGAACAAAATGAGCTCCCACAGTCAGAGTTTGCAGAAAACTCTTCTTTGCTGCAAACTCAACCCTCATCCCTGTTTATGGCCCAGGCTTTATCTTTTGTATTTCTGATGCTACACCCCTGGTTACCATTATTGATTATGACTATCACAATATTGGAATTAGGGCAGTAAAAATGTTTCTCAGTAGAACCAGTTATATTCCTCCCAGGCAACAAAAACTCATTGTTAATTGTTCAGAATTTTTGTTTGGAAACACACTTATGTTTGGCTTGATGCTAAATTCTACAGTCAGAATACCAGTGCAGCTATGTACTCTGAGTTTGCACTAAGTTTGACAAAATTTATCATGGCTTGCTGGGAAGAGGAGTGTATATATATATATATATATATATATATATAGAGAGAGAGAGAGAGAGAGAGAGAGACCACTACTATAACAATACCTACTGTGCAGGGCTACCATGGAAGTTTAAATATAGAAATCAATAAGAAGTAAATATATAACGCTTATGCAACCAACTGCTTTTTCCTGTACAAGCGTACAAGGAACTGCTATTACTATGAGAAAGCACCACCACTATTTCTATGTGATTATTATTTCAGGTACTTATATAGCGCTGTCAATTTACGCAGCGCTTTACATACATATTGTACATTCACGTCAGTCCCTAACCCTGAAGGGGTGTACAGTCTAAGGTCCATAATTGATATTCATACATACACATACTAGGGCCAATTTAGACAGGATCCAATTAACCTACCAGCATGTCAAAATCTTTACCAAGCAACTATACACCTGTTAGTTTAACTTCTATAGTTGGGAAGATACTAGAGATTTTAATAAAAGACCACATAGATGAGTTCTTGCTGGAAACAGATATTTTAAGCAACAGACAGCATGGATTCAAGAAAGACAGAATTTGACAAACAAATCTGATTTCTTTTTATGAGGAGGTGAGCAAAACCTTGGACAGAGGGGTGGCAGTGGACGTGGTATACTTGGATTTTGCAAAAGTGTTTGATACAGTTCCCCACACATGGCTAATGTGTAAGGTAAAGTCTACAGGCTTGGAAAAATCCGTATGTAAATGGATAGAAAACTAGCTAAAAGATCGTATTCCGAGACTAGTGGTTAATGATTCATACTCTGAATGGTCTACGGTTGTCAGTGGTGTACCCCAAGGTTCAGTGTTTGGACTCTTACTTTTTAATATATTTATAAACAATATAGGGCCTGGGATTAAAAATCCCATTTCAGTCTTTGCAGATGACACCAAGCTGTGCAGTGGAATAGCGTCCTTACAGGATGTCTTCAACTTAAAAGCTGACCTCAATGCACTGTTTAATTGGGCATTTATGTGGCAAATGAGGTTAAATGTTGATAAATGAAAGGTTATGCACTTGGGGGCTAAGAATATGCATGCATCATATATACTAGGGGGAGTACAACTGGGGAAATCAATGGTGGACAAGGATCTGGGAGTTTTGGTAGATCACAAGCTTAATAATGGCATGCAATGCCAAGCTGCGATTTCTAAAGCGAGCAAAATCCTCTCTTGTATTAAAAGAGGTATAGACTCCAAAGAGAGAGATATATATATATATATACTTTAACCCCTGTACACATCATTAGTAAAACCTCATCTGGAATATGCAGTTCAGTTTTGGGCACCAATTCACAAAAAGAACACTGGGGAACTGGAGAAAGTACAGAGAAGGGCATCCAAACTGATAAGAGGCATGGAGGAGCTCAGCTATGAGGAAAGACTAGAGGAACTGAATTTATTCTCTCTTGAGAAGAGGAGATTAAGGGGGGATATGATCAACATGTATAAATACATCAGTGGTTCATATAGTGAACTCGGTGTACAGCTATTCACTCTGAGGTCATCACAGAGGACAAGGGGGCACTCTTTACATCTGGAGGAAAAGAAATCTAATCTCCAAACACGGAAATGTGGAATAGACTCCCTCAAGAGTTGGTTCTGGCCAGCTCAGTGGATTGCTTTAAAAAAGGCCTGGATTTTTTCTTAGATACACAGAATATAACTGGATACTAACATTTATAGGTAAAGTTGATCCAAGGAATATCCGATTGCCTCTTGGGGGATCAGCAAGGAATTTTTTCCCCGCAGGAGCAAATTGGATCATGCTTTGCTGGATTTTTTGCCTTCCTCTGGATCAACTGTGGGTATAGGATTATAACTTTTATTTTATGGTTGAACTGGATGGACTTTTGTCTTTTTTCAGCTACACTATGTAACTATGTTTTTGGAGAGTGGGAGGAAATTGGAGTACCCAGAGGAAACCCATGCAAGCACAGGGAGAACATGCAAACTCAAGGCAGGTGGTGCCATGGGTGGGATTTGAACCAACGACCCTAGTACTTCTAGGCAGAAGGGCTAACCATTTACAGTAGCCACTGTTCTGCCCTTATTAGATATTTGTTGTTGTTTTTTTTATATTACATATGTCTAACACATTCAATGTAAGTAAGTGTATGCATATATTTAAATTTCAGGATGTATTTATGCATTTTCTTCACTAGAAGGATTGTTTTGGGTAGAATTTTTTTTAAAAGGTATGCCTTTGCTTTTAGTTCATGTTCCATGTTTTCTAGATTTCTTTATATATAATAAAATATCAACAAATCATATTTTGTAATTCCAATGCTCGTCACTTCCGGTTTCCGCTTAGCCAAACTGACGCGTTTCATCACTTCTGGACTTAAACACGTCAGAGATTGGCTAAGCGGCAACCGGAAGTGACGGGCATTGGAACCAGAAGTGACGCGGGACTGTCCGAGAGCGATGACTGGCAGTGGTGAGAGCATTGTGCAGTCTTCCCTATGATGAGAGCATTGTGCGGTTGCTCTATAAATAATAAAGTGATAAACAACAAAAGAGTCCATAAATTAAAGTAAAGTCCTTCTGACGTGTTTAAGACCGGAAGTGATTAAATGCGTCAGGGATTGGCTAAGTGGCAACAGGAAGTGATGAGCATTGGAACCAGAAGTGACGCGGGACTGTCCGAGAGCGATGACCGTCAGTGGTGAGAGCATTGTGTGGTCCTCCTTCTCTAATACTACCGATACACGAATATTGTCATATCTTTGGGCTTGTTTTATTCAATTATCTTGTAAGTGAGATTCTCGGGCAGAGATTAAATGGTTTTAAATGGTACTGCACCATGTCGGGTCTCTATCTTTTTTCTTTTATGTGATGTTTGTGGCAAGTTACCATCAGAGGCAATGATATATTGGAGAAATTGAATCATTTCTGGGAGGAATTGTTTTGTGACCTGAGAAATCATCTTTCCTCTGGAGGAATACATATTGTGGCAGTGCGGTATCCTGCCACGGTGAATATCAAGGTGATAATCCAGGATTCTCAACCATACAGGTTGAGGGGCTCCAGGCAGTTCTCTTAATGCAGAGGAAACTGGTTTATCAGTTTCCTCTTTGGTTTGTAAAGCCCGTTTTGGGACCTGTGGCCTGGAGATTTCTAAGTGATTTTGGAGGGATGAAATCTCCAATCCTGGGACCATGTTGTGAAAGCAGCCAGCACACTGATTGCACAGGTGTGTGCACACCTTTTTGTAGAGGCCAAACCAGGATTCTGAGCTCCACCCCGGAAGACAGGAGGTCACTGCCTTGGAGTCAGGTGGGCTTCACCTAGGAGAGGTGGAAGCCAGAGTAGCTGTGTACTAGTGGCAGTGTGCGAAACAACCATTTTGGAAAGAGTCTGTAGGAGACAGACGTAAATCTGTATACAAGCCAGGAGGCTGAATATTTGTTGCATTTGTTTGATGGTGGATACCCCTGCGTGGGAAGCATGTTTTTGAACTTTCTTTTTTACATAAAATTGGGCTAAAAGGCCTTTAAAAAAGAAGAAGCGAGTTGCTGTGTGCTTTAAAAAGCTCTACCATTTTGACACGAGTTCCCACAATATATATAAAAGCGCATTTGCCAACCATGAGAATGGAAGGCAAATAATTCTGGTGAGTGCACACCTGAAGGGGGACCACGGCACATTGGAGAGATTATTTGAACATTCACGTGATTTTTTGCACCCTTGATTTAATTCTCGTGGTGATTACAGAAGGACTTTAATTTAATTTATGGACTCTTTTGTTGTTTATCACTTTATTATTTATAGAGTGCCGCACTAATATTTTGGAATTACAAAATATGATTTGTTGGTTTTTTTATAATGGAATGTGGCAGCAGATTATTTGTTCAATTTATTTTTGGGCACTTTTTATTTTTTTTAGCGCAGTTTGTGTTTTGAAGGTCAACATCTGACCCAGATAAATACGGTGTTCTGTACATATAGTAAAATATGTTTGTTAAATTGCTGGTTGCATAAAAGTTTTATATATATATTGAATTTCTTTTTGCTTTCTATATTTAAACATCTGTGGTAGCCCTGCAAAGAAGATATTTTTATACCAGTGGTCTCTAGAATATTTCTACTTAGGCCTCTGGATGTATAATAGATTTTAAAATATTTTTGTTAGTTAACCCTTCAGCGTGTGAGCTTTGAGGGTTTTTTTTTTTAATTTTGGTTGTTGAGTCTGTTTATGGATCATCTATACCTAAATTGTTTATTTGAAAGTGGTATGTACAGTAGATGATGTATTTATGATTTATAGGAGTAGTGAGACTGAATTTACTTTTTCATTTACCCATAGTGAAAATCACATGCAGTTTCTAGACTTACTACTTTTTGTAGAAAAAAGTAAGATCTTAACATAAACTCTAAAAAAAATCCTTTAACAGGAATGAACACATTCCAATTTAAAGCAAACACCACTCCTACTGAGTTAAAAATGTTCCAAAAGATCACATGGTTAAAGTGCAGATCAATTTTTACTGTCAAGCAAATGTTATTAAGCAAAGTTTCATAGAGATATTCAGAGATATACAGACAAAAAAGTAAAACCATTTGACTCTACGTGTAACAAATTCTTATCACAAGAGGAGTGACTTACCTTTTCTTGACTTACCTTTTCAGGTGGACATATCATTTTGGTGAGTGTCAGCCCTTGTAGTGGAGGTTTTAAATCCATTGATTTGGAGTATCACAGCTTGTTTGAGCATTGAACTTTATTCTCTGGGTTGCACATATGTCAAAGTTGTAATTTATTTGTATGTGTCACGTGTGCTACTAAGGTGTTGATGTGCACTGTTATAATTTATATGTTTATTGTTATTTTTATGGTTTGTGGCTCACATTATTCATACATTGTACTAGGAGCTTGGGGTTAGTAAAATATTGCTTACAAGCCCACTAGCTGTTTCAAACACACTCCTTCTTTTTAAAAAATGTGCAGCCTAAGTAGATTAAACAGCTCTATTACTGATACACTTTTTTTTACTTTTTGTGAAGAGTCAACAGCGAAAACATCTCTACCCCTAACTACTCCTTTTGGCTAGCGATGTAAAAAGAGAGTAGAGACATAATTATAGGGGAAGGAATTAGGTATCTTTGATGTGCAGGTTTTGATTTAGTTGCCCCCTTCTCTATATTGTGTAAGAAGTAAAATGTTGGTGCGTAATGGGGGCACTCAGTATAATACAGTCTCAACTAAAACATCTACACCTGGAGCTATTGACCCCCTTCCCTTAATGCAAGCCTGTCCATTGGTGACAGTGTTTCAGTGTATCCCAAGTAGCGATGCAGGGGATGTGCCAGTGTTCTAACCTTACAACTGGAAGCAGTCATTATCTGTTATATAAAATAAAGTAGAATACATGGTCATGTTAAAATGAGAGTCAGAAGACATAGAACAGTCAAATACTAAACAACAATATATAATAAACATTCCTGTTACATGGTTTGGGTACACCCCTTATGATTTAACCATGCATTTTAAAAAGCAATTTGTTTAGTCGGTGCAGCAATGTGCATATATTTTTCACAATTTTGCTTTTTGAAGGTGGACAGATGGTGAAACATAAAGAAATCTAAGTGCTTTTGAGCATGGCTTTTTAGTGAACTTTTATGAAATGTAAAGTTATTTAAAGAGGTGATATGAGGCATGAAATCAGGTTTAAACTCAGTCATATGCATCGTTATTTCTTAGTGACTGTTTCTTGCAAGCACCATCTTGGTGCCATTTTAAATCCAACTTTGTGATTATCCCCTTTCTCACTCTCTCTCTGGGCCATCACTAAAAAGCAACCAATGTTCATAAACTGTATCTGCATCATTTACACAGTTTGATAACTTCACACAAAATGACTTGTGTGCACAGCTGTACTAATATTTTACTTTTAAATTATGTGTGCATTTCTTAATTTTCTTTACAGAATTTTATCATCAATCTTAAAAAAAACATGCAGCCAGCTCCAGCCAAAGCAATTTTTCTTTCAATAATTCTTTGAATACAACATAAAAAGTAATACCAATGGGTAAGAGGAAATCAATGAGTTTATAGGAGATATTTGGATACACATGCTCCATCAGTATACAGACACAAACTGTATTTTGTCAGGTACAGTTTCTAACAGTAAGGAGGCTATTGGACAAAAAGTAACAGAAATAAAATAATGTTAACCTTTTTGTGAAGAAAAATGGGAAAGAAATCAGTTTATGACATATGTGCATGCAGACCAAAGAAAGTTTGTCAAAGCCCCAAGGCATGTTTCAGCTGCATTAATGCATCTACCAACCAAGCTGATAATTAAGTCATTATATTATTTCATTAAGTCAGGACTTAATTTTTGGAGCCAGTTAGAGGCTATATTCTGTTTGTTTATCTGCAAAGTTTCTTGTTAAAATTCAGAGCCAGTAAGCTCAGGATGGAGCTTTGTTGTTTGACCCAATGTATTATAGACTTCCAATAGATTAGACATAAAGACATCTTACCAAAATAATATTACAGCTGGGTTCAGTCACCAATTATAATTAGTAACCCAGGAGTCTGATGTTATATAAACATTAAAAAGTTGATTTAATTTTATGTTTCCATTCAGTAAAAGAGCAGATTCAGGATTATGCAAGGGCTTGATCAGAGTTAGCAAATCATCGCCCATACAAAAGCTGACTTGAAATCAGTAAGTTGAAAAGTGTAGCAGTAGTGCCTTGGATAGCTGTAATGATATGTTCTAGAGCAGGGGTGTCACACTGGCGGCCCTTCCAGCTGTTGAGAAACTACAAGTTCGATCATGCCTTTGGGAGTCATGCTTGCAACTGTCAATCTTGCAATGCTTCATGGGACTTGTAGTTTGGCAACAGCTGGAGGGCCGCCAGTTTGACACCAATGATCTAGAGGCTCATAAGCAAGTAGCCCAAATGATATATTGCTGAGGACAATGAACAACCCTATCCAGTTATTTTGCTTTTTATCAGAAAACATTGCAAAATGTTAAACCAAGTCACTGGAAAAGAATATTAAGTCTTAAAAAGGAAATATAATGCCAAATTTGAAAAATAGGCGCAACAAACATGGCCTTGAAGTTTCTCTAAATCCATGCTAAAGCCGAACAGTGATGTCTTGGTTACATGAAACTAATGTAACATATGAATAGGCTAATGTATGTTGTCTGTGGTTTGTCTTCTGGGAACAAGACTTGTTTGTTCTAGGTAAATAATTTTAAGGGTTGGTCTATTTACATGCTGTTCTAAATAATTAGTAAGCATTTCATATCTATATATAAAACAGGTATCAGCTCCCTATTGTTGTGGGATGACAACACATAGCATTTTTTTGCACTAAGGCAGGGGTAGGCAACCTGCGGCTCTCTAGCTGTTGTGGAACTACATTTCCCATGAGGCATTGCAACATTACAAAACTGACAGTTACAGCTATGACTTGCAGAGGCATGATTGAACTTGTAGTCCTGCAACAGCTGGAGAGCCGCAGGTTGCCTACCCCTGCACTAAGGGGATGATTTAATAAAACTGGGAGTGCAGAATCTTGTGCAGCTGTGCATGGTAGCCAATCAACTTCAGCTTATTGAGTTAAGCTTTCACAAAAAATCTGGAAGCTGATTGGTTTCTATACAGAACTGCACAAGATTTTATACTCAGTTCTAGTAAATCAACCCCTAAATGTTGTCACTCATGTTCAGTTTTCACCTGCCAAACTAGTCAGTCTCATCTATCTCCCAACATAAAGAATATTAATTCTGTAGTCCTGAGATAAGGACTGGGAAAGCTAATTACTCTTTTTAGGACACAGGGACTAAGCACTGGGCAAAGGCCAGCTGTGAATTTTTGGCATGATCAATATGTATTTTTTTTTTTTTTTGCACCTATCAAACAGTTACGTCATAACCAAACAACATTGATGATATAGTTAATGCAAGAAAATGGAACAAATAAGATAAGTTAATTGTTAAGGCTTACATACACTTTATTCATTTCTATTGGAATTGATGAATCAGAATACTTGCATTAAGGATATTTCCCAGGTATAAGATCAAGAATATATCAATTTTTTTTAGAATGATGAAGAAAATCCACTAATGCAGGCCATAGACGGGGAGAAAACTGGCCGGTTTTTTAACAAAAAAACTAAAAATCGGTCGTTCAATAGGCCGACGTTACCACCAACAGTAAAAAAAATCGTCCGATTTTCTTCCCATCTATGGCTGGCATTTAATTACTTCTGTCCCTGCAGAGAGCCCCGCTATTATATTTGACATTAAAAAGTATTGCGGTTGCAACATTGTATCTATTTGTATCCATTTCGGGATACAGATGGTTTTTTTGGATTCTTCTTATTATTTTTTCTTCTTCTTCTTCTTCTACTTCTTTTTCTACTTCTTTTTTTTTTTTTTCTTCTTCTTTTTCTTGCAGGTCACGGCTCATGCGCAGATTTTTTTATCGGTAAAAAGATCAGCCAATTTGCCCATCATTGCTGTGAAAATTGACCGATCGGCAAAATCGGCCGATTGTTTTCCAACTTTACCAATCCAAAAAATCCGACAAAATCCAGAAAAATGGCCGACCAATTAACCCATTAACAGTGCGAAAATCGGCCAATTTTTTTTTTCGGACGAAAAATCAGCCGATTTTCTACCCATCTATGGCCTACATAAGACTTGCTAAAATCTTTAATGGTCTGTAGGGGTTCCTCTTTGTCAGATTGAAAAGAGTGCAGTCCTAAAACGGTTTATAAGTTTCAAGTTTTGGCTTGGATTGCTTTGTTTAAGCTTCCTGGGTCTTTTAGCAAACATTATAGTCTGTGCATTACTTTCTAAAGAAAAATAAAGTTTGATCCTATTTGTTTAAGCGTCTGCTGGCTGTACAATTAAAAGTAGGTGTCGATTCTGGGACATTATGGAATTGGAAGGTTCATATAGATCTTGTCTTGTGAATTGTGTAAGTTGTATGGTAAAGGTATCCGTGGCCTGTAGTCTTTGCTGTTTCATGCCTGTGTATGTTAATACCCTAATTTAGGCCCCTGTTTAGACATTGGGCTTTCCAAGGCACATGTTAAAAGTTAAAATTTTTGTCCAAACTCTACCCCTGCATTATGCATGTACTGGGTTGATCCAGACAGAAACAGGAACATAGAGGAGCAATGGCCAACTTTGGGAAGAAGTCGGCACATGAGAAAAAAAAGGTCAAGCCAGCGGTCTGGTGGCCCATCAGAAAAATGGCCAGAATCATCAATAAGAGGACAGCAAGTAAACAAATTAGTGAGCAGGTGTGGTGTTGAGAAACTGTTGGTAGAGAGGTTCAAAACCACTTGGCAGGAGCATAGTCAGAGGCACAAACAGCTTAATATCCAGGGATTGGTAAATTCAAATGCAGATTGGTAACAGAATAGTCGGTCACAGCAATCAGTAATGGAGTACAAGTATAGGTGACAGATTCTAGCCACAGGATACTGCTGAACACCAGCTAGCAGATATTCAAAATGCATCAAGAGTGAAACTCCATAATCTGAAGCACACTGATTACTTAAAAAATGTATTAACCGCTTCAATAACGGGCACTTATACCCCCTACCTTCCCAGGCCAATTTTCAGCTTTCAGAGCTGTGGCACTTTGAATGACAACAGTGCGGTCATGCAACACTGTACCCATATGACATTATTATCATTTTTTTCACACAAATAGAACTTTAATTTCGTGGCATTTAATCACCATTGAGCTTTAAATTTTTTGCTAAATAAAACAAAAAACACCTGAAACTTTTGAAAAAAAAACGCACTTTTCTTCGTTTCTGTCATAAAATCTTGCAAATAAATGACATTTCTTCATAAATTTAGGTCTAAATGTATTCTGCTACATTTCTTTGGTGAAAATAATAATAATAATTGAATTTGTATTTTTTTTCAAATGTTTCTATTTTTTTTTATTTTTTTTATTAAATGTTTTCTTTTTTTTTACTATTTTATTTTTCAACATACTGTGACCAAAGCAATACAATGTTACCATAGTAACAGTGAACTACTCTGGGCAAGTGATTAGGATTTTTTTTTTAAACATTATGCTTGCCAATACCAATGTATTTCATTGATATTTGCAATTATTGTTACTGAATGAAACTGATTCATTCAGTCTTTTGTTGTGATTAGCTGTGATTGGGCAAAGCTGATCACATGATACAGATGGGCTGTGATTGGCCCTGTCTGTATCATGTGACTGCCTTGAGCAGTCACAGCTAACAACATAATTCAATACAATGGATGGCATGACAGGAAGCCATCCATTGTATACAATTGACATGTGATTGGTCACAGTGGTCACATGACACTGGCAACAGGCCGGTGTAGTGATATGTCATCGGCTGCGTCCCGTGGACACAGTCGGTGACAGATTGCACTGCTGCGCAACCACATGAGTGTCTCTTTTTGACAGGACATCATATGATGCCCAATTACAACAGCGAGTGTCCTGTCCGGCTGTCAATCTGCTATAGGACATGCGGGAACGTGTAAAAATCATCTTTTTTAGCAGTCTTGGTTCACCACTTCTACCTCCTCCATATTAAACAAAACATTTATACTGTACATTACACAGATTATTTTACAAATAAAGGTGGTAATTAGACTCGCTTTGTATCTTAGCTGATCAATTAATCACAAAGTCTTTGTAATTCATACATATATTGTTTTATAGGGTGAATGGTGACAAACTACAGAAGGAGTTTTATGCATTTACAGGTTTTATTTTAAATTTAACCTAAACAAATAGTACCTCCATACGCTAAGCCTCTGAATTATGCAGCATGTTTATTAACTGTTTTAAACTTTATAGAATAATGTAGGACTTTGCACAGCTGCAATTAGTTCAATTGCATTTGAAATAAGCACCTAAACACTAAGGGCTCGTTCACAGTTGACTGTTTTACCAACGCTTGCCAAACGCCCCTATAGCGTTTGACAAGCGTTGGTCCAGCGTTTGTGGAGCGTTTTTTAATGCTCGGCAGACGCTCCGCAAACACCGCATGCTCGGTTTAGTGGCGGTTGCTAGGCGTTTGCCGAGCGTTAAAATAAAGCTATAATGAAGTTTAAATGGTGTTAACGCTCTGCAAACGCCCCGCAACCGTGTCGCAACCGCGCCGCAAACGCCGGCCGGGCATTTGCGGAGCGGCACCATTGACTAGAAAAGAAGGCTTCAATGCCTCCTGACTCGACCAGTGGCGTCCGTTTTGCCACGACGCAAAGCTAACGCTCCCGTTAGAACAGCACCATGTGCTGTAATGTGCAGAATTGTCAGAGGCGTTTGGGAAGCAGTAAAAACGCTTCCCAAATGCCTCTCTGCCACCTGCACACAACGCTAGTGTGAACGTAGCCCAGTGTTTCTCAACTCCAGTCCTCATGGACCCCCAATAGGTCATGTTTTCAGGATTTCCATTATTTTGCACAGGTGATTTGATCAGTTTCACTGCCTTAGTAATTACCACAGCTGTTTCATCTGAGGGAAATCCTGAAAACATGACCTGTTGGGGGTCCATGAGGACTGGAGTTGAGAAACACTGACGTAGCCTAATAGTCAGAGTAGTCAGGTGAAATAAGTGCCTTGCTTATTAACCTGGAATGTATGATCAGCTGAAAGCATCATGCAATAGAAGAGAAATTTGCTTTGCATGTTTGAAATGTCAGTGAGTCACTTCTGTGATTTATTCAATCATAAACATTTCCAGCTATTTCAGAGTCCTGTTTTGCTTTTATTCTGGCTATGCAAAGATCATACATTATGGATCATGTCGAAATCCAGTTCTGCTTTTGTTTCAGCTAAACAAATGGATTAGGTGTTTGGAGTGGGGTTTAGATTTAGCTGTAGATTCAGGTCAAGGTTGAGTTCTCAGTGAACTCATCCATTTAGGTGTCCGTTTGTGAACCAGCGGTAATAGATCACTGCTCAGTTCTCCGGCATTCTCGGAGAACACAGTTCTCCTGTGAATGCAGTTTATGAAGCAGTTCTCCGAACGAAGGGAGAACGGTCTCCAAACGCTGGAGAACGGTCTACAAACTCTGAAAAACGGCTCATTTTACTATAATCTCTCGAGATTATAGTAAAAGATCAGTTTACTAAGCAGAGGTAAATTATCTCTCCTTAGTTTTCGGTCCCTCTGATTCTCCAGCTCTGGGCTGGAGAATCTGGAGGGAGAACACAGATCTCCAATGAAGGGCTGACATGATCTCCTGAGTGTTATAAACTGTGAATGACCAGAGAATAGCTGAGATCCGTTGAATCGCGGCTATTCTCTGTGTCATAAAAGGACACCTTAGTGTTTACAACTAGAGATGAGCGAATCGAACATGGCAAAGTGGAATTCGTTTCGAAGTTCAGGAAAAATTCGATTTGCGCCGAATCCGAAAATTAGCAAACTTCGGATGCACGAATCGAATTTTCCCAAAAATGGCGGCGACATGTGTTGCGACGGAGCAGGGATCTCTGGGAAGGCGCGCAGACAAGGCGCGCTGACCCATAATGCATTCATTCATGACATGTGATCGCATTAGCCAATCAGCAGCCAGCCAGCCAGCACTGTGGAATGGTGGAGCTATAAATTGCGGCCATCTTACAATTCTCCATTAGCCTCCGGTCATTCAAGAGAGACAGACCTGTCTGTATTAGGGACAGAGTTAGGGCCAGAGAGACTTTAGGGCCACAGAATCGTTACTTAGGGACACAGAATCGTTACTTAGGGACACAGAATTGTTACTCAGGGACACAGAATTGTTACTCAGGGACATAATCGTTACTCAGGGACAGACACAGAATTGTTACTCAGGGACACAGAATTGTTACTGAGGGACACAGAATCGCTCAAGAGAGACAGACCTCTGTGTATTAGGGACAGAGTTAGGGCCAAAGAGACTTTAGGGCCACAGAATCGTTACTTAGGGACACAGAATTGTTACTTAGGGACACAGAATTGTTACTCAGGGACACAGAATTGTTACTCAGGGACAGACACAGAATTGTTACTCAGGGACACAGAATTGTTACTCAGGGACACAGAATTGTTACTGAGGGACACAGAATTGTTACTGAGGGACACAGAATTGTTACTCAGGGACACAGAATTGTTACTCAGGGACACAGAATTGTTACTCAGGGACACAGAATTGTTACTCAGGGACACAGAATTGTTACTCAGGGACAGACACAGAATCGTTACTCAGGGACACAGAATTGTTACTCAGGGACACAGAATCATTACTGAGGGACACAGAATCGTTACTCAGGGACACAGAATCGTTACTCAGGGACACAGAATTGTTACTCAGGGACACGGAATTGTTACTCAGGGACAGAATTGTTACTCAGGGACACAGAATTGTTACTCAGGGACACAGAATTGTTACTGAGGGACACAGAATCGTTACTCAGGGACACAGAATTGTTACTCTGGGACACAGAATTGTTACTCTGGGACACAGAATTGTTACTCAGGGACAGACACAGAATTGTTACTCAGGGACACAGAATTGTTACTCAGGGACACAAAACTGTTACTCAGGGACACAGAATTGTTACTCAGGGACAGACACAGAATCGTTACTCAGGGACACAGAATTGTTACTCAGGGACACAGAATCATTACTGAGGGACACAGAATCGTTACTCAGGGACACAGAATCGTTACTCAGGGACACAGAATTGTTACTCAGGGACACGGAATTGTTACTCAGGGACAGAATTGTTACTCAGGGACACAGAATTGTTACTCAGGGACACAGAATTGTTACTGAGGGACACAGAATCGTTACTCAGGGACACAGAATTGTTACTCTGGGACACAGAATTGTTACTCTGGGACACAGAATTGTTACTCAGGGACAGACACAGAATTGTTACTCAGGGACACAGAATTGTTACTCAGGGACACAGAATTGTTACTGAGGGACACAGAATCGTTACTGAGGGACACAGAATTGTTACTCAGGGACACAGAATTGTTACTCAGGGACAGACACAGAATTGTTACTCAGGGACACAGAATTGTTACTCAGGGACACAGAATTGTTACTGAGGGACACAGAATTGTTACTCAGGGACACAGAATTGTTACTGAGGGACACAGAATCGTTACTGAGGGACACAGAATCGTTACTCAGGGACACAGAATTGTTACTCAGGGACACAGAATTGTTACTCAGGGACAGACACAGAATTGTTACTCAGGGACACAGAATTGTTACTCAGGGACAGACACAGAATTGTTACTCAGGGACACAGAATTGTTACTCAGGGACACAGAATTGTTACTGAGGGACACAGAATTGTTACTCAGGGACACAGAATTGTTACTCAGGGAAAGACACAGAATTGTTACTCAGGGACACAGAATTGTTACTGAGGGACACAGAATCGTTACTCAGGGACACAGAATTGTTACTCAGGGACACAGAATTGTTACTCAGGGACAGACACAGAATTGTTACTCAGGGACACAGAATTGTTACTCAGGGACACAGAATTGTTACTCAGGGACACAGAATCGTTACTCAGAGACACAGAATTGTTACTCAGGGACACAGAATTGTTACTCAGGGACACAGAATTGTTACTCAAGGACACGGAATTGTTACTGAGGGACACGGAATCGTTACTGAGGGACACAGAATTGTTACTCAGGGACACAGAATTGTTACTCAGGGACACAGAATTGTTACTCAGGGACAGACACAGAATTGTTACTCAGGGACACAGAATTGTTACTCAGGGACACAGAATTGTTACTGAGGGACACAGAATTGTTACTCAGGGACACAGAATTGTTACTGAGGGACACAGAATTGTTACTCAGGGACACAGAATTGTTACTCAGGGAAAGACACAGAATTGTTACTCAGGGACACAGAATTGTTACTGAGGGACACAGAATTGTTACTCAGGGACACAGAATTGTTACTCAGGGACAGACACAGAATTGTTACTCAGGGACACAGAATTTTTACTCAGGGACACAGAATTGTTACTCAGGGACACAGAATCGTTAGTCAGGGACACAGAATCGTTACTCAGGGACACAGAATTGTTACTCAGGGACACAGAATTGTTACTCAGGGACACAGAATTGTTACTGAGGGACACGGAATCGTTACTGAGGGACACAGAATTGTTACTCAGGGACACAGAATTGTTACTCAGAGACAGACACAGAATTGTTACTCAGGGACACAGAATTGTTACTCAGGGACACAGAATTGTTACTGAGGGACACAGAATTGTTACTGAGGGACACAGAATCGTTACTGAGGGACACAGAATTGTTACTCAGGGACACAGAATTGTTACTCAGGGACACAGAATCGTTACTCAGGGACACAGAATCGTTACTCAGGGACACAGAATCGTTACTGAGGGACACAGAATCGTTACTGAGGGACACAGAATCGTTACTGAGGGACACAGAATTGTTACTCAGGGACACAGAATCGTTACTCAGGGACACAGAATCGTTACTGAGGGACACAGAATTGTTACTGAGGGACACAGAATCGTTACTGAGGGACACAGAATCGTTACTGAGGGACACAGAATTGTTACTCAGGGACACAGAATTGTTACTCAGGGACACAGAATTGTTACTCAGGGACACAGAATCGTTACTCAGGGACACAGAATTGTTACTGAGGGACACAGAATCGTTACTCAGGGACACAGAATCGTTACTCAGGGACACAGAATCGTTACTGAGGGACACAGAATTGTTACTCAGGGACACAGAATCGTTACTGAGGGACACAGAATCGTTACTGAGGGACACAGAATCGTTACTGAGGGACACAGAATCGTTACTCAGGGACACAGAATTGTTACTCAGGGACACAGAATCGTTACTCAGGGACACAGAATCGTTGAATTAAAGAGTATGCCAGACAACACGCAGAGGAGTGGCAGAAAATGGCGGCGACATGTGTGGCGACGGAGCAGGGATCTCTGGGAAGGCGCGCAGACAAGGCGCGCTGACCCATAATGCATTCATTCATGACATGTGATCGCATTAGCCAATCAGCAGCCAGCCAGCCAGCACTGTGGAATGGTGGAGCTATAAATTGCGGCCATCTTACAATTCTCCATTAGCCTCCGGTCATTCAAGAGAGACAGACCTGTCTGTATTAGGGACAGAGTTAGGGCCAGAGAGACTTTAGGGCCACAGAATCGTTACTTAGGGACACAGAATCGTTACTTAGGGACACAGAATTGTTACTCAGGGACACAGAATTGTTACTCAGGGACATAATCGTTACTCAGGGACAGACACAGAATTGTTACTCAGGGACACAGAATTGTTACTGAGGGACACAGAATCGCTCAAGAGAGACAGACCTCTGTGTATTAGGGACAGAGTTAGGGCCAAAGAGACTTTAGGGCCACAGAATCGTTACTTAGGGACACAGAATTGTTACTTAGGGACACAGAATTGTTACTCAGGGACACAGAATTGTTACTCAGGGACAGACACAGAATTGTTACTCAGGGACACAGAATTGTTACTCAGGGACACAGAATTGTTACTGAGGGACACAGAATTGTTACTGAGGGACACAGAATTGTTACTCAGGGACACAGAATTGTTACTCAGGGACACAGAATCGTTACTCAGGGACACAGAATTGTTACTCAGGGACACAAAACTGTTACTCAGGGACACAGAATTGTTACTCAGGGACAGACACAGAATTGTTACTCAGGGACACAGAATTGTTACTCAGGGACACAGAATCATTACTGAGGGACACAGAATCGTTACTCAGGGACACAGAATCGTTACTCAGGGACACAGAATTGTTACTCAGGGACACGGAATTGTTACTCAGGGACAGAATTGTTACTCAGGGACACAGAATTGTTACTCAGGGACACAGAATTGTTACTGAGGGACACAGAATCGTTACTCAGGGACACAGAATTGTTACTCTGGGACACAGAATTGTTACTCTGGGACACAGAATTGTTACTCAGGGACAGACACAGAATTGTTACTCAGGGACACAGAATTGTTACTCAGGGACACAAAACTGTTACTCAGGGACACAGAATTGTTACTCAGGGACAGACACAGAATCGTTACTCAGGGACACAGAATTGTTACTCAGGGACACAGAATCATTACTGAGGGACACAGAATCGTTACTCAGGGACACAGAATCGTTACTCAGGGACACAGAATTGTTACTCAGGGACACGGAATTGTTACTCAGGGACAGAATTGTTACTCAGGGACACAGAATTGTTACTCAGGGACACAGAATTGTTACTGAGGGACACAGAATCGTTACTCAGGGACACAGAATTGTTACTCTGGGACACAGAATTGTTACTCTGGGACACAGAATTGTTACTCAGGGACAGACACAGAATTGTTACTCAGGGACACAGAATTGTTACTCAGGGACACAGAATTGTTACTGAGGGACACAGAATCGTTACTGAGGGACACAGAATTGTTACTCAGGGACACAGAATTGTTACTCAGGGACAGACACAGAATTGTTACTCAGGGACACAGAATTGTTACTCAGGGACACAGAATTGTTACTCAGGGACACAGAATTGTTACTGAGGGACACAGAATCGTTACTGAGGGACACAGAATCGTTACTGAGGGACACAGAATCGTTACTCAGGGACACAGAATTGTTACTCAGGGACACAGAATTGTTACTCAGGGACAGACACAGAATTGTTACTCAGGGACACAGAATTGTTACTCAGGGACAGACACAGAATTGTTACTCAGGGACACAGAATTGTTACTCAGGGACACAGAATTGTTACTGAGGGACACAGAATTGTTACTCAGGGACACAGAATTGTTACTCAGGTTAAGACACAGAATTGTTACTCAGGGACACAGAATTGTTACTGAGGGACACAGAATCGTTACTCAGGGACACAGAATTGTTACTCAGGGACACAGAATTGTTACTCAGGGACAGACACAGAATTGTTACTCAGGGACACAGAATTGTTACTCAGGGACACAGAATTGTTACTCAGGGACAGACACAGAATTGTTACTCAGGGACACAGAATTGTTACTCAGGGACAGACACAGAATTGTTACTCAGGGACACAGAATTGTTACTCAAGGACACGGAATTGTTACTGAGGGACACGGAATCGTTACTCAGGGACACAGAATTGTTACTCAGGGACACAGAATTGTTACTCAGGGACACAGAATTGTTACTCAGGGACACAGAATTGTTACTGAGGGACACAGAATTGTTACTGAGGGACACAGAATTGTTACTCAGGGACACAGAATTGTTACTGAGGGACACAGAATTGTTACTCAGGGACACAGAATTGTTACTCAGGGAAAGACACAGAATTGTTACTCAGGGACACAGAATTGTTACTGAGGGACACAGAATTGTTACTCAGGGACACAGAATTGTTACTCAGGGACAGACACAGAATTGTTACTCAGGGACACAGAATTGTTACTCAGGGACACAGAATTGTTACTCAGGGACACAGAATTGTTACTGAGGGACACGGAATCGTTACTGAGGGACACAGAATTGTTACTCAGGGACACAGAATTGTTACTCAGAGACAGACACAGAATTGTTACTCAGGGACACAGAATTGTTACTCAGGGACACAGAATTGTTACTGAGGGACACAGAATTGTTACTGAGGGACACAGAATCGTTACTGAGGGACACAGAATCGTTACTGAGGGACACAGAATTGTTACTCAGGGACACAGAATCGTTACTCAGGGACACAGAATCGTTACTGAGGGACACAGAATTGTTACTGAGGGACACAGAATCGTTACTGAGGGACACAGAATCGTTACTGAGGGACACAGAATTGTTACTCAGGGACACAGAATTGTTACTCAGGGACACAGAATTGTTACTCAGGGACACAGAATCGTTACTCAGGGACACAGAATTGTTACTGAGGGACACAGAATCGTTACTCAGGGACACAGAATCGTTACTCAGGGACACAGAATCGTTACTGAGGGACACAGAATTGTTACTCAGGGACACAGAATCGTTACTGAGGGACACAGAATCGTTACTGAGGGACACAGAATCGTTACTGAGGGACACAGAATCGTTACTCAGGGACACAGAATTGTTACTCAGGGACACAGAATCGTTACTCAGGGACACAGAATCGTTGAATTAAAGAGTATGCCAGACAACACGCAGAGGAGTGGCAGAAAATGGCGGCGACATGTGTGGCGACGGAGCAGGGATCTCTGGGAAGGCGCGCAGACAAGGCGCGCTGACCCATAATGCATTCATTCATGACATGTGATCGCATTAGCCAATCAGCAGCCAGCCAGCCAGCACTGTGGAATGGTGGAGCTATAAATTGCGGCCATCTTACAATTCTCCATTAGCCTCCGGTCATTCAAGAGAGACAGACCTGTCTGTATTAGGGACAGAGTTAGGGCCAGAGAGACTTTAGGGCCACAGAATCGTTACTTAGGGACACAGAATCGTTACTTAGGGACACAGAATTGTTACTCAGGGACACAGAATTGTTACTCAGGGACATAATCGTTACTCAGGGACAGACACAGAATTGTTACTCAGGGACACAGAATTGTTACTGAGGGACACAGAATCGCTCAAGAGAGACAGACCTCTGTGTATTAGGGACAGAGTTAGGGCCAAAGAGACTTTAGGGCCACAGAATCGTTACTTAGGGACACAGAATTGTTACTTAGGGACACAGAATTGTTACTCAGGGACACAGAATTGTTACTCAGGGACAGACACAGAATTGTTACTCAGGGACACAGAATTGTTACTCAGGGACACAGAATTGTTACTGAGGGACACAGAATTGTTACTGAGGGACACAGAATTGTTACTCAGGGACACAGAATTGTTACTCAGGGACACAGAATCGTTACTCAGGGACACAGAATTGTTACTCAGGGACACAAAACTGTTACTCAGGGACACAGAATTGTTACTCAGGGACAGACACAGAATCGTTACTCAGGGACACAGAATTGTTACTCAGGGACACAGAATCATTACTGAGGGACACAGAATCGTTACTCAGGGACACAGAATCGTTACTCAGGGACACAGAATTGTTACTCAGGGACACGGAATTGTTACTCAGGGACAGAATTGTTACTCAGGGACACAGAATTGTTACTCAGGGACACAGAATTGTTACTGAGGGACACAGAATCGTTACTCAGGGACACAGAATTGTTACTCTGGGACACAGAATTGTTACTCTGGGACACAGAATTGTTACTCAGGGACAGACACAGAATTGTTACTCAGGGACACAGAATTGTTACTCAGGGACACAAAACTGTTACTCAGGGACACAGAATTGTTACTCAGGGACAGACACAGAATCGTTACTCAGGGACACAGAATTGTTACTCAGGGACACAGAATCATTACTGAGGGACACAGAATCGTTACTCAGGGACACAGAATCGTTACTCAGGGACACAGAATTGTTACTCAGGGACACGGAATTGTTACTCAGGGACAGAATTGTTACTCAGGGACACAGAATTGTTACTCAGGGACACAGAATTGTTACTGAGGGACACAGAATCGTTACTCAGGGACACAGAATTGTTACTCTGGGACACAGAATTGTTACTCTGGGACACAGAATTGTTACTCAGGGACAGACACAGAATTGTTACTCAGGGACACAGAATTGTTACTCAGGGACACAGAATTGTTACTGAGGGACACAGAATCGTTACTGAGGGACACAGAATTGTTACTCAGGGACACAGAATTGTTACTCAGGGACAGACACAGAATTGTTACTCAGGGACACAGAATTGTTACTCAGGGACACAGAATTGTTACTGAGGGACACAGAATCGTTACTGAGGGACACAGAATCGTTACTGAGGGACACAGAATCGTTACTCAGGGACACAGAATTGTTACTCAGGGACACAGAATTGTTACTCAGGGACAGACACAGAATTGTTACTCAGGGACACAGAATTGTTACTCAGGGACAGACACAGAATTGTTACTCAGGGACACAGAATTGTTACTCAGGGACACAGAATTGTTACTGAGGGACACAGAATTGTTACTCAGGGACACAGAATTGTTACTCAGGTTAAGACACAGAATTGTTACTCAGGGACACAGAATTGTTACTGAGGGACACAGAATCGTTACTCAGGGACACAGAATTGTTACTCAGGGACACAGAATTGTTACTCAGGGACAGACACAGAATTGTTACTCAGGGACACAGAATTGTTACTCAGGGACACAGAATTGTTACTCAGGGACACAGAATCGTTACTCAGAGACACAGAATTGTTACTCAGGGACACAGAATTGTTACTCAGGGACACAGAATTGTTACTCAAGGACACGGAATTGTTACTGAGGGACACGGAATCGTTACTCAGGGACACAGAATTGTTACTCAGGGACACAGAATTGTTACTCAGGGACACAGAATTGTTACTGAGGGACACAGAATTGTTACTGAGGGACACAGAATTGTTACTCAGGGACACAGAATTGTTACTGAGGGACACAGAATTGTTACTCAGGGACACAGAATTGTTACTCAGGGAAAGACACAGAATTGTTACTCAGGGACACAGAATTGTTACTGAGGGACACAGAATTGTTACTCAGGGACACAGAATTGTTACTCAGGGACAGACACAGAATTGTTACTCAGGGACACAGAATTGTTACTCAGGGACACAGAATTGTTACTCAGGGACACAGAATTGTTACTGAGGGACACGGAATCGTTACTGAGGGACACAGAATTGTTACTCAGGGACACAGAATTGTTACTCAGAGACAGACACAGAATTGTTACTCAGGGACACAGAATTGTTACTCAGGGACACAGAATTGTTACTGAGGGACACAGAATTGTTACTGAGGGACACAGAATCGTTACTGAGGGACACAGAATTGTTACTCAGGGACACAGAATTGTTACTCAGGGACACAGAATCGTTACTCAGGGACACAGAATCGTTACTCAGGGACACAGAATCGTTACTGAGGGACACAGAATCGTTACTGAGGGACACAGAATCGTTACTGAGGGACACAGAATTGTTACTCAGGGACACAGAATCGTTACTCAGGGACACAGAATCGTTACTGAGGGACACAGAATTGTTACTGAGGGACACAGAATCGTTACTGAGGGACACAGAATCGTTACTGAGGGACACAGAATTGTTACTCAGGGACACAGAATTGTTACTCAGGGACACAGAATTGTTACTCAGGGACACAGAATCGTTACTCAGGGACACAGAATTGTTACTGAGGGACACAGAATCGTTACTCAGGGACACAGAATCGTTACTCAGGGACACAGAATCGTTACTGAGGGACACAGAATTGTTACTCAGGGACACAGAATCGTTACTGAGGGACACAGAATCGTTACTGAGGGACACAGAATCGTTACTGAGGGACACAGAATCGTTACTCAGGGACACAGAATTGTTACTCAGGGACACAGAATCGTTACTCAGGGACACAGAATCGTTGAATTAAAGAGTATGCCAGACAACACGCAGAGGAGTGGCAGAAAATGGCGGCGACATGTGTGGCGACGGAGCAGGGATCTCTGGGAAGGCGCGCAGACAAGGCGCGCTGACCCATAATGCATTCATTCATGACATGTGATCGCATTAGCCAATCAGCAGCCAGCCAGCCAGCACTGTGGAATGGTGGAGCTATAAATTGCGGCCATCTTACAATTCTCCATTAGCCTCCGGTCATTCAAGAGAGACAGACCTGTCTGTATTAGGGACAGAGTTAGGGCCAGAGAGACTTTAGGGCCACAGAATCGTTACTTAGGGACACAGAATCGTTACTTAGGGACACAGAATTGTTACTCAGGGACACAGAATTGTTACTCAGGGACATAATCGTTACTCAGGGACAGACACAGAATTGTTACTCAGGGACACAGAATTGTTACTGAGGGACACAGAATCGCTCAAGAGAGACAGACCTCTGTGTATTAGGGACAGAGTTAGGGCCAAAGAGACTTTAGGGCCACAGAATCGTTACTTAGGGACACAGAATTGTTACTTAGGGACACAGAATTGTTACTCAGGGACACAGAATTGTTACTCAGGGACAGACACAGAATTGTTACTCAGGGACACAGAATTGTTACTCAGGGACACAGAATTGTTACTGAGGGACACAGAATTGTTACTGAGGGACACAGAATTGTTACTCAGGGACACAGAATTGTTACTCAGGGACACAGAATCGTTACTCAGGGACACAGAATTGTTACTCAGGGACACAAAACTGTTACTCAGGGACACAGAATTGTTACTCAGGGACAGACACAGAATCGTTACTCAGGGACACAGAATTGTTACTCAGGGACACAGAATCATTACTGAGGGACACAGAATCGTTACTCAGGGACACAGAATCGTTACTCAGGGACACAGAATTGTTACTCAGGGACACGGAATTGTTACTCAGGGACAGAATTGTTACTCAGGGACACAGAATTGTTACTCAGGGACACAGAATTGTTACTGAGGGACACAGAATCGTTACTCAGGGACACAGAATTGTTACTCTGGGACACAGAATTATTACTCTGGGACACAGAATTGTTACTCAGGGACAGACACAGAATTGTTACTCAGGGACACAGAATTGTTACTCAGGGACACAAAACTGTTACTCAGGGACACAGAATTGTTACTCAGGGACAGACACAGAATCGTTACTCAGGGACACAGAATTGTTACTCAGGGACACAGAATCATTACTGAGGGACACAGAATCGTTACTCAGGGACACAGAATCGTTACTCAGGGACACAGAATTGTTACTCAGGGACACGGAATTGTTACTCAGGGACAGAATTGTTACTCAGGGACACAGAATTGTTACTCAGGGACACAGAATTGTTACTGAGGGACACAGAATCGTTACTCAGGGACACAGAATTGTTACTCTGGGACACAGAATTGTTACTCAGGGACACAGAATTGTTACTCAGGGACACAGAATTGTTACTGAGGGACACAGAATCGTTACTGAGGGACACAGAATTGTTACTCAGGGACACAGAATTGTTACTCAGGGACAGACACAGAATTGTTACTCAGGGACACAGAATTGTTACTCAGGGACACAGAATTGTTACTCAGGGACACAGAATTGTTACTGAGGGACACAGAATCGTTACTGAGGGACACAGAATCGTTACTGAGGGACACAGAATCGTTACTCAGGGACACAGAATTGTTACTCAGGGACACAGAATTGTTACTCAGGGACAGACACAGAATTGTTACTCAGGGACACAGAATTGTTACTCAGGGACAGACACAGAATTGTTACTCAGGGACACAGAATTGTTACTCAGGGACACAGAATTGTTACTGAGGGACACAGAATTGTTACTCAGGGACACAGAATTGTTACTCAGGTTAAGACACAGAATTGTTACTCAGGGACACAGAATTGTTACTGAGGGACACAGAATCGTTACTCAGGGACACAGAATTGTTACTCAGGGACACAGAATTGTTACTCAGGGACAGACACAGAATTGTTACTCAGGGACACAGAATTGTTACTCAGGGACACAGAATTGTTACTCAGGGACACAGAATCGTTACTCAGAGACACAGAATTGTTACTCAGGGACACAGAATTGTTACTCAGGGACACAGAATTGTTACTCAAGGACACGGAATTGTTACTGAGGGACACGGAATCGTTACTCAGGGACACAGAATTGTTACTCAGGGACACAGAATTGTTACTCAGGGACACAGAATTGTTACTCAGGGACACAGAATTGTTACTGAGGGACACAGAATTGTTACTGAGGGACACAGAATTGTTACTCAGGGACACAGAATTGTTACTGAGGGACACAGAATTGTTACTCAGGGACACAGAATTGTTACTCAGGGAAAGACACAGAATTGTTACTCAGGGACACAGAATTGTTACTGAGGGACACAGAATTGTTACTCAGGGACACAGAATTGTTACTCAGGGACAGACACAGAATTGTTACTCAGGGACACAGAATTGTTACTCAGGGACACAGAATTGTTACTCAGGGACACAGAATTGTTACTCAGGGACACAGAATCGTTAGTCAGGGACACAGAATCGTTACTCAGGGACACAGAATTGTTACTCAGGGACACAGAATTGTTACTCAGGGACACAGAATTGTTACTGAGGGACACGGAATCGTTACTGAGGGACACAGAATTGTTACTCAGGGACACAGAATTGTTACTCAGGGACAGACACAGAATTGTTACTCAGGGACACAGAATTGTTACTCAGGGACACAGAATTGTTACTCAGGGACACAGAATCGTTACTCAGAGACACAGAATTGTTACTCAGGGACACAGAATTGTTACTCAGGGACACAGAATTGTTACTCAAGGACACGGAATTGTTACTGAGGGACACGGAATCGTTACTCAGGGACACAGAATTGTTACTCAGGGACACAGAATTGTTACTCAGGGACACAGAATTGTTACTGAGGGACACAGAATTGTTACTGAGGGACACAGAATTGTTACTCAGGGACACAGAATTGTTACTCAGGGAAAGACACAGAATTGTTACTCAGGGACACAGAATTGTTACTGAGGGACACAGAATTGTTACTCAGGGACACAGAATTGTTACTCAGGGACAGACACAGAATTGTTACTCAGGGACACAGAATTGTTACTCAGGGACACAGAATTGTTACTCAGTGACACAGAATTGTTACTCAGGGACACAGAATCGTTAGTCAGGGACACAGAATCGTTACTCAGGGACACAGAATTGTTACTCAGGGACACAGAATTGTTACTCAGGGACACAGAATTGTTACTGAGGGACACGGAATCGTTACTGAGGGACACAGAATTGTTACTCAGGGACACAGAATTGTTACTCAGGGACAGACACAGAATTGTTACTCAGGGACACAGAATTGTTACTCAGGGACACAGAATTGTTACTGAGGGACACAGAATTGTTACTGAGGGACACAGAATCGTTACTGAGGGACACAGAATTGTTACTCAGGGACACAGAATTGTTACTCAGGGACACAGAATCGTTACTCAGGGACACAGAATCGTTACTCAGGGACACAGAATCGTTACTGAGGGACACAGAATCGTTACTGAGGGACACAGAATCGTTACTGAGGGACACAGAATTGTTACTCAGGGACACAGAATCGTTACTCAGGGACACAGAATCGTTACTGAGGGACACAGAATTGTTACTGAGGGACACAGAATCGTTACTGAGGGACACAGAATCGTTACTGAGGGACACAGAATTGTTACTCAGGGACACAGAATTGTTACTCAGGGACACAGAATTGTTACTCAGGGACACAGAATCGTTACTCAGGGACACAGAATCGTTACTCAGGGACACAGAATTGTTACTGAGGGACACAGAATCGTTACTCAGGGACACAGAATCGTTACTCAGGGACACAGAATCGTTACTGAGGGACACAGAATCGTTACTGAGGGACACAGAATCGTTACTCAGGGACACAGAATTGTTACTCAGGGACACAGAATCGTTACTCAGGGACACAGAATCGTTGAATTAAAGAGTATGCCAGACAACACGCAGAGGAGTGGCAGAGGAGGCAATGTTTCAGGAGCGAGCAGACGTGGCAGCAGAGGAAGGGGTCGAGGCAGCACTAGTCGCAGCCAGAGGCCAGTGCTCTAGGTGTCATCCAGCGGTCGTGTCTCCACCGACAACCCTGCCATCATCGATTGGTTGGCTCGGTCGTCTTCCTCTTCCCTGGTCACCTCTGACACCTACAGCCAACGGTCGGTGGGTACGTCAGACACAACCGTTAGTTGGCATGGCCCGGGAGCAAGCCCACTGAAATCACATGTCCTCTACCTGCCCCTGTCCTTTGGTGTTCCCTCACCAAGCGAAGTATCGCATGCTGTGGGCTCAGCCCCACTGTACAGTGAGGAAGAGCTAACAGAGGGCGGTCAGGAACGGGGGGAGACATCCGCCTCTTCAGCAGCCAGGCGAAGAAGTACTGGCGAGGAGAGTGGCTCGGTAGCCGGTCTAGAGACAGGTCTGTCTCCTGACCCACACGCAGCCGAGGGGGCTAGTAGTGAGGCGGAGGCCCTAATTGATGATGATGAGGCTGATTGCACTTGGCAGCCTCGTCGTCATCTGCCAGGCCCGTAATCTGCCATGGGCCCCCGTACCGACTCCTCATGCTGCTGCCAGGCCCGTAATCTGTCATGGGCCCCTGTACCGCCTCCTCATGCTGCTGCCAGGTCCAGAGTGTGTCATGGGTCCCTGTACGGCCTCCCATTGCTGCTGCCAGGCCCGTAATCTGCCATGGGCCCCTGTACCAACTCCTCATGCTGCTGCCAGGCCTGTAATCTGTCATGGGCCCCTGTACCGCCTCCTCATGCTGCTGCCAGGTCCAGAGTGTGTCATGGGTCCCTGTACGGCCTCCCATTGCTGCTGTCTCCATCGCCACACTCTGCCATGTGCCACTTTCAGGTCTCCTCACACTGCTGGTGGGTTCCATTTTGTCATAGGGTGCTGGCAGATTACAGGCCTCCCATTGCTGCTGCCAGGCCCGTAATCTGCCATGGGCCCCCGTACCGACTCCTCATGCTGCTGCCAGGTCCAGAGTGTGTCATGGGTCCCTGTACGGCCTCCCATTGCTGCTGTCTCCATCGCCACACTCTGCCATGTGCCACTTTCAGGTCTCCTCACACTGCTGGTGGGTTCCATTTTGTCATAGGGTGCTGGCAGATTACGGGCCTCCCATTGCTGCTGCCAGGCCCGTAATCTGCCATGGGCCCCCGTACCGACTCCTCATGCTGTGACGTTGCAACAAGGTGGAATTCAACCCTACATATGTTAGACCGCCTTTACGAACAGCGAAAGGCTATCACCGATTTCCTGATGTTACAAGCTGATAAAGGTACTCCCCTGTGTAACTTAGATGTCAGCCATTGGCAGCTCATGCGTGACACCTGCCACTTGCTCAGGCCCTTTGAGGAGGCCACGCTATTCGTGAGTCGGCAGGACTATGGGATGAACGACGTCATTCCTCTGTTGCACGTCCTGGAACAAATGCTGTTAACAATGGCTGGTCAGGGTGCGGTAGACATGGCGCACAGATCTCAACGCCACATGACCCCTGTGGGGGCAGGACAGGAAGAAGAGGAGGAGGTAGAGGAGGACATTGGTGCTCAGGAATTATTGAGTGAAATGGGTGGTTTTTCCACTCAGCGGACAGGAGTGGAGGGGCAGGAACATCTGGTAGAGGAGGAGGAGGAGGAGGAGACAGAGGACCCAGACGCACCGTGGCAGTATGCTGTGGAGATGGAGGCAGGGAGTCCCTCGCATTCCTTGGCACAAATGGCCCATAGCATGCTCGGTTGCTTGCGTAGCGACAGCCGAATAATAACCATCAGACAGAGGGATGACTTTTGGCTGTCCACCTTGTTGGACCCTCGCTACCGTTCAAAAATGGTGGCCTTTTTCACACCTGCTGAGAGGGAGGCCAAAATAACGTACTATAAAAACCACCTATGTAGTCAGTTGGTCTCTGCCTTTCTGCGCCAACGTCCATCCTCAGACACTGTGGGCCCTGTGCGCTCGCTTTCTGCAGCCATGGCAGCAGGGGAGGGGTGGGGTGGTAGGAGCAGTGGCAGCTCCACCAGCAGCAGCTGCCTCAGTCTGCAGTCGATGATGAGTAGCTTTCTTCACCAGCGCAGTGAGGAAACTACTAACCAGCCGCAGCAGCAGCAGCATCAGGTGGACCTGGAGCAGGACCTCAAACAACAGGCTTGGGCCTACTTGGACAGCACCCTGCCAACCGAGGTAGACAATCCCCTTGACTACTGGGCAACAAAACTTGACCTTTGGCCCCAACTAGCTGAATTTGCCCTTGAAAGGCTGTCATGCCCGGAGAGTAGCGTGGCATCGGAGCGCGTGTTTAGTGCGGCAGGAGGTATTGCAACTCCGCGGAGGACACGACTGTCCACCCAAAGTGTGGAGAGACTCACGTTTGTGAAAATGAATCAGGCGTGGATTAGTCTGGATTTCAAACCACCAGTTCCTGACACAACTGACTAAATCCGCCATGAATCATGCCCCAAACATGTTATTATTTTTAACATAGGCCTCTGTATGGCCTTCAATTTAAGCTGCTTACGCTTCGCCACTCTGCCATGGGCCCCTGTACTGCCTCCTCTTGCTGCTGCCAGGTCCAGAGTGTGTCATGGGTCCCTGTACGGCCTCCCATTGCTGCTGTCTCTATCGCCACACTCTGCCATGTGCCACTTTCAGGTCTCCTCACACTGCTGGTGGTTTCCATTTTGTCATAGGGTGCTGGCAGATTACGGGCCTCCCATTGCTGCTGCCAGGCCCGTAATCTGCCATGGGCCCCCGTACCGACTCCTCATGCTGCTGCCAGGCCCGTAATCTGTCATGGGCCCCTGTACCGCCTCCTCATGCTGCTGCCAGGTCCAGAGTGTGTCATGGGTCCCTGTACGGCCTCCCATTGCTGCTGTCTCCATCGCCACACTCTGCCATGTGCCACTTTCAGGTCTCCTCACACTGCTGGTGGGTTCCATTTTGTCATAGGGTGCTGTATGGCCTCCCATTGCTGCTGCCTCCACCGCCACACTGTGGCTCCACACTCTGGTTTTGGCCCCGTGACTGCCCAAATGAGTGAAGTGTGCGGTGATTCTAAGATCGACGGCACTCATCTGCATGTCATACTGACTGACAGTATTATTTCTCTTCCCCAGCAGACTCCAAGGGCATTTAAATTAAAGGTACAGTGTTCTGCACTAATATAAAGGCTCTCTGAAGCCTAGAAACACCCTTTTTATAAGTTAAATTCGCAGCGAATATATTCGACTCGAATCAAATTTATTCCGCGAATTCGCCGAATCAGCCGAATCGAATTTTTGAATAATTCGCTCATCTCTATTTACAACCCTGGCAAACGAAGGCAACTGTTTGCTGCTATAGGAACCAATTACCAAGAATGCACTTTCGTTCCATTGGACTGTAGTCAGGTGACTTATAATAGCTGATAATAAGTGTTTTCTTATTTTCTTATAGCCCCACCCTATAAAAGGTTCTCAGTGGTATTTTGTCAGTGTGTTTTGGAGCAGATAGGAAGAGCTGAGAGTGTGTGTTTAAGAGATAGTTGTGCTATACAGTGCTGTACTGTGCTACATTTTGCAGTATTGTTGCTGATATATTATTATTATACAGTATTTATATAGAGCCAACAGTTTGCTCAGCGCTGTACATTATAATGGGAGACAGTACACGAGACGGTAGAGTAACAATACAGTACAATACACGAGGGGTTAGAGGGCCCTGCTCCTTGGAGCTTACAATCTAGGAGGGAGGGGATAGTGGTACAGGAGGAAATAGCTGTGGGGGATGGAGTGGTAGGAAGAGTGGAGGAGTTCAGTAATTAGCTGAGGGTGGGGTAGGCTTCCCTGAAGAGATGGGTTTTCAGGGTGCGCCTAAAGGTGAGGAGAGTAGGTGATAGTCTGATGGATTGGGGTAGTGAGTTCCAGAGGATGGGGGAAGCCCTGGAGAAGTCCTGCAGACTGGCATGGGAGAAGGAGACCAGGGAACTAGAGAGTAGGAGGTCTTGTGAGGAGCGGAGAGTATGTTTTGGGTGGTATATGGATATCAGGTCGGCGATGTAGTTTGGGGCAGTGTTATGAACACTGTTAATAATGTTATATACAGTGCTATACATGTTAATATGCTACATTTGGCAGAAAGAGATAGTTTCTCCTATACAATGCTATACACCTTGTTGTATTACTGTAAATTATTCTGTAGTGGGTTACATATTAGTGTTTACATACAGCTGTCCGCTGTCAGTGGTTCCTAAGGAAGCAGTGGGTGCTGACATCTGCTTAGTTAGGCCCTCTAAAGCAGAACAATAAAGAATAACTGTTCTAAAAGTACAGTTACCCTTTATGATGCATCACTAGAGGGTCACCAGCAGGAGGAAGGAGGTCCTGGTTCCCAGATATAGATCTTTAGTGAGAACTCATTTGTTTCCAGTTGTGGAGACCTCACATACAAAAAGATATTGATAAGATAGAAGGAGTCCAGAGACGGGTAACAAACATGGTGAAAAGTCTGGGGGATAAAACCTCCAGAATGTACATGTTAAGCTCCTGAAGTTGCTGTTGATATAACAGCAACTTCAGGAGCTTAACATGTACATTCTGGAGGACAGAAAGGAAAGGAGAGACATGATTGAAATCTTTAAATACATCAAGGCAGTGAATAGGATTCAGGAGGGCAGTATTTTCAACATGAAACCAAAATCAAGAACACCGGGACATGACCTTAAACTAACTGGAGAAAAATTCAAAACTAATCTCAGAAAGTGCTACTGTACTGAAAGAGTAGTTGATGCTTGGAATAAACTTCAGGCAGAGGTAGTGAGCCAATCAACAGTAAATAGCTTCAAACGTGCTTGGGACAAGCATAGATCTATACTCAGACAAAAAAGTAAAAAATAAAACGAAACAAAAACAAACAAGCCCCCCCCAAAAAAAATAAATAAATAAATGGGCAGACTTGATGGACCACTCATTCTTTTTCTGCTTTCACTTTTCTATGTTTCTTTATGTTAAATGCAGGGTACTATCAGATCAGCTATTTGTTATCGAGACAATGAGTGATGGGAGGACGTTTTTGCTGGCCTTCAGTAATAACTCCCTGACCAAAGACTGGGGAGTGCAGAATCTATGGCTGCACATTGCTTAAGTGATTGTAAATGCATTTTTTTAAATAACAAACTGGTTTATACTTACCTGCTCAGTGGCCCCGAATCTTCTCTCCTCAGGTCCCCGATGGTCTCCTGGCACCTCCTCTCCACTGAGTGCACCAATAGAAAGTCACTTTGTATGGGTTCACTCATGCGGGCTCCCTCCCAAGCCTAGCTGTCTGTGTCTATTGAATGCTGCCTCCCAACCCCCTCAACTCCCTTGTCATCACTGGATTTGATTGACACCAGCAGGAGCCAATTACTGGTTTTGCTGAGGCAGCGGTAGTTGATCAAATGCAGGTTCAGGCAAGTAAAAAGGGGGGGGGGGCATACTGATGCCTAAACATTTTTTACCTTAATGCAAGGAATGCATTAAGGTAAAAAATATTTAGGCTTTATAACCACTTTAAAACAAACTCTGTATTTCTGTATGCTCTGCTAGTGAGTGGGGTCCAAAGGGTGTGATCTGTAGCTTTACAAGGGGACTCCTAGTGAACTAAGTAAACTATGTAAAACATTTACCCTTTCATTTTAGGGAGTGAGAAATTGTTTGTACAAAGGATTAACACACATACTTCATCATTGTAGTGTTGCAAACTGTACAGGGACTTTTTTTTTTCAATCAGTTAAAAGTACAGTTTTTTTAATGATAAATACCATGAATTGGCATTATGGTAAACAAATTCAGTATTTTTACACCTTGATAAATTACAAAGTGTCACTGAACACTGTGTTTTTAGGAAAATGATAGAAAAAAAAATCAATTTCTGTTGATAAACATGTCTCTATTTTATTAGGACTTATTCTTTGCAAAATTGCACTAGACGATTTATCCAAATATTTTTTTTATTTTCCACAAAAATCACTTAAATTTAATGGTCTCAGTAAAATCAGGCACATAAACATAAATAGTTTGCTTTATTTCTAAATAATATTTGTTTATTTTTCTATACATGTAATAATACAGATATATCCAGTAATAGCACATTCTTAAATAATATAACATTCTTTAAAGCAAGTGACGTTTATATCATAATTAGATACATAATTGTAACATGATAGAAAACTTACATCAATATCAATATATAAAATGTATTTGCAAACTAAAAAATGTATATTCAGCAATCAGCATGTTGAAACATGCTTCACATTTCAGTGATTGATTTAAAATATCTAACACAAATTTGATAAAATACACATTTATACTTTTTACCAATCAAAAGTATTTAAAGTACAATGTTATACACAATTGACTTTGAATAGTATAATTTATATAAACCAATGGAAATATATGCATGTGTATGAGGTTCCCTTTCATTTTACAGCTTGTACTAAATAAGTGAGATGAAACCTAGTGCTGTAGGAAACCACATGATTTTACATTTCCCTAGTTTCTAAAAAATAAAGCCAAACAATATATTTATTTTAACAATATTTAACATGTATTTTCCAAAACAAATTTGTGGCCATTTTTTTGTCAATCATGGCTAGGGTCTTGTTAAGGTCCTAAAAGACCTTGTGCACCTCTTTACACCTAGATTTTTGTGAGGCCTCAAATCAATTTTTTCCTTTGGCTTTTCTTTTTGTTGTCTACTCTCTCTTAGGTTGTTTTCCCTTTCTCCATTGCACTCTCAGAGATGTGAGTCATTGGTGTTCTGGACCTTAGATGCAATGGAAAAACAGAATGGTTGGCCGCTCCAAGACAGGACAGAGGAGCAGTAGACGCATTTCACAAGAAACACGTGCTTAGTCAGTAGACTTGACTAAGCGCATGTTCGTGTGAAACGCATCTACTGCTCCTCTGTTCTGTCTTGGAGCTGTCATGTTCTTATCATATTGCATATAAAGGATTCCAATAAAGGATTTCATCCACCACATTGCTGTTTGTGCCGCCAACCATTCTATTTTTCCATTGCATCTGTGATCACGGATTGGGCCAGCACCTGTGTGTCTGTGGAGGGGTTATGCAGATTTGGCACTCACCTGGAGCGGATCTTTTGCTCTTTCAGTTATTCTGGACCTTTGATGACATTGGTCTTAGGCTTACTAGTGAACCAATTCAGTAGATGTGGTGCATGCTAAATAGTGCAGGGCCAAATATAGGTGAGTGCTATAATGATTAATAGCAGATGATGATGCCATCAGGGATCTTCAGAAGCAGGTTCTCCCTTGCACATTACATACTCCATCAAGAACCATTAAATAATCACAAGTAAGTACAAGCAATGTTTTGTAGCCTTCATCAAACTTTATCATACCCAGGATGTTTACTAGACTCTTGTTTGGACAGATTTCAGTGAGTTATTCCTAAAAATTACAGGCCTACAATAAAAAAACGACATATTTCCATGCAAAAAAATGTACCGCTTTAAGCACAGAAATACTGACATAATCAGACCGCTAGGGAGGCTACAGAAATGCATTGGTCCTAAACTGTTGTAACTTTATATTTGCACACATGATACCATGATTGAAATTAAAAATCAAATGCATTACAATTTACTAAAGTACAAACAATAATGAATTCAAATATAGATAAATTAAATCATATTCTAAAATCATATTGGGCATTGAACAGAGGTACAAGATACAATTTAACATATAATCAAACATCAGCAGAGATTCAAGTAGTTTTATAAACTGGTTTTATAAACGATAATAATTAGAATAACAACACTTAGGAAAGGAGACTCATTGCATGTACCCTGTGTGCCAGGGTCCAGCAACAGCCCTGATCATGGCACGTGTTACAGAGTTTTTATCTCTAATGTGTAGGTAATAACTGGTCTGTCTTAATTGAAGATGGATCAATGTTAGAAAGAATCTTCACTCAAGAGGAGTAATGGTATTAGACATTAACAGCGATGTTTGAAGGTTTTGTAATTGATTTATGGACACACTATATAGGACAAACAGTATATGATTAAAAGAACCTGTTTTTTTCCTTCAAGCAACAAATTGTAAACTAAATTATATGTTCATTGTTAGTGATTTTAATGCATTAATATTTCCAAAGATCAGTTGAATCAGCTGAAATTCAAGCACTGAGCAATATTGTACATGGGATACATTATGGGGTTGATTTACTAAAACTGGGGAGTGCAAAATCTGGTGCAGCTCTGCATAGAAATCAATCAACTTACAGGTTTTATTGGTAAAGCTTAATTGAACAAACTTAGAAGTTGATTGGCTACCATGCACAACTGCACCAGCTTTTGCACTCTCCAGTTTTAGTAAATCAACCTCTATATATTTTAGTACAATCAAAATCCTTTTTATTATCCCGCAATAAAAAGTATTTTTAAAATGACAGAGGAAATGTCAACATTTTTTATACGCCAAAAGTGTAATGGGAGCTTACTGGTGCTTTAAATGTTTTGAAGCTTTAGCTGTCTTTAAATTTTTTTTTTGGTAGTCTTTCCATCCTCTCTTCATCCCATCTTTCACAATGTTTGCTCATGCTTATCAGGCAGTACTGCGTTCTGCATTTTTTATTCCTTTTTAATACTTTGTGTAATTCTATCTGCATCCACAATTTTAATTCCAATACCCTTGCTTTCACAGGTGAGTGAGCTTAATGTATGAAACCAGATTTTACTCAGAATGTAATAAGGGAATTAATTTAATGTTTCAGTTAACTCAAAATTAGTTTGGTTTCCCAAAATATCTTACACACCTCATGTGTCTTTTTCAATCATGAGGTGTGTATCACTTTATGTATCACTCATGTTCATGTATCCAACTTATCAACAGTGCTATAAGCAATGAAAACCCCAGTAGAGAACGAGGGTGGGAAAATATTACCACTTTAAAGGGCGAGTTAGAGCAAGGTAGAGATAGAGATCCAAAAATCCTGAATAAAGTTAAAGTGCATGTAAAGCCAAAACATTTTATTTTTATTTTAGGTTTTTATTGCTATGTGTGTTTCCACAAAAGTGGTTCCCCCTCTTTTTTCATTTTGGTTATTATTGTCACCAGGACTAAATGTAAAGGAAAATCCAAAATTATAAATTTTTCATGGAATAGGAAGAGAAAGGAATCTTTCCAATTAGGACACTTGTTCCCAAAACAGTTGTTTAAGATTGGATTTTCCTTACTTTGTAAATATTTGTTCTGCCTTCCTCCTGAGACAAGAAATGAAAGAAAGCCCCCCAATGAAACACAGAGAGAAAAAAATAGGTTTTGGCTTTAGACATGCTTTGTGAAAAAGAATGTTTAATCATCATTATTTTTACAGTCAAAGATACCTTCTCATAGCCTTTCTTGCATGCCTATGTATGAGGGGTCTTCAAAAAGTGGTTGTACTTTTTCTTACTAAATAGAGTTTTAAAAATTGCAGAACTTGTTGAAGAATTCTCAGACAAACACAATCTCAACATTTCTGCGTTGGGTCAGAATTTTTGTATTGTAACAAATGAATGTCTTAAAGGGCTAGCCTAGCTGCAATTAGCATTTTAGTTCTGGATGGACTCTGGTTGTTTGAATCAATTACCATTTTAAATCACTTGGGGTATTGTCTCTGAGAACTAATGGTTTTGCCAGCTTTGAATTGCTCTGCATGGAATATTATGCATTTTGCTGCACCAGGGTGAGTCTCTACTGAGAGCCTTAATGACTTTAGAAGGTGAATACTTCCAGCAACTTATGTTCTCAAGAGATATAAGATTCTAGGAGACAATTTAATACACCAGCATCTACCCAAAACTGAAATACATACAAATGACAATTCAAGGTCACAGGAAAGTCGACAGATGGAATAACACTCAATAGGGTTGATTTATTAAAGGCAAATCCAAATGATTCACTTTACAAAGAATACTTATTCACATGCAATGAAATTGGAAATAAGCAGTATTTTTGCTGGAAGTATGAAGAGCATCACCTTATTTACTCGGATAAGGGAAGATTTCCTTGCAGAGTGAAAATTTGTTCACAAGATGAACAGCCCACTTGTCTGTAATAAATCAACCCCATTTTTTTTCTACATCACCTTGATTAGCTGCAGACATATCTGTTACATATGAGTGCTAAAATCCCTTTGTAAGGGCTTATGAACAAAACCAATATATGGATATGTGATTTTTTTTTTGGTCCAGTGAGGTAAAGTGAAGACATGTAAAGGAATACAAAACAATTGAATTGAGAGAATCATGCTCTCTCAGATCAAATAATTTTGAAGTATACATTTACAAAGTTACTTATCTTCAGTCTCTCAACTGTGCTTTTTCAATGAGCACAATAGGCCACCTAGTGAACATTCATACTTGACAAATAAAAAACTAACTTCTGGTTACTCAGTCCTGTACAAGGGCCATAAGTATACGGATAGCTGAAATATGAATATGTACAGGGGTTAATATATCAAAATTAGTGTAGAGCAACAATATCAGTACATGCACAAATCCAACTCAAAATCATTTTTTTTTTATATTCACTCAGTCCTCTTTTAGAAACAGAGCACAAACCAAATAAAATAAAAATAAGTCCAATACACCCCAATGGGATTTTTGATCATCTATATTCACTTCTGCCTCCAGTGACTTTTGCACCTCCACCAAACAGGTGAAAAACCTGCTCACCTTAAACTTAAACATGCTCAGGGGCGGACTGACCATTTGGAAACTCGGGCACTGCCCGAGGGCCCAGGGTCAGTAGGGGGCCCCATGAGATGCCCCTGGTACCTTTTTCATAGGTTTTTTTGAGTTTGGGAAAGGACACAGGGGCCCCATGATCCCCTATTGCCCGGGGGCCCCATGAGTTGTCAGTCCACCCCTGAACATGCTCATCTGTATCATCCAGGAGGTACAGTAGGCCTACTAAGGAAGCCCAATTGGAGAGCGCAACGCATCTAGGAGGGAGGAGCTGAGCTTGTGACATCACATAGCCACCATCCTGATTGCATTCTGTAAGTGTATTTTATTTGCTGGGGTGTTTAAATACATTTTAGAAATGGAGAGCACTATGTCTTTGCCTTTCTGTTCCATGTGATGTATATTTGATGATATATGAGCACAATTGGAATCAGAAGGTACAGTTAACCTGAACTGAAAGAGAGAGAGAGAAATGATGGGGTGACCATTGGGTGGTAGGAGGTCACACCCCAGGAAGTATCATAGTGCCACATTCCAATTGAAAAGATTTCTAATGGACTTTTTAGGCACATACACTCAGTACACAAAAAGTAAGAACAATGTTGCTTTATTAACATATCACATTTAAAACATATCTTGCATATATTTAAAATTGCATTGCACATTACACAGCATGTCTCCCCCCACCAACCAAACATAGCAAACCAATTCCAAAAGAAGGTAGATAAGGATGGTAGATATAACATACTTTTTTCAGAAGGTGGGGAATATCCAAGCTGTGTGGAAAACGCCCAACATGTTTTGCGACTGAAGTCACTTCTTCAGGGCTTAGCAATGCATATATACACATGTGGTTAGACAATGTGTATTGTGTGGTGAGAAACTCCCCAGTGCAGCAATACAGGTCTCCCTATTGCAACCAAATGATGAAAGACCCCACTGTTGAGTGTGGGGTCACATCAATTATGCAGTGGGCAGACAGAGAACCCCACGGAACTCACAGGCATTCAGCAGATAGAAGTCAAAAGTGCAGGTTGGTGGTCAACAGTGTCAACATAATAATCCAGCTAGAATGGATTAGGTGTAAGACAGAATAGGCCTCTATAAATGAAGCAATATGTCTAATGTATAGAGCTGAGGGGCACATATATAAAGTTACTCATTGTAAAATGAAAAGCCGAAAGGCCGTTAATTAATCCCAAGTAGGTAAGCTCCGGTGTGGGGCATGGGGACCAATTGACCTGTAGCCAAAAGGAAAGCACACAGTCTGTGGGGCTACAAGTCAGCCTGGTTAATGTTGCAGGCATCCCAGGGAATTGGAAGAGAAGTGAGGAAGGTTTGCCTTAGAAGCTGTACCGCCTGGATGATACAGATGAGTGTGTTTAAGTTTAAGGTGAGCAGGTTTTTCACCTGTTTGGTGGAGGTGCACAAGTCACTGGAGGAAGAAGTGAAGTTAGATGATCAGTAATCCTACTGGGTGTATTGGACTTATTTTTATTTTTATCTTTATTAATTTTTTCTTTTATTTGGTTTGTGTTCTGTTTCTAAATAAGGACTGAGTGATTATCACAGATAATTGGTTTTGTGTTTAATATGTGCATGTAATGATATTGTTGCGCTATACTAATTTTGATATATTGACTATATAAAGGGGTGTTGTGAAATCACTTTATAGTGTTTAGCTAGCAACATAATTGTGTTATATTAGTTTTACACTTTTGAGATATTTTAGTTGTGCTGATTATGATTGGATAAATATTTTTATGTACAGGGATTAGACAAAAAAATGGAAACACTACATGATTTGCAGGTGTGAAAGTGACGGTGTGTTTCCTGTTGAAAGCAGAAGTGATGTAATATTCTTTTGCTTGCGCTGTATGATGAAACACCTAGCTAACAGGTGGGAAGCCTTACTTTCATCATTTACTGAGTGCGCTGCTAGAAATACAGAGTCATGTCAGCTTACTGATCTTCAAAGAAGGCAAATGGCTGGCGCCCGCTTAGCTGGTGGCTCTGTGACTGAAGTTGACAATTTATTTGCCGTGTCGCGAGGTACAGTATCAAAGGTTATGACAGCATATACAGTTTCTGCGGTCGACATGGTCAACTGACTGAAAGAGACAAAAGGACATTGTGCAGGATTGTGACCTGGAATAAGAAAACAACTGTAGCAAAAGTGACTGCAGAGCTCAATCTCATCACACAGCCAGGGGCGGACTGACAACTCATGGGGCCCCCAGGCAATAGGGGATCATGGGCCCCTGTGTCCTTGCCCAAACTCAAAAAAGCCTATGAAAAAGGTACCAGGGGCATCTCATGGGGCCCCCTACTGACCCCGGGCCCTCCGGCAGTGCCCAAGTTTCCAAATGGTCAGTCCACCCCTGCACACAGCAGAAGCAAAATAATGTTACATCACTTCTGCTTTCAAGGACTAACATGTAGTAACTTTCACACCTGTAAATCATGTAGTGTTTCCATTTTCTGTTTAACCCCTGTATGTATTACATATACCCATGTGACAAGGCACTAATGGCAATCAGAGTAATGACATAAAATGAAGAAGTTCCACTAAATAGCATTTGAGTTTAGCAGTGCAACTGTGGCAAAGCTGTGCATGGTGAACCTTCAAATTGTGTAATGAGAGGGAAGTCTGGCTTTATTTTCTTCTGGGGGAACAAGAAGATATTTTCAGGCTGTAGTGGTTACACATTTAAACATTGTAATCATCATACAATCTTTATATGGATTAGTGTTTATTTAGCTATTATGTTAAAGCAGTGACTACACAACAAGTTCAGCACTACAGGAATAATAACAGAAGAGATTAAATATGTTATAGTAGTAAAAAGGTCTAATGCAATCATCTTAAGTATTCATATTTATTAGACTGTTTAAGGCATTGGCGCCACACGACACAGCTTAATAAATTAGCATATATTGAAAGTCTAAGCTTATCTAGCAAGTCTAATTGTAGATGTACAAAGCATGTATAACATTCAAAAATCTTGCAGAGGTGTTAGCAGAAAGCAAATGCCTAGGAACTGTTCTTAAAAGGTCAATCTGTTCAAAACTCATGCTCAATCTTCGTCTTTTAATAGCTCTCAATAATCCTAGCATCAAGAAATTTTGCTTCAAATGCCTATTCTAGCTGGTGTAGATGTTTTAATGAACACCCTCCCTATTCAGGATTTTATTTAAAGGTTTTATAGGGCGCTATTCAGAACCTGTATAATAATAATAATAATAATAACAACAATAATAATAAACTCCGTTAGATGCAATAATTAAAGTCAGATTTCATGGAGAGTTGGGTCAAAGTTAAGAACTACAGCAGGGAAATGATGATACAATATAATAAGTAATGAATAAATCTGCTTATAACTGACATGGTAGTTTTAGGTGGGTTTAAATAACAATTTAAAATGTAGACAGGCTAGTGACCCCCCCCCCCCACCTTTCTTTTTTCAAACAGAAATTATAATTGGCTGCAATTTCTCTAAAGAATATAAACTGCTACCCCACAGTCATGAAAACCACATCCCACAATCTGGGAAGGGCTTGGAATATCTATACAATGAAGAAAAATCTTGAGAAGGCTCACATGTTCTCTCTGATCCAGAACAAGTACAATGGAATTTGAGTGTAAGATCTTCCAACAGCAGAGGGTAGAAGGAAGCTCCTGGAGACCAGAAGCAGCATGAAATGTGAATATAACTACAGTATGTACTGACCATACTACTACAACAAAGTAGCTGTGACAGTTTTTCTAAGACATAAATGGGTGTATTTTCTTTTTGTTTTAGAATGGTAGGTGAGATTAAATTCAATAACATTTTTTTACTAGTTAAGTCACTTTGTATATTTTTACCTACAGGTAAGCTTATAATAAAGCTTACCTGTAGGTAAAATAAATATCTATTATACGTTCACCGTTTAGGAAATATTCTACAGAGGAGCAGCCAGTGACAACACCGGCGCATGCGCTCTGAAGGAACAGCATACTTGTACTGTTCCTTCAGAGCTTTGTGCCATGGCCAAAATCCCCGAGCACATGCACAGGAGTGACATCATTGGTGGTTCTGCCATTCAAGTAGCCACAGCCCGCAAACCTGGAAGGAAGTCCGGGTGAATATGGAAGCCTTCTGCAGCGGTGACAGCGTACCACTGGAGGGCTTCGTTCTAAGATAAGCCTTTCACAATGTGCTAGCATACAATGCATACTAGCACATTATGAAACTACCTTGCAGCAGGAAACTATTTTTTTTAATGAGTTTACTACCACTTTAAAAAAAAAATATGAATACATATTAACATTTTTGTATTGTTCTTTTGATCTAGCTGATGCTTATTTGTAAAGCAAAGATTTTGGCATATAGTTAAAAATGGATAAAAATCAGTTTAATAATTTGTAAACATAAATAAGATTAACTCCACACCCTAAAAGTTTTTCCTAAACCATTAATTTTACCCTTAAACCTCCAAAGTTTTACACTGAACATAAATGGCAGTTAAACCTCAATATATGGCATGCTAGCTATTTCATATATTTTGACCCTTACAGTGGTTGTAAACCCTTGAAGTGAGGTGACTGGCCTCAGGTGATGTACAGAGATTAAACAAATCCTCCTACATATGTTGTACCTGTTTAGCTGCAATGTTCTCTTTTTTACAGCCATATAAAGTGTAGAATTTATATAGCTTGTCTGAGTTTTCAGAAAACAGGGGGTGGGGAGCTGAAGTAACACTCTGCAGAGCTCAATGAGAGCTGATTGGAGGACACACCAATTTTCATGCAGCACACAAGAACAGAGCTGAGACTGTCAATTACAGGCTGTGAGCTGGACCACCCTTCCCTGTCACCTTTTTACTTCTTGGTGTCAGGAAAACTTGTCAGATGCGACTCACGCAGATAGCAGATGAACAAGGCAGCAGAGAGAAATGACACTGGACTGAAACAGGTACACACTAGGATATACTTTGTTCATATTTCATGTCAGAGGTTTACAACCACTTTAAACCTAACTGCCCTTAACACAAAAAATAAATCTGCCACTTAGTTAGTACAGAGATACTTAATTTATTTAGCCAATGCTCTTCCAGCAATTTATACTAGTCTTGAAAAAGAATACTGCCAGTTCAGAATGGCACCAGTTTTCTAAACAGCTTTCAGTTTCTGTTACTCCATCAAGATCACATTTGTCATTTTATTTTATAACCCTTTCCTGCTGATGCCTCATGGCCCTTTAAGATGTTTTTGACACCAGGAGGTGGGGACAAGCTTTCTGATTATGTAACCATTGTGATTGGCTCTCACAGTGGTCACATGACCGGAAAGCTCCTGATCGCAAGTAGACAACAGCACAGATTTGTTTACATTTTGCTGTGCATATATGCTGCCTCTCAGTGTTAGGGCCCACCCACTGAGAGGCCACATATATGCATTCAGCCAGCGGGAAAATGTTAAATTGTATGTGGCAATTACATTAGGGTAAATCCATTCAATAGCTTTGAGGAAGATATGGCTCAAATCCTAGCACCATGCTGCATTCTCCTGTGTTGTGTACTTTCTAATTTTACCTGCTTTTAAAACAGAGAGCATAACTGCATCTAAATAAATCCTTTAAATATTCAGGGAAAGAGCACCAGAGGTCCACAAAACATAGAAGTTAATGAGCTGTGCCTTCAGAACAATAGAAAGCGAGGATGTAAGTCCTACTTATTCATAAGAATCATTTCACTGTCTTCATTCAGAACAAGCTAAAAATGTTACATTTTAGGTAATAATAAAGTGATTCAAATTAAGATAATGAATAATATAACTGTATGTAGACATGCTTGGCATCTTAAATTAAAAAATCGCTATGTGGATGATGATTTTAGTTTCCATTAAGTTATTTTAGCAGAAGCCAAGTGTTACATTATTTTTATGCTTAGGATGCAACTGCATTTTTAAACCTTTTTGCTATTGTATAAACAAGAATAAAATGAATGTTATACTGTATTTCTGCAAAAAAAAAACTTAAAAAAGTTAATAAGGCAGGTCATAAATTGTACTGGTAGAACACAATAACAGTACTAAATAGCAAACACACAGACACTTTAACTCTACTTTTGATTTGTTTTAGCTAGCAAGAAATCTGGGACTTTCAATATGTCCTTTAGTACATTGGAACGTTACATTGTAATGTATGAAATTACTAAAGAATACTAACATTTAAAACCAAATATTCAAGCATTAAAAATAACGGCTTTATTTGTCATGCCTGTTTAATATGTTGAATCATTTACGTTATACAATGTTTTTACAATGTTTTATGATGTAGATTATAGAATTTGATTTACAAATCATGAATAACAATCTATGGATGTGCAAGGTGAGCTAATGAAAATTGAATTTGTAGAGGCATCTGTGGAGTTTTTACGAGAGCATCCATTTAAAGTTGATTCGCTGGATGCAACTCTTTTTTTGTGACTATGAATGGACTTGGAGGTTTCACCATCGTTTGGGTCAAACACCACAGTCATGCTTGATTCCATTCTGGAAACTGTGTATAGACTGCTCTGCCTTGTTGGATGGAATCTTGTAGACTTTAGCTCTAGTTCATCATAGCTGGATACCTCAATAAATGGACACCATCTGAAAGCTCTTTTAAAGCCAGCTCGGAACCTAGATTAAAATAAAGGTAGTCTTAGTAGTGGTAAAGGCACACTTAATATATACTGGTTTGTCCACAAAATCCTGCAGATTTACTAAAGGCAAATAGGCTGTTATCTTAGCAACTGAAGTTAAAATTTTGGAGTTTTCCCACTTAGCAAAGAATACTCAATTATGTGCAAGGAAAATTGAAAAACAAATTCATTTTTGCGTGCACATGACTGGATGATGAAAGTCAGCAGAGCTTCACCTCATTCATTGAGCTCTGGGGAAAAATCTCCTGCAAAGTGCAACTTCCCTTGCAAAGTAAACAGCCTATTTGTCTTTAGAAATTCAAACCCAATCTATTAATCATTCTATAAATCAAGCACTATGCAGTACTGATGACCTTATTCCATAATGAATGCCCATAGTAGCCAATCAGAATTTACTGCTTGCTGAAGGATTTAGGTTAATGCAAATAAGAACAGCTGTCCAGTAAGTCATTAAGTAAGACCACATTTTTTTTAACTATAGACGGTTCATGTCTGCAGGTTGACAGTGCCTTCAGAAAAGGCATTCCTGAACCTATATATTTATCCTATCTGCGCTCCCTAGCAGCATCTTGCTCACTTGTAGTTGGTGCTGGGATCTGCTATGTCAGAGCCCAAGGGGAGCGTTGTTGTCACTACTATGATAAGGTGACAGTATCTAGCCATAGATTGTAAGACCTGAGCTCCATCACAAGGGAACAGGTCAAAGGCCGCTTCATGCTCAGAATTTCTAGGTATTCTCACCGCAGAGGGGAAGTTAACTGTGAGGAAGCATGTGTAAGTATATGGGTGTCAGGGGGCCCTTTCCAGAGACATTGCCACCTTCCTCTGCATGGACAAGGTAGCAGTATTTCTTTGTATGAAGACCTTTACATGTGATAGCTGAGAACAGCTGCAGCATAATACTATAGAACTGTATTGATCAGTGCACACACAACAGCTTTTATCCACCACATCTATAGGAAATGCATTCTACAATCGCTAACCAGCATATAGCAGTTCTACATTACACTGCATTACAGCTGTCACAGGAATGTGCCCCTGTGATCAGTTTTAGTTCATGCCATATTTACATGTTTACAGTCTACTATTACCATAATTTCTAGGGATTTTTTTTCACATGCTAGTGTATTTTCATGCTGTGGGCTTTAGCAAATTTCAGAGTAGCTCTAGAAAAAGTAGGCTAAAATTCCCAAGTAAATGAGTGATTGGGTATCCATAGACATTAGATATAAATATCAAGATAAACCTTATATACAAAAAAGGGTGTGCCTTTTTACCCCTTGTTCATAGATGTGAACCGTGGCTTAGGGAATCTTCACCTTGAAACATTGCTTTCAAAAAATGTTTCATTTATCTAATTTTCACTATTTTTTACATTCAGAATTTGAAGTCAATGTTTAAAAAAAAAAAAAGAATAAATGCAATGGCTTTGCAAGTTTTTGTCATCTTTTCAGGCTCCCTGCTTAACTAAGATATTTCTTGTACACTTTATCTTACAAAGAAACAATTGTTCACACCAGCATTACCAAACATCCAGTAGGATTTCACAAATACCAAGCTATGTCAATTTATTAGTTCAATCAGGTGAAAACAGTTCTAAAGCCAAAGCAAGCTTCTACTAGAGCCAACAAGAGGTTTGTCCCTCCACTACAGGATTTATGTTTTTGAATAACAAATGTGTTTCCTGGTTTTCCTAGTGTATATTATTTCTTAGAAGACATTTCCACCAGGAAAATAAGAGATTAACACATTGCTTCCATGCTACCCTATGTTGCGGTATTGGACACTTTCTGTAGCTATATGCATTTTATTTTCTTTAATTAGATGTTTTATTTTTTATTAAAAATATAAAAGCTTTAATATTAAAGTGGTAGTAAAGTCACTTATTGCAAAATTCTGCTAACAGGCGGGGTTTTCATAACATAAGAGACCCTAAAGATTTCCTCTGTCTCCTCCTGCCTGTCAACGAGTAATATGTGGCTAAGACCCCATTTACGGGCCATCCTGTGTGCCGCTGTGATGTGACTACTGTGAGGCAGAAGAAGGGAAACTTGCAAGGAAGACTGGGGGAAGATGGAAGCACTGGGGATCAGGGAGATTAATGCACTTATTTGCCAGTGCATTGTGGACCATCAAATGTTGTCCAAAGCTTTTATTGAAAAAAGATCACATCACAAAGGACAAGTGCAATGTTTCAGAGCTGCGCAGGACCCCTTCACCAGGCAAGTGATGATCATTACATTCCTGATGAAGGGGTCCTGTGTGGCTCTGAAACATTGCACTTGGTACTTTGTGATGTGATCTTTCTGCAATAAAATCTTTGAATGACATTTGATGATCAACGGTGGCTGGAGAATTTGTGCATTGATCTGTGACATATCCATTTCCCAGCTAGTAATTCCTAGAGCACCCACTACTACTGAGCCAATTTTCAGGAACATGTGCGATGGGAATATTGACCATACTTGGGAACCAGGGAGAGCCGTGGCAGTGGCAACACATACTAGTACATTATGACTTAAATCTGCCGGAAGAAACATTTTTTTCCCTTTACAGAAAACACTTTACTACCACTTTAACACTTTTGTGGCCAGATGTCATTGATGCCTAGGCCAAATTTAGTAACATCAGCATGCCTTGGTTAACTTAACTGTAACTTTATGACACATTTTTTACTGGTATTTATATAGTACCAACAAGTTATGCAGTGCTTTACATGTTGTATGTTCATATGAGTCTTTGCCCTCAAGTAGGTTACAATCTAATACACATAATACACATACAGCACTAGTGCCAATTTAGACAAAGGAAAACCAACCACAAAGGCAAGGCAAGAGTAATAACCACTAGGATAACAAATGTGACTCCGCCAAATGTCAGCAAATGATGCATGCCGTAGAGAGACACTCGCCCAATGACATGTAGACATGTGAGTGGGGTCATCCAATGATATCACTGGGTTTTACCTGTCATTCAACGTGTGTTCTTGGATGGAACTCCTTGTGTTCGGTGGGCAACGTTTTTGTTTACATTGTAAGCTTTTACGAGCTGTATTAAATTGTATTGTAATTGTACTGCCTGCCTGTATGTTGTAAAACTGTTGGCGCTATATAAATCCTGTATTATAATAATAATAATAATAATAAATGGGAGTGGGTGGAGGAAAGGTTGTGTAGTTGGTGAGTTTTTTTTTTAGAAGACCTGTTGATCTGTTGTGGCTGCTACTTCCATTAGCAAATTCAGGCCAGGCAGGTGTTGCAGCCAAAGTTACATAAAAGCCTTTTTAAGTTGAAATTATTCAATTTGGGGTTCCGTTGCTGTATGTAAGTCAAGTTAAAAGTTCTGATTCACCCAGAAGAATGTTTTTAAAACCATAATACACTGCATGGCATTTGAACTAATGGTATATTCTACCTTTTTTTCAAAAATAATAAATTCACCCACATTGATTAAAGTGATTGAAAAACGCTTACATATCCACAGTAAAGTAACTGGCTTCAGGTGATACACAGAGATTAAACAAATCCTCTTACATACGTTGTACCTGTTCCTCTACGGACATCTTTTCTCTACAGCCTTTGAAGGTCCAGAATTTATAAGCTTGTGCAAGCTTTCAGGAAACAGGGGGCAGGGAGCTGAAATTAGACACTGCAGAGCTCAGTGAGGAGAGCCCTGAGAGCTTATTGGAGGGAAGGAACACACCCCATTCACACAACACACAGGAACAGAGCTGAAGCTATCAATCACAAGCTGTGTACTGGAGCTCCCTCCACTGTCACCTTTTTACTCTTGGTGTCAGGAAATCTTGTCAGAAATGACTCTTACTGATAGCAGAGAAATTAAACAGCAGACAGAAATGACACTTAGTGGTCTTAGTTGAGACAAGTAGACACTATAGAGGGATATACTTTGCTCAGATTTCATGTCTGAAGTTTACAGCCAATGTAAATACTGCATATTTCTTCTTGTTTTTTGCACTGGGGCCTGCACCAGTTGATCACAGGTACAATGCACAGGCTTCTGTAGACTATTCCTCCAGCCGTAGGTTCGTATTGAGGCAAGGACCTTTAATTACAGGGCTGAAGGAGGGACCAAACGATTACTGCACTTGCAGTTTATTGAGATCTATGAGTCACTCTTCTGCAGCAGCAGGTGGTACCCCCATACTCGGGAGAAGTAGCATTTTGGGGATTAATTCCACATATACCCATGGCATCTGTGAGCAGTAAATCATTTAAGTGACAATTTTGTGTAAAAAAAAATATTTTTTTTTTTGTCATTGTCCAAAAACTTGTGGTAAAAAAATAAATTCTTCTATTGATTCAACATGCTTCTCAGCAAATAGTTTTGGGTGTCTACTTTCCAAAAAGGGGTCATTTTGGGGGGTGGGGGCATTTTATGCCCAGCATTAGAAGTTTATGCCACACATCACTCACTCTTCTAACCACCTGAAGATCAAGCCTTTTCTGACACTTTTTGTTCACATGAAAAAAATCTGTATTTTTTGCTAGGAAATTAATTTAAACCCCCAAACATTATATATTTTTTAAAGCAGACACCCTAGTGAATAAAATGGTGGGTACTACAATTTTTTATGGCACATAGTACTCGTGCAGCTATTTTTCAAAAGCAAATTTAAAAAAAAAATACACTTTTTTCACTTTTAATGCATAAAAACACAATATATTGCCCAATTATTTGGTAAACTATAAAAGATAATGGTATGCCGAGTAAATAGATACCAAACATGACATGCTTTAAAACTGCGCATGCCCCGTGAAATGGCGACAAACTGCATACATTTTTAATATCCATAGGCAACGCTTTAAAAGCTACCATTTTAGATTTACAGATGAGCTCTAGTGTTAGATTTAATGCCCTTGATCTGACGTTCATGGCAATACCTCACATGCATGGTGCAACCGCCTCGCGCACGCCCCCTACCTGTTTTGCAGAACGACATTTAAAAATGGCATTCTGCGCAGCGGTGCTGCCCTGCCTCAGTAAAAACACTGTGGCTGGTCGGCAACCAGTTAAGTTCCTTACCTTTCAATACAACAATAGGGAAATTGCTCTTCTGCCTCTGCCTGCCACACATGCTATTGTCCTCCAGCTGTGACATCAGCATTATGGTTGCTTTAGCAGTGCTGACTGCTGTTGGTAGTGCACCTGTACTCACTTCTGTCAGTGCGTGAGTATTGAAAAAAGCAAGGATTTTCATTAAGGAATAAATAGTGAGCAATTCAAGTGGCCTCTTCTATACTGTTCACAAAGCGGTATTTACCACTTTAAGAAATGCCATAAAATATCGCTCGTCATTTTTCAAAAGGTTTTTTGGCATTCACAAAAAATGTTTCTAAAATACCACATGCAATATTTTTTCCAAAATATGCGATATTTATCTCATGAAACCATGCTTTATCTTATGCAATATCCAGTGGAATGAATACTATGGAAAAGAATAAGAACCCCTGTCAGTTTTTATCACTAATAAAGAGGTAAAATGTTTTAAACCGTAGAAATATGCTAACTCACTGAATCAGTGCGGTCCCTGCAGTGTATGTATTAATACAAAAGAAAAAAGGTGACTAGAATACCAGTCAAAGGGAAGCTGCTTTCACAGGACACATGTAGTGTATCAAAAACAAGTTAAATGAAGTAAATACAAAATATCTTTGTAAATGTCAAATATTGAATGTAAATAGTATAAAAAAAAAAATCACACACAAAAATAAATACCCTTCTTCTACAATGTTGGGGGGTTGGTGGAAGAAAGGTATTCATATATGTATGTGATTTTTGATGCTGTTTTCATTCAATATTTGACACTTATAAGGCTATTTTGGATTTACCTGCAGTATAACTAAAGGAAAAATGTTCTGGATATAGTAGAGAGGTATTAGAACAACTATTATGTTTTAACTGTTGTCTCTCCTCATAAGGGAGATTTGTCTTTTCTATTTGTCCTGTTTACCATTATCATTGAAAGTGAAATTAAAAGAAAGTCCTAAATTTGGAGTTTTCCCCAGAAAAGTAATAGAGGGAAAATTTTTCAATGGGTTCACTAGTTCTGGTGACCTGGCGGAAAGGAAATAAAGGAATCCCTTGGGGCCGCCCAGGCCACCAGAACCAGTGTCTCCATTGTAAGATTTCCCCTCAATTACTGTTCTGGTGACAACTCAAAATGTGTGATTTTCTTATACTTTCACTTTCAATGATAATGGGGGCACAGACAGCAATAAAAACCTGACAGGTGTTCTAATCCACCTCCACTCTATCCAAAACTAAGAAAAAAAAAAACCTTTAGTTATACTTTAAGTAAACAAACCCCAATTATTTCCATATTTAAGTTTTTATGATCCAAAAAGGTAGAGACAACTTCATATTGCCTATTATATTTTTACATTCCCTAAGTACCGCATGCCTGGACCACTACTTAATCACTGCATGCATTTAATTATTTATTTCCTTCTGTGAATTGACTGTAACCCTTTTTTATGTGGTATATACCGAGCCTTTTGACTGTTTTGTGGCAAATACCGCAAAACAGTATAGTGAATTGACAGTTTCAGGATCTCATGCGATATTTAGGGAAAATGTGCCAGGTTACCTAAGTACCACATGCGATTTGCTTTTGTGAATGGTTAAGTATACATTTTCAGCTAGGCCCCAGCACAGAGTTCTCCTTTTTTGTCCTCACCTGATTAAGACTGGACTATCCCTTACCACATTTGCCACAGCCAGGTTCAGCCTCTCCTAGGTGGAAGTCTCCATCCTGTACAACCTGTAAATGAGCTCTATGAAGGGAACCCCAGTCTGGTGGTCTCAAAGGTGTGCTGGCCAGCACTGCAAAAGCACTTTAAACAAGCTCTTTAAACAAGAGGTTTTCTTTTACTTCTTTACTTTTTTATATTTCTGCTGTTGTTCTCCTAAGCCCTGTAGCTCCCCTGTGTTTCTCTGCCCCTAAGATGGTGGCCATGCTTCAGTGCTTCTGAGCAAAAAGTGACAACAGCGGGGATCTCATTTGCCAGTTTCCAAGATGGTGCCGTAGTATGCAGGTCGCGTCTGAGCAATGACATCACTTCTGCCTTGTTGTCTCCACGTTTGAAAACAATTCCTGTCTTTATGCACTGGTGGTTTTGCTTCACAGAGGCTGGGACCCTGCTGGTATGTACCTTTGTATCATTATTACTGGCACATTGCATGTTAATGTTTCAGGCTATGTTAGTTTGTCACTTTGCTGGGTTTCGCTTGTATTGTTTATTCATGGACTATATCGTTTAGGTGTTACTATCCTTCTGTCTATGGAGACCACTGGATTTTTCCAAAGTAACTGGTGGTAAGTCAGGTCTAATTCCATCAGCCAAGAAACCAAAACCCCTGAGGAGTTCATACCTACAGACGCGATCTTCCAAATAAGTGCAGAAAAGCCAGATACTACAGGCAAGGTAGGGAATTCAAGAGGAACTGGAAGAAGGGCCAATCTTCTCTATTAGGCCTCCAGAAATCCAAGCCTTCTTTGAGAGCTGACCAGATAAAGTCTTTTTAAGAGCACGTTTGCCCAGCCTGTGGTGTTAGGGGCTAGGCTCAGACACTACATACAGGTGTGGGTGAAGCATGTGTCAGATCCTTTGGTGGTGTGCACTGTTTTGTTCAGCCATCAGTGGCATTCAAGGGGTAACCCAGGTGATAATTTCTGATCAATCAGGTGTCCCTCAGATCAGAGGAGAGAGAGGATAATGGTCAAATACCTCACGGATCTTCTTCAGAAACGTGCTATCTCAGTAGTGCCAATATCTCATCAGGGCAGAGGATTCTGCTCCCCTTAGTTCCTTAGTAAGGAAAAAAACAGGGGATCTTCACCCGCTACTAGACCAAAAAGGCCTAAACAAGAGCATTTGTGTCAACTCCTTCAAGATGGAGAGCCTTCAATCAATACTGCTGGCAATAAATCTTGAGGACTGGTCGCTGTCTGTAGACTTATCCAATGCATAGCTCCACGTGCCGATTCATCCTGCCTTTCAGAGGTACTTGCGCTTTGCCATCAATCAATTTCTATGGCCCCCAAGACCTTTATGAAGGTTCTGCTTCCAGTTATCATGCTCATGAGGAAGAAGGGGCTGAGGGTCCACTATTATTTGGATGATATACTGCTGCTTGCCAGCAGCAAGGATATTCTGGTGCAACATCAGAGACTCCTAATTTACACCCTTCAGACCTTTGGGTGGATAATAAACTGGAAGAAAAGCAACTTACGCCCTACACAAAGGATAGTCTTTCTGAACGCATTACTAGACACGAAAGCCTACATGCTCCAAGTTCCAAGGGAGAAAATAGGCCCTTTAATCTGCAAAGTAAAAACGGCATTATTGGCAGTAACGTATTCCCTATGATTTAATGGTCCCAATGGCACACAAGAACCTTCCAGAGCTCCTTTCTTGTGGAATGGGATGAAGTATCAATGCACCAATCATCATTCCCTACAGAGTGAAACAACCTCTTTGGTGGTGGACTCAGGTCCACAACTTTCTGAAACATCGCCCAATAATTCCCACACTCCCTGAGGTAGTGACTTTGGATGCGAATCTGGAAAGACGGGGTGCACATTACAAACAACAGGCAGTGCAGGGGCACTGGGCGTTCAACCCTAGTTGTTAGTTTTGAATACCCCGGAACTCAGGGCAGCTATGCAAGCCCTGCTAACTTTCGGTCCTGCATTAGATGGCAAGACATCTACGTCTAGACAACAAGGTCCTGGTAGCCTACATTCAGAGACAGGGGAGTACCAGGAGCCACACTTTACTGGAAGAAGTCTGTCCCATTCTGGACTGGGCCCAGACATACTTAATAGATCTAATTTAAATAAACATTCCAGCAGCGAAAAACCAACTAGCCAATTCATTAAGTCAGAATTTCCTGTCCAACAACGAGTGGTCTTTGAGCCTCCAGACCTTTTCCTTTCTATCCCAGAGATGGGGCATTCCGGAAATAGACTTGGTAGCAACACCAGTGAGCACCAAATGCTCAAGGTTTCTGTCGGGAGCTCTGTGTCCCTCAGCATGTTAGTGGTAATTTCATTTTGGCTGCAGAGGCCATATGGTTCACAACGCTGCTGCAACTTGGAAGATTCAACGTCTCTTGTAGTAACCTCTGACCTTCTGTCCCAGGGGCAGTTTATGCACTCATCCCTGGAGAGGCTGCACCTGATGGCCTGGAAACTAAGAGGCAAAGGTTTAAAGAGCCAGGTTGCTCTAACCAGGTGGTAGCTACCATTCTATAAAGTATAAAAAAATATGGCAGCGCTTCCTGTTAGTCACCCAGTGGCAGTCCTGGAATCTGGCACCCCCAGAAGTGTCCAAAGTTCTGGAATTCTTACAAATGGGGCTCAACAAGGGCCTGAACTCAAGTACCTTAAAAGGTGTCAGCTCTATAAGTCATAGTTGTCTAATTCATGAGAGCATGTCTAAAACTTAGGCCACCCAGAAAACCAATATTCCCTGCTTGGGATTTGTCAGTAATCCTGGAAGCATTATCATACTCTCCTTTTTCATCCACCACTTGCAACCTCAGTATGCATTTTACAGCTAAAGATGTGTATCCTCATCGCCATAACCTCATTGAAATGATTATCTGAAATTCAAACTCTTGTTACTAAAGAGCCTCACTATATAATCTATCCCGACATAGTAATCCTAAAACCATCAGAACGGTTCATTCTGAAGGTAGCTACCTCTTTCCACTTTAATTAGGAGATTATTCTTTATTCCTTTCTCAATGATCACGGAGCACCGCATCCACTAGATGTTGGATTAAACATAAAGGCCTACTTGACAGTCACTGAACCATTCAGAAAAGCAGATAACCTTCTAGAAATCCCCCATGGGGCCAGAAGGGGGCAAATGGCATCCTTGCACATCATATCCTCTTGATTGATCAAGATCATAAAGAAAGGCTACTTTGTCTTACAGCATCCAACTCCAGAGGGCTTGAGGGCACATTTCACGAGGGCAGTGCAGCCACCTCGGCAGTGTACTGCAGAGTATCTCTGGAAATTATCTATAAGGCATCAACATGGTAGGTTAGGAATACGTTCATTTCATTCTACCGCGTGGAACCTGCACAACTTACGTTGGTAGAGTTTGGCAGATCCATTATCCAAGCAGGCAGGACCATTCCCAGTTAATAAATTTAAGTTCTTCTTTCTTCCACCCACCGAAATAGTGAGTCATTTCCCAGTGTATGCTGCCATAATGTGCCAGGAAAATGGAAAATGGCATATTCACAATTCCGTAATTTTTCTTTTCAGGTGCATCTACATGGCAGCATGCAGACTTCCATCCTTGAGGTGATAGTTACAGAGAATGCTGTGCTGGTGCCTAGCTGAAAATTTATAGTTAACCAGTCCACTGGGTTGCGGGGTCAGAGCCACAACTCAGTGTATGCTGCCATAATGTTGCACAAGGAAATGAATATTACAGAAAGGTGAGTATTCTGTTTTCACTGCTGATGCCACTGAAGCCTGAAAATGGGAGTGTTCCTCTGAAGGTTGAATACTTATTTTCTCAAAGAAGCCTCCAGACTGCACTTCATCACTGCATGCTGATAAAATTACTAGGAACCCATCTGACTAAGTCCTGCTCATCAGTGGCAGCCAAGATTGAGAGCCAGCAGCCATTCAGCTCTTGGCTGCTAAAGAAAAAACTGTTGTGTAAGAATCTCTAATTAGTTTACAAAGAAGGCTTTAAAATATACAGCACTTTACTAAAACAACAAATTAAAACATTAACTTAATTTTCTGGGTATGTGAGAGATGCTAATATGCAGCCCAGTAGAAGATTCTCTTTGGATCCTTTGACATGCACTTGGGTCTTAACCCTTAACACAAAACAAACGCTGCCATTTTCTTTGATTGTAAGCTCTTTTAGCCAGGGTTCTCATTTCTAATGTTTCATGTATAACCAAATGTTAACTACCATGAATTAATTCTCTAGTGTTTTTAGTTGTGATTAAAGTAACAAGTAATACAAAATGATTTAGACATTGCATTGCTCATTTTTTATTCTATTTGGTCATGCAAGCACAGATTAAGTTTAGATGCAAGATTAAAGTGAAACTTTAGTCAGAAAATTAAGTCCTGACAAATCACTTCATGACAGTCCCTTTTGCAGGTATAACTATGTAAAACATTAAAAATACATCCACATCCTGTTTAAATCTAGTAATACACTGTCTCACCCTGCTCTGCATATGCTCAGTTGCTCTCTATTTTTTGGCAGTGTGCCAAAAATGTAGAGGCTGATCTGCTGATAGCCTAAAGATTTACTGCTGCTCAGGGGCTATGATCCACCTACAAAAAGAAGAAAGAAATGCTGGAGGCATTTTTCAGCACAAACTAATTTTGGTAGCATAATTATTAAAGTGATACTAAAGTCTTGTTTTTTTTCTTAAAAATAACAAACATGTCTATGCTTACCTGCTCTGTGCAGTGGTTTTGCAGTGGTTACCCTCTCTCCTGAATGGCTCACTGGCTGTGATTGACAGCAGTGAAAGCCAATGGCTCCAGCTGCTGCCGCAGCCAATTAGGAGTGAGAGTCCCTGGAGAACCGAGGCTCTTATGGACATTGCTGGGTCAAGAGGGAGCTCAGGTAAGTATTAGTGGGGGCTGGTACACACAGAAGGTTTTTTACTTTCATGAATAGAATGTATGAAGGTAAAAAGCCTTGAGGCTTTAGAACCACTTTAATGTGGAATGTATGGTCCTTGCTAAAGAACATTATTTCTATCACGTTGCTATGGGTAAAGCTCCGCTTTAAAGTCTTTGCAAAATTTTGTCTATTTTTTTTTAGCGCAATTCATTCTTGTTTCTTTCAATAATAGCATTCTTGTGGCCTTATGAATGGGAGTTTGCTAGAAGGAGACCAGAAGAAGAGTGTAAACACAAATAACATCATCGCTAAGCTTGTAGTGTTTTTGCAGGAAGGTCAGTTTCTCCTGACATAGGAACACCTACTGGGCTATATCCCCCAAGAACCCTTTCTTTACATCCAGTCTGTGGACAGGTTCTTGGGAGCCAAGACAGCAGCATTGTTTTTCTGGGACCGAAATCAAAGTAGGCTTGTTGAATTTGAGAGACGGGGAGGGGGATAGGTAAAGTTTCTTAATCCAGCAGGAAGGGTTGAAAATACTGCTTGGGACTTTAGTGCAGCAAAGGCAATGTGTTGTCAGCTCAAAGAGGAAGTTAACGTGCTGGATTTTTGGCAGATCATTATGTAGTTTTCTTTACATGATGTGATAAAAAGGGATAAAACATGGGGAAATATGCATGTTTTTCAGAGATGTACTAATTACATTTTTATATTTTGCTCTCAAATACACTTTAGGAAAGTAGATAAAAAATAAGAAACGGACCCTAACAAACAAGTGAATTGGTTAAAATATCAAAAACTTTGGCATGTCTCAGCTTATGACAGAGACATATCATGTGAGCCATGTTATTTCACATCATTGACTCCAAATGCTTCAAACACTAATTATAAGACAGAAATCACAATCTGGAACTATGCCAAAGAATTTCTCACTCCCTGTGGAGTGCCATTTTGCCGCTTGTTAAGCATTTACAACAGCTGATTGAATTCCTGAAGGATAATTGTCATATCAGGCTTTTTAATTGATAGATCCGGGTCCAAGGTCTTCCTGCCTTTTTTCCTTACCTTTTATTTAGACAGCAATAAATTATGGGGTTGTACATAGTTGAGCTCATTGCCAACCAAAAAATAGCCAAGTAGATTTGTTGGATGTATTTCCATCTTTCCACTTTGATATCGAGTGCAGTAACGATAAAAAATATATGGTAGGGAAGCCAACAAATCGCAAACGTTACAACAACCACAATCATCATTTTGACCACCTGCAAAAGAAAACAACATTTTCAGAAATGAAGTCATAATTACATTTATTCCAACTAGTTTAAAGCCAATAAAATTGCCTGATCCTATCAGTTTAAAATGTCTTGGAAGTAGACATTCACAAAGTAATCTGGATCAAACAAGTATGAATTCAGACTGTCCTGTATCAGCCGGATTTGAGAGCTTACACGTTAAAAGTAGAATTATTTTTAAAATCTCTCCATGACTGTTGATTTGTAGATATCAATCTACATAAATCTACAATGAAAAGATTATAACCTGCTCTATGCAGTAGAAATGGAGATATGTGTGTTCAGGGCTTCCATGTGGGATACTAAAAAAGTGTAACAGTGTGTTAATTTTTACATATTAATAGAAAACTCTTTCTTAAAAAACACACATATCTTCATTTGTTCTTCTGGTCAGTAATTAAAAGTGCAGGGATGCCTGAAGTTGCTGTATTATTCTTTGATGGAGAAATAAGTTATGCTTACTGTACGTTAACTCCTTTTTTATTTGGTGATTTCATTGTGGATTTACCTGGTTACGTGCATAGATATATATACAGTATCTCACAGAAGTGAGTCCACCCCACATTTTTGTAAATATTTTATTATATCTTTTCATGTGACAACACTGAAGAAATGTCACTTTGCTACAATGTAAAGTAGTGAGTGTACAGCTTGTATAACAGTGTAAATTTGCTATCCCCTCAAAATAACACACAGCCATTAATGTCTAAACTGCTGGCAACAAAAAAGAGTACATGCCTAAGTAAAAATGGCCAAATTGGGCCCAGTTAGCCATTTTACCTTCCCGGTGTCATCTGACTCCTTAGTGTTACAAGGTCTCAGGCGTAAATGGGGAGCAGGTGTGTTAAATTTGGTGTTATCGCTCTCACTTTCTCATACTGGTCACTGGAAGTTCAACATAGCACCTCATGGCAAAGAACTCTCTGAGGATCTGAAAAAAAAGAATTTTTGCTCTACATAAAGGTGGCCTAGGCTTATAGATTGCCAAGACCCTGAAACTGCTTGCAGCATTGTGGCCAAGACCATACAACAGTTTAACAGGACAGGTTCCACTCAGAGCAGGCCTTGCCATGGTTGACCAAAGAAGTTGAGTGCATGTGCTCAGCGTCATATCCAGAGGTTGTCTTTGGGAAATAGACATATGAGTGCTGCCAGCATTGCTGCAGAGGTTGAAGGGGTGAGGGGGTCAGCCTGTCAGTGCTCAGACCATACGCCGCACACTGCATCAAATTGGTCTGCATGGCTGTCGTCCCAGAAGGAAGCCTCTTCTAAAGATGATGCACAAGAAAGCCCACAAACAGTTCACTGAAGACAAGCAGACTAAGGACATGGATTACTGGAACCATGTCCGTGGTCTGATGAGACCAAGATAAATTTATTTGGCTCAGATGGTGTCAAGAGTGTGTGGCGGCAACCAGGTGAGGAGTACAAAGACAAGTGCGTCTTGCCTACAGTCAAGCATGGTGGTGAGAGTGTCATGGTCTGGGGCTGCATGAGTGCTGCCGTCACTGGGGAGCTACAGTTCATTGAGGGAACCATGAATGCCAACATGTACTGTGACATACCAAAACAGACCATGATCCCCTCCCTTCAGAGGGCAGTATTCCAACATGATAATGACCCCAAACACACCTCCAAGACAGCCACTGCCTTGTTAAAGAAGCTGAGGGTAAAGGAGATGGACTGGCCAAGCATGTCTCCAGACTTAAACCCTATTGAGCATCTGTGGGGCATCCTTAAACGGAAGGTGGAGGAGCGCAAGGTCTCTAACATCCACCAGCTGCATGATGTCGTCATGAAGGAGTGGAAGAGGACTCCAGTGGCAACCTGTGACGCTCTGGTGAACTCCATGGCCAAGAGGGCTAAGGCAGTGCTGGAAAATAATGGTGGCCACACAAAAGATTGACACTTTGGGCCCAATTTGGACATTTTCACTTAGGGGTGTACTCACTTTTGTTGAAGGCAGTTTAGACATTAATGGCTGTGTGTTGAGTTATTTTGAGGGGACAACAAAATTACACTGTTATACAAGCTGTAAACTCACTACATTACATTGTAGCAAAGTGTAATTTCTTCAGTGTTGTCACATGAAATATATATATATATACATATATATATATATATATATATACTGTGTGTATATATATATATATATATATATATCTCATTATATATTTATATATATGGCATTATTGACTACCTGTTTATAAAATTTTGTAAACATTTGTATAATTTTAGATATAATAACAATATTTAGCTTTAACTTAAAGTGAACATGTAGTGGGTTGTACATTTTTCAATTTAAGCATGCTATACTATTACCTGCCTAATAATACAATTATCTAATAATATTGTTATTCAGATAAATATTAAATGATGCATATTATTATTTTGTACTTGCATTTGAGCTTAGCTTAGCTGAAAAATACACGCACACATCCATACATACTGTACATACACACACAAACAGATGAAGGAGTCATAACAGTGAAGCATCTTTTATTGAATGGTTCTGTCCTGGGGTTGCAATGAGAAACTGCCTGTAAGCATAAAGCATTCAAACTGTTATGCTGTTATTTTGGTAACCCTATAGTACTCATGTTTGTGTACCATGAATGAAAATAATAACTAATAGGTTGTATGCAGTAAAAAGCAAGTGTGTGCATTTGATATGTTCCAGCATTATGTTTGCATTGCTATGAAAGCCATTTTAGTTTTATGTATTTAAAAATTAAAATCAGCTTTTTCTTTCAGTTTTTAGTCAGTCAAGTTTTCAGTACCTAATAATATTAATAATAATAATAATACTAATAATTATTATTATTAGTATTATTATTATTTCTATACTTAATATTTGCAATTTTTATTTTTTTTTACTTTGTACTGTTATCCTTTAAAGCCCCTCTCCTTTCCCCATATGCCCCAGATTTACCTGTCTGTGCTTCCCAAAGATTTTTGTTGTGAAATATTGAAAATCACACAGCCTCTTCAAGAGTCTTCTCACCAAGCACTGTGTGAGATGGGGAAACAGTTGTTTGAACACTGTTTGTGCGGAAGTAAATTAATGTTTTGACTGACATTCTGCGGTTTACCCACAAGATGTCACTGTTTTTCTAACACAGCCTCAGACTGTATAGATATTTGTATATTAATGAAGAGGTGGGGTTTTGCACACAGAGGAGAGAGAAAAGCCATGTTTTGGAGCTTGGTGAATAAGGGGCCGTGTGAGCTGAGAATCTGATGACATCCAGGTGTGAAAGCGTCCCTCAGTAACCAGAGATTGCTGCCAGGAAGCTGATGAGATTGCTGCCAGGAATGCTGATGAGATTGCTGCCAGGAAGGCTGATGAGAGCAGAGGAACTAAACAAAATATACGGCAAGACCGCATGCTTGTTGGAGAGACATTTGTTCTGTTCAGAGTCACCAGCGGATGCAGAGCAGACCCGGGTCGGTAAGATCGTGCACGCACCTCATTTCAGTGTTGGCGCCTTGAGACTGCGTCCAGGCCTATAGTTAATTAGTTAGGGTCTCTGTTTGTGTCAGGCCACAAGTGTTGTTACTGATTATTGGAAGGACTCCACAACTTAAAGTGACATTTCACAAACTTCCCACAAACTTAAGCCAGACTGGCGTTTTGCTCAGAAGGAATACTCAGGCACATGCTACAGGACCAGTTATGGGAGGGGGAATACTGTACATTTGTGTAAGATTGTAAGCTGTTCTGCTGCACCGCAGACTAGCCCATACTGTACACCCATACACTGATTTCTGCTCTTTTAGGGTAATAAGTGTGGCAGCTTATTTGTGCCCGCCAGTAGGTAAATTACTTCACCTTCTACCTTCCTCCATCAGAAGGCGCCCTACTGTGCAGCACAAGGGTCTCAGCCTTTGGGCTGGGTGTATGTAAATTTATTGTATGTTTCCAGCATTTGTGGTTGTGCTTATTTGCCACATCTAAGTAAAATTCTGTTGTGGCAAAAGCTGGTGTTGAGGTTGCTTTCCTTGTTCGTGACTTCACTGTATCCTGGGGAGCCCACCCCGGTACACGGCTTACAACTGCTTGCATGAAAGAATCCCCATTCATTCCTATAGAAAGACCATCCACCACTGAGATGAATAATAGATAATCTTTGTTTGAAAGTATGGTGAGCAAAGCTTGTCCCCTACTAAACCTAACATTATCTTTAAACTATAAAATACAAAATTATTTTCACTGTAACCACAGTAAGGGCTCGTTCACACTTGACTTCATTTCTAATTCTTGCCAAATGCCCCTATAGCGTTTGACAGGCGTTAGACAGGCTCAAATGCTCCCCAAATGCCCTATGCGCGGTTTTGAGGCAGTCGATAGGCGTTTGCCAAGCATTAAAACCACACCACAAACTCCTATAATGAAGTTAAATGGTAGTAACACTCTGCAATGCCTCGCAACCGCGTTGCAACTGCACCGCAAACGCAGGCCAGGCATTTGCGGAGCTGCACCATAGACTTGAATGGGAGGCTTCAACTCCTCCTGACTCGACCAGAGGCGTCAGTTTTGCAGCGACGTGACACTAACGCTTCCATGTGAACAGCACCGTGTGCTACCATGTGCAGAATTTTCACAGGCGTTTGAGAAGCATTAAAAATGCTTCCCAAACACCTGTCTGACAGCTGCTGACAAAGCTAGTGTGAACTGAGTCTAATAGTATTTAATTAGTAGTCCCAAAATCATCTTTGTCCTGCTCTTGTGCTTAAAGTTTTTCTCTAGTGGGGATTTTTGCTTTTCTTAGAATTTTGAGCAAAGGTTAAATTACAATTAGACAATTTCATGCGGTATGGAATCCTTAGTATGCTGTTAGGCTTTCCGCACTCATCACTCACCTGATACATTTCATCAAGTGCAGCATCTTAGCCAGAAGCTTGTTTGACAGCAATACAGTTTGCTAAAATCTTCCGTGCCTCAGTTGATAGTATAGGCACTGTAGCCATGTGCCTATGGCGCCCTTCCTAGAGGGGCACCCATCTGTATGATTTTTTTTTTTATTTCTAGACCTCGGTCCACTCTAGTAGTGTGGGCGGAGGGTTGTCAGCAGTAGAGGGAGCCCCCAGAATTGCCGAGCATGGCTCACTTCTCCACCATGGCAGCCCAGGTTGACCACATAAGTGGACACACGAACCAGTTGGACCCCAGCTCCAACAGCAAGCAGAGCACAGACCCCCGACCCCCAACAATGCTGACTAAGATGACAGAAGCCTCGGTTGTCCCATTTGTGACTCATCCTCATTGCTAGGCTCAAACAATGCAGATCTGCTACCTCTCCCCATCCATCCCTCTGTAATTCACTGCTCTGCTTCACTGCCCAGGGCCCAGAGAAGGCTGCTGCCCATAGCAACCACTAAAGTGTAGCTGCTGTGCATAGCAACTAACAAAATAAAGTTTCTGCCCATAGCAACCACTAAAATAAAGCTGCTGCCCATAGTAACCACTAAAGTAAAGCTGCTGCCCATAGCAACCAGAAAAGTGAAGCTGCTGCCCTTAGCGACCAGTGAAGTGATGCTACTTCATAACCTTCATGCAGCAGCGTTATGGTGTGCGCTCTGTGGGGGGGGGGCCTTCAGAATTCTCTGCCTATAGGCTCCTGAGATTTAAATTTGGCCCTAAGTATGAAGTGTCTTACCATCAACACATTATAAATGAATAACGTTTATAGATAAAATCTGAGCAAGTTTTTTTTGGACAGAATAAGCAATTATTTGAGATGCCTTTCACAAAATATAGATATTGGGTTATTTTAAATATTTAAGATTTACAGTATCCCTCGATAGGTGCAGTCTCTGCTATTCTCTGAAACAATTTTGTCATTATAAACCAGAAAATTCACAAAATAAATAAGTCAGTATTGAGTATGATAAATACTTCAAGTATTACTGTTCACAAAATGTATTTTAGAATCTAAAAAAAGTCAAATGTTACCTGCCTCATCGTCTTTCTCAGTTCATGACCGCTCAGAAGCCTAAGTGTGTTTTGACCACTAACGCAACAAAAAACCTTGCCACCCCCAAAAGACACAGAGGCTGATTAAGTTGGAACTAGGGCAAGGCCACAGCTTTATTGAACTTTCCAAAATGTAACAACATTCAAAGAAACCATAAAACAATGCCAGTCTCGGTTATACTGTGAGCATCCATAACAAAACCACAGATGGTCTAAGAGGCCTGTCTTCACCATCAGTGCCAGACAGGCATTAAACTGACCCCAGAATTAAACTTGAGGGCATAGTCCATAAAGCAATATCAATCACTGGCAAGGTAAAAAAAAAATAAAGCTGTGATGAAACTCACAACGGATGGGAGGGTGGACAGCTCTTGTGATGTCTGAATCTCCTCAGAGTAGTGGGACGTGCCCCTGTGTAGCCTTTTTCTATAGTTCAGGCTCTACCCAGTCACCTCATGTCTTGGTGGCCAATCCTGTTGGAGCCACTTAACATCTCTGTTTTAGGTTTACTCCCACGTAGCTGCCAAGCTACCAGCAGTCAAGGCTCCCTTTCCCTAGGAGGGCACTACTATCGGACCCAAATCAGCATTACAGTCATTATGTTTTGACAGTTTTTGGAATAGAACATAAAAACAGCATTACAGAAACTGCAGGGGAATCTTTTGAGCCATGGTTGCATATTAAAAAATCTTCTTGACTGTGTCAGGGCAGGAGCTGTGGAATGGACAGGCAGGCCTAATGGCAGGGTCACGCACCGACTGACGACAACCACCACCCACAGACCGGAGTCCCTCAGGGCACGGAGTCTAAGCCCCAGGCTGCCCTTCACCAGGGCCCCTGATGGTGGGATGGACTTGACACAGCCAGGGACCAGGTCGCAGCCCCCGAGTAACCCCACCTGCGGTAATGGCCACTGCCAATGGCGTATAGCTGGTAGGACCCAGATAAGAACGATAGCGTAGTCGGACAGGCCGGGACAGACAGTACAGAACGGTAGACAAAAATACACAGGTCACAAGCCGGGTTCAGCAACAGGAGGTCAGATAAAGGGATAAGGCTGAGAATAGTCTTAGACAAAGCCGAGTCAGTTTCCAGGAGAGCCACGAGAGTAGAACAAGAGCTTGCAACAACATTATCATACAGGACACGAATGCAAAGAGCACGTGCAGACAACCGGCTTAAATGTGCTCAACCACACCCCTCTGGGGGATGGACCGCAGAGGCCTGAAAGCATAAAAGGCTCCCACCATGCTTTGCAGAAACCCAAGATGGATGCCAGCACATGGAGCAGCATAACCTCTGGGAAAAGGTAGGACCTTGAACAGACTGCTAGTGCTTAACATTTTTATGAAAATGTTTGAGGTGAATCTTGGGTTTTTGAGATTCGTTGTCCAGGGGAATTTATGTGACGAATTGCCAGGGAAATTTTTTATAACCATAATGCACTTCATGGACATTGAATAATGGCCATCAGACTTTGAAAGGGGCAATAAGGGGGATTTTGGGTTAAACCAACCCCCTGTCAGTAAACTAGAAGCTATTGTACGAAAAGAAGACAAAATGCCCAGAGATCAGGGTCAGTTGGGAAACTGTACTTTATTTCAGATTGCTAGTACTTTAGGCAACCAACCCTTTTACTGTATTTTTGAGTTATTATTATTGGGTTTTCTATCTTACATTTTGTTTTGTGGTTAATATCAAGGCTTATGTTTGTTTTTTGTCGCAGGATCTATCCAAAGGTGCTGTTAGGCCTCTTGGATCTGGAGTCTCTTGTATATGTTTGGTAAGCTGCTTTATTTGTATAAGGTGGCTGGTGTACATTTATTGTGAAGATTTTGCATTCACGGTGAACTGAATCTCAGTTTACATTTTTTATTGGACACTTATTTGATAATAATATGATTTACGTACTCTTTATGAATTTATGACTTATGTGATAACGCAACACTATTTTTAGAAACAATTGATGTTGGATATTTGCAGTGTGAATATCAATGAGTACTGAAATCACAACTAATTTAGATATAATTTTTTAAAAATATTTGTCATTGCACATATATTTGCTTTTGCACTGATCTAGTTATTTTCTAGTGCAGACTACCTTTGTATTTTTTTTTCGTTTACAAACTATTTTATTTTCAAAAAATAGACTGTAGAGTGACATTACAGCTTCAAACAGTAAGTAAAACAGAAACAAGGCACCACTGAAATGTACATGACTACCTTTGTATTTTATAACAGTCTTAGGCTAGGTTCACACCTATTCTTTTGCGTTTGATCCGTTTCTGCAGTGCTTTTTGAGGTGTTTTTGCACATGCATTTTTGCCACAATTTTGATGCATTTTGTTTTTTTTTTCTTGTTGCTAGGCAGATTAAAACGCAAATCGCAGCAAAAACGCCCTACATGCTTTTCTGCAGCTTCTCCATTGAAGTCTATAGAACCAAAAATGCAACTTAAAAAAGTCCCTGACCCTTTCCAAAAAACGCAATGGGTGAAAACGTGGAGATGTGAACGTGTCCCATAGGAAATCATGTTAAATGGACTGCTGCATGTTTCCACAAAACACTACGGAAAATGCTTAGTTGTGAACCTAGACTAAGGCTGGCCATACACTATACAATTTTCTTACAATTTTCTGTCCAATTTCTGCCCAATTTCCTTTAGATTTACCTTCAACTGTGTAGTGCAAGGGCCTGTCTAATTGGATACAACTGAAAGTGTTGTTTGGGTTTGACCTTAGGCTGGCCATACATTATACAATTTTCTTGAGAATTTTGCTTTAAATTTATCAAAAACCATATAATATGAGGTCAAACCTAAACAATACGTTCAAGTGCATTCAATTAGGCAAGCCCTTGCACTACATAGTTGAAGGTAAATCTAAAGGTAATTGGGCAGAAATTGGACAGAAAATAGTAAGAAACTTGTATAGTGTATGGTCAGCCTTAGTGTGCCTGTAAAGCAGACACCTATGGGCAGAAGCATTGTCAGTCTTGGAGGAAGGTAGTGTTAGATTAATATATTTAGATATTTAGATGGACTTAACTAATAAATTAAAGCTAAACTCCAGTTAACAGTTTTTAACCACTTACCTACCAGGCACTTCCTGCCCAGGCCAATTTTCAGCTTTCAGCGCTGTCGAACGTTGAATGACAATTGAGCGGTCATGCAACACTGCACCCATATGAAATTTTTATCATTTTTTTCACAAAATAGAGCTTTCTTTTGATGGTATTTAATTGCCGCTATGTGTTTTATTTTTTGCGCTATTATAAAAAAAATGGCAAAATATTTGAAAAATAAAGTTTTTCTTTGTTTCTATTATACAATTTTGGAAACAGGTAATTATTCTCCTTCACTGATGTGCATTGATGAGGCTGCACTGATAGGCAGCACTGCTGGGCACTGACTCGACACTGCTGGGTACTGACTGGCGGCACTGCTGGGCAGCACTGCTAGGCATAGGTGGGTGGCACTGATGAGCACTAATGGGCACGGGTGGGTAGCACTGATGGGCACAGGTGGGCGGCACTGCTGGGCACTGTGCCCTGATGATCAGTGCAGATTTGTTTGCTGACAATTGCCGGTTATCGGCAGTAATTTCCTCATGCTGTAACAGTGTGAGGAAAGTGCAGCCGATAACCGGCAATTGTATTTACCTGGTAGTCTGCTGTGTCATTGGACACAGCTGATCACATCGTAAAAGCCACTGTGAATGCCCTTTTACCACATCACATGATCAGCTGTGTCCGTAGGGGGTGCGCTCCCCTGGGGGCACATGGGAGGGCGCGTTCTGGGAGGACGTCATATAATGCCCTCCCAGAACTGGTCAACCGCGCTCTAGCCGTCATTCGGCTATACCACAGTTGGCAGGTGGTTAAACAGTTACAGCAACAGCTGTTTTTCCTGTTAAGATAAAGGTTGTTTAAAAAAGGAATAAAAGCTGACCATTGTAAGCACCCCTGTCAGAGTTAAATGGTTTGTCTCAACCCTCTTATTGCTACTTTTTCTGGACAGCTTCATCTGTGAAAATAAGCTGAAAAACAACAGTTTTACAGGCCAAATCACCAGGTGAAAATATAGGAAAAAAACTGAAAAAAGAAAACTAATGCAGCCACCACATCAAAGGAATGGTAAGGTGAAATATAATACATTTTTGTTTTTAGGGTTTAATACTGCTTTAAAGAGGCACTGAGAACTTTAGTCTTGTGTATTCAGATGAAGGAAAACTGCAAACAAGCTCAATAGCTCTAGTGAAGTGGCACCCACACATCAAGGCTTCCTTCAATGAGCACCCAACAGTAACTCTAACCACAGAAATACAGAAAGTAGCACCCAATTAAAACTGGATAAAAGAGTCTAAGATCAATTTAACTGTTGTTAAAAATTAGCCATATAAAAAGAGCCAATGTGTTTCGGAGGCAACACTGCCCATAGATAATTTTTCAGAGAGCTCTGTAAAAAAAAAGCCCTAGGAATGGCACTGTGTGCTTTTTTTTATACACAACTAATTGACTACAAATCATTCACTTTTATTCATCAGCAGCAAACCAGTCTGGGTCAGGAAAGTTTGATGTTAATTCATATCAATAAAGATAGGTGCTGAAGTTGTTATTATTAGCTTATTATTCCAATTAAACTAGAGAAGCATTAGTGCAAAGGCTATTTCTGCTGCTTTCTTGCAGGTGACATCATTTCCTCTTGAGTTAAGTGAACTTTGGTTACCTTCAACCCTTTAGTTATTCAAAAAATGTTATTCACTGATTTTTTTTTTCTTTTCTTAGAATGAACAACCATCTGGTTAAACACCCCATAGCAACAAATCAGAAATTTTCCCTTAATAAAAAGCTTAATGCTGCTTTTGAGTTACTGCTTTTTCCTCATCATTGCTTTCTGGTACTGCTCTTCTAGAGAAGGCCAAGGGGTGTTGGTGTACTTAATAAAAATGTTATAAACAATGTTTATTGCAGTATATTAATATATCCAAAGTAATCACTGCGATGATGTTTCATATTTTTCCCGTGGACAGATCCTTAATGCATTACAGAGTAGCTATGTATGGTGTATAAAACACATTAAAGACGTAGCTGCAGGCAGCACATTAAGTTGGAAGAGAATCCTAATGAATTTACCAATAAATCTGATTAATGCATTTCATTCTGGGGAAGTCTGAGCACAACGGTGTTCAAAAATTATCAAAGAACACTAAAATGTAACTAATTTTTAATTAAGAATGTTGATAGAGAAATAAAGTTCAATACATTTTATGTGCTGAACCATTACTACAGATGTCTCTGGTGCCTTTCTTCCTCCTGGCATTTATACTACAGTATCTTTCTTGGGAAAATTGTGTGTCTTCTGTGTGTTAAAATTACATTTCTTTTTCTGTTTTCTGTTCGATTTCTGTAATTTCTGTTATGCTGTAGTGTCACTTTTTTCAGTAAAGCAGTTATAGTGATTAGATTTCATTGGTAGGTTGAATGATATAGGGCATCAGGCATGATCAAAACTTTTTTTCGACTTCCGGTTCCGGCACCGGATGCTGTAACTCGAGGGACCCGCGGCTCCCGGGACCCCAGCTCTATAAGGCCTGCTTACTGCCTCGGGGACCCCTGCTTTATAGCCTCGGGGTGCCCCTTACCTTCCCGCAGCAGCTCCAGCATGGAGTGGTACCTTCTGCCGGTGCAGTCCGGCCATGAGTAGGCGTCTAGAGCGGAGGGATGCGGCTCTCCCCTTCTGCAGCCAAGATGGCCGACGATGCCTGTCACAGCATGGACACAGGCACAGAGCGGGATCGCAACGTGGGAGCAGGTATGACAGAGACTCTCCCCACCATCCTCACTGCCTCTCCACTTCCTTCTGGCACTGATAGTCTTTCTGAGTAGTATGTCAAAATAGCTCAGGCAGTATCCTCTATCTTGCTCCCAAGTATCACGCAGGCTGTAGATAGAGCTGTCAGCATGGGCATTGAACAGCTGAGAAAAGATTTGGGCGAACATTCTAAACGATTATCTGAGGCTGAACAGCACCTATCTGATTTAGAAGATGAAGTCCATTCAATGCAAGCTGCTACATCACAATCCAATCGTATACAGCAAAGTATTTTGGATAAAATCGATGATCTGGAAAATCGATCACGTAGGAATAACTTACGCATTGTGGGTCTCCCAGAATCTTTCAATACAGGTTCTCTCCCCGATCTCTGCTCAGCACGGATCCCTGCAGCTTTGGGCCTCTCCTCCTCTTGTCAGGTAGAGAGAGCTCATCACCTGGGGCCTCCATCTACCGAGCGCCGTGCACCACGTTCTGTGATTGTCCGCTATCTCAACTATGCTGACCGCGTAGCGATCCTCACCTCTTTTCGTAATTCCCTTTCTCTGCAAATTGAGGGTCACAAATTACTACTATTTGCGGACTACTCACAGGAAGTATCGCGTAAACGGAAAGCATTTCAGCACGTCTGTGCCACTCTTCACCAGAAAGGAATAAAGTTTACATTAGCGTATACGGCCACGTTACGTTTCACTGCACCATCTGGGGACTCCAAATCTTTTGTTCATCCTGAAGAAGCCCACCAATATCTTCAGGACCACCTAAATGACGGGGATCCGTTGACGCAACACGCGGGTAGGAATTTTGGCCCAAGAGACCAACGCAGTCCTCGCAAAGACCCCCCTAAACGTCAACGCACCAATCCATCTTCCTCCAAATCTCGCCCGCCTTGAAGGTCTACGAGGCCATCAGTCTCTTCATAATTGCTTCAAGCTTTTCTCCTGGTCCGATTGGTTCAGATGGAAGTGTTTTTTTAATCTTTTGAATGGTGTATCTTGCTATTTACTGAAATGCTCATACATTCCAAAGTCTGAGTTTTATTGGTTGTTCAGCACTAGATGTTTTATGCATTATCTGATGATGCAGTGTTTTCTCGCACTCACCTGTTTCAATGTTACTGTTTAATTCATATATATGCCTGAATTTTTACTTCCTTACTCCTGCATGTGCCTGGTTCCATATTTCAGCAGTGCTGTGGGTGGTGGGGTGCTGGAGCCGTTGTTGGGAATAAGTTTGAGGGATGCCCTTCCTCATCTCAACAATTCTACTTTGGTCCCTGGAGCAGGCTCCTCTCCCTGCTATTCCCGGTCACGCTGGTGTTGGTGGAAAAAGCATGCGGAATGACTTGAAGTCCTGTATACTGTTTTGGTATATTGTATGTTTTGATTTTTTGTTGGGGTCTACTAGGGCCCTTGCTCTTGTCTTTGTCTTCCCTTCTCTTTTTTCTCTTCTTTTCGAACTTTATTTCTTGGGAGAACTCCTCTGTCCTCTGAGACCAGATTCCAACCACCCCCATTCGTCTAACAAAGCAGTGCTAATCGTTCATACATCTCTAATTGGTAAGATTCTTATCCTTTTATCACATATATCACATAAGTTAGAATGACACATATTTTTCTTGGAATGTTAAGGGCCTCAGATCCCCTCACAAACGCATGGCGATACTAAGACATTTGCGGCGCTTACGCGCAGATAAAGCTTTGCTCCAAGAAACTCATCTTACCCAGTCTGACTTTGTCCGTATGCGTAAACTCTGGGTGGGTCATGTCTTCGGCTCCTCCTCCCTAAATAATAAAGCAGGGGTACTTATTCTTATCCACAAAGGGCTTAATCCTGAATTAATCTCTATGAACGCTGACACCGAGGGCCGTTTTATAGCAGCACATATCAAAATCGGATCCCAAGAACTGGTTCTTATCAGCTTTTATGCACCCAACTCCCCGACGAGGCAGGTTTTCCAAGGCCTCTCTTCACGGCTGGTGGCCTATATTCACAAGCTGCTTGTCGTGGGAGGGGACTTTAATTCTGTCATGCAGAAGCAGGAGGATAAATCGCAGAGTGTTGACCGTGGTCTTCGCTCCTCTCAGATTTCCCGCCCAACATCTACTTTACTATGTAGCTTCATTGAAGCAATGCAAATTACTGATATATGGCGCTTAACCCATCCAGACGGCAGAGATTACACTTTCTACTCTCCCGTTCATCATTCTTTATCTAGAATCGATTATATTTTCTATAACTCCGTACTACTGCAACATGTTGTATCATCTACCATACATGACATAGCCATATCGGATCACTCTCCAATTTCTATTACTATAAATTTTCTAGACCCTACGCCACATCCTAGGATATGGCGCTTTCCCTCGTTTCTGGCGAATAATCAAGAGCTTTCCCGGCAGTTACAAGACACCTGGGCAGACTTCCAAACTACAAATGCGGCCCATGTTTCCAATCCAAATTTGTTTTGGGATGCGGGGAAGGCGGTGTTACGTGGCAAAATCATTGCTTTTACGTCCGCTTATAAAAAAAGAATTTTGCATAATTTCACTGAGGCTAGTAACCTTCTTAGACTGACTCAAAGAAGGATGGCGGACTCAAATACGCAGGAAAACAGGAAAGCTTGGGCGGATGCTAAAAACCAATTTGACACATGGGCGGCAGCTCAGGAAGCACTATATCACTCACACCTTGACTTACACTATCACAGGTTTGGTAACAAACCAGGCAAACTGCTGGCGCGCCTATGTAGGAAGCCTTTCACCCCCACGCAATTCACCTCTCTCAAAGACTCCCAGGGGTTACTTAAACAATCTCCGGAAGAGATTATATCTATTTTGAAAAGTTTTTATGCAAATTTATATGGGCTGGATCCTATTGACCAGGCACGAGCACACTCCTTTCTGGAAAGTGTAAATCTACCCCAAATAGATCCAATAGCACTGCAATCTCTAAATGCCCCTATATCACAAGCAGATATTTGTCTAGCTATTAGATCTTTAGCTAACGGTAAAGCTCCGGGTCCGGATGGGTACACCTCCGAATTCTTTAAACTTATGGATAAACACTCTCTCCTACTTTACAGCTGGTTTATCAGTCCATCCAGGAGAGCGGGGTGTATCTCCCATTGGCTTCGCAAGCCCACATTAAACTAATAGCAAAAAAAGGTAAAGACCCTTCGGATCCTGGATCATATTGTCCCATTTCCCTCCGTAACCTAGATGCAAAGATCCTTTCTAAAATCATAGCTAACCGTTTGGCCATTATTTTACCCTCTCTTATTCACCCTTCTCAAGCGGGTTTTATAAAGGGACGTTCAGCCACGCCAAATATCCGCAAAGTGCTCACAGTTCTGCATCAGGCTAAAAATAATCCCCTACAGGACCTAGCGATTATCTCTCTCGACGCTGAAAAAGCCTTTGATAACGTTAGTTTTCAATGGCTCCAATTAGTTCTCTCTAGATTTGGCTTTTCCGGTCCATTTACACAGTTAATTCAGGCTATGTATTCAGCCCCAAAAAGGTTTCTTCTTTTTGGCAACTTGGATGTTTCCGTGTGTGCTGCTCCACATCAGCACATTGCTATGCTCAGAACTGCCAAACCGTGGCTATGCACTTGTTTGATGGCTGCGAGAAGGTCTATTTAAAAAAAAAATGGGTTTCCAACTGCCCGCCAACCATCTCGGATGTCAAACTGGAACTTAACTTCCTACTTCGTTTGGATCGGCTCAGCAATCATATCTCTCCATCCACATCAGGAGAGGAAAAGTTCAACCGCAAGTGGGGTCAATATGTTTCAAGAGTATTTCCTACCTCGGAGCCCCAGCACCCCTCCCACGGATTTCCAACCTAGTCCTAATTTAGTCTCTAGGCTATTCCTGATGCATTGTATTTTGTTCGTCTTAGGGGGCAATTGATTGCTAAATTACCTTTTCTGTGTTTTCTTGGACCTTTACTCAACTATTTTGGCAATCTGCCCTCCTTCCACTTTGGCGTTCTGTTTTCTTATTCTCTCTCTCTTTCTCAATCTCGCTTCATTGCCGACTCTTAGTGAAGCGTCCCCATACTAGCCCATTTTTACACATACTGTCAAGCTGCTTCCTATTCTATTATTCTATTATCCTATTATTCTATCATATTAGTGTCCTAATTTCTATATTCTGGCATGTCCTCTTGGTCTTCTGGCCTCTGACCTTTGGCAACACAATTCTTTGTCCTCCATTTCTCCTTCTTTCCTTTCCTGATGGCATACTCTTTTCTATGCTGGTTCTCTCAGTTCCTTTTCCTTTTTCCTTACTTCTGTATCTCTACCTTATGTTCTAATTTTTCTTCCACTTCTTACCCATATGCACGATGACCTTCCTCTTGGTCATTTGACAATTGGTCAACATGGCGTACATCTGCTTATCTCTATTTGCTCATGCCTACGAATGTATATACACGTATCTTTCCAAATCCTGGATACTTTACTCTTAAGCCCTTGCACCTTGATACATCATACGATGTCTCCCTTCCTATAAGTAACTCTGTCCTTCCCAAATTTCTCTGATTCCTCTTTGTCTCTCTCGGGGCTTTTGCAATTTGTCTATGAGAACAATTGTCATTTCTTGAATTCTTCACCTGCTTTGGCATGTTGCCACGCTATGACTACTGCATAATTTCATCGTTGATTAATCGGTGTATACAATAAAACCTAATAAAGTTTCCTTTAGTTTACAGCTACTAAGTAAACTGTTAGAAGCATGCTTACATGATATGAGCATTTTCCCATTAACTGTAAAGGAAAACTGTAAGCCTTAAGGCCACCAAAAGATCAAGTAAAACGTGTTTCTCTGCTAAAGAAATAACATGAGATGAGAGTAACACTTTGCCTCATATTCTCTCAGTTGTTGCCTGCTATAGATGTTAAAGCAAGCCATATACATCGGGGAGCAGTCAGGGATGCAAGCAAATTCGGTCCTTTGGAATATCCTTTTTTTATGTATATAAACATAAAATTTATAATAGTAAGAGCATGAATGTTTGTAGACATGCCGGAGGGCAGCCAAATGTTTAAATGAAAGTATCCAGGGCATCTGATCACTCTTTTCTTGAAATCAGGGTATTTTCCACTGTCTGGTGCCCTTAAATATGACAAACTTTGCCCAGTCTTACCAAATTGTCTGGATTGGTCATTGAAGATCTTATGTCCATAGGCAACATAGGTAAAATTATAAACACAAAAAAAGATAACTTCAAAAGAACTGGTAAGTATATTTAATTTTTAGTTTTCTGGAAAGCTTCTCCGGGTCACTGAAGTTCTTCCAATCCCACCAGCAGCTTGTATGAAATATTTGGCTTGAATTTCCATTTGCTAGATTTCTGATTGCCTCGAGTTATCCTGAATATTTGCATGTGCCTTTCTATTGGACATTAAAGAATATCCATTTTTTTTAGGAGAAATTCCAGATACTGCCTTCAGCTTGTGCCCAAGTGCAGTTACAGTGGGGATCGAAAGTTTGGGCACCCCAGCTAAAAATTTGTATTAATGTGCATAAAGAAGCCAAGGAAAGATGGAAAAATCTCCAAAAGCCATCAAATTACAGATTAGACATTCTTATAATATGTCAACAAAAGATAGATTTTATTTCCATCATTTACACTTTCAAAATAACAGAAAACAAAAAAATGGCGTCTGCAAAAGTTTTGGCACCCTGCAGTGTTAATATCTTGTACTGCCCCCTTTGGCAAGTATCATTAATTCCAGTCACTTAATTATCATTAAGATCATCCTAACATGGATATCTTTGAGTATAGATCAAAGAGATCAGCCATCTCGGATGACATTTTCACTTGTGATAGTGAACCTTATAACCTTCATGGTCTTTTTATCCATTTATCAAACCATATTACATCTGAAATTCGCACCCTGTGGGATATCTCGTTTCTAGAAAAATACATTAAAGAAGGAATGGTACCGAGATCTCTTAGGTGGGAGGTTCCACCAGAAACTGATGATACCAACAGTGAGGCTGATTGGTACCTATTTTTTAATAACAAAGGGTTGGAGCTACTCAAATTTCTTATCCTGAGGAAAAGGCTTAAATTAGTGCACCTGGATAAAGAGATTAACAACAGATAAACTGAAGTCCCTTGTGGAAAAAACTGAAAAGGAACAGAAAATTAAAAAAAGAAAGAAATCTATAAGGGACTGTAATGACTATAAAGACAAATGCGTCTTTAAATGGGAGGCTAAGAAGTATGATTTCATTACCTCAAATGATATGGAAACTGCCCCCACACATCCCCCTGGGCGGAATACCAATAATAGGGGCATACCAGTGAAAAATAATCCGGCACCTTACACGCCGCATAATAAGTCTAGGAGGGTTTCATATACTACCCCTAGGCAGGAATCCGATATTCCTCTTTACAATAGATATGAGGTACCAGACCGGCCAGGGAATTCCCGTGGTGATAATAGGAACCATCACAGACCCCCCCAGAGGAATGATACATCTCATAAACATGGGCATCACAAACCCTATAATCCCAATTATAAACGCAGGTCACCAACTAAGAACCATGGTCGGGGGAATCCTGATGATTATGGGTATTTTCCTGAGAGACACCAAGAGTACCGCCCATATGATACTCATACTAGACATTATCAACAAACACCCCCTAGAGATAGGTATTGGAATGACACCCAATATTGTGATAACAGAAATACACAATATTCTAATTATGATAATTGGAATGCTCCCTCCAATCACTATTACTCACCCAGACCCCAACAACACAATACACCTAATCCTTTTTTAGGGAGGGGTACAGGCAAAAAAAGAAACCTAAGGCAAGAGGAAGACGAGCAGGAAAACGTGTCAATAGACAAAAAGAGAAGAGTATGAATAATGATGGCATCTTTAATATAAGTAGTACCACTCTAACTGACAAAGAACTCAATCTACTGAACAAGGGTTTGAAATATGCCCCACCGGCTAAGTTGAATAAATTCAATACATACATTGACATCCATAGGTTTACAAGGAAATTGTCCCTTAAGAGACATTTCCTCAGGAATCCCTCCAATCGAACTAGCACTAATTCGAATGCCGATACATGTAAAGCCTCCAATTTGAGGAATGCATCCCTTTTTAACCCCCCCGGCCCATTCGCATGTCAACATCTTCAAAAGTATGGTCCTTAAGGACCTGGAGAATTTAAGAGTTAAGTCCAAACTCAACCATCTTAACAACAAAAAACAAACAGACTTAATGGTTAAAAGCCTATTAGAAGAAAAGGAACTGGTAATAAGGCCAGCAGATAAGGGAGGAGGTGTAGTTGTGATGGACAAAAGCTTCTACCTTTCACAGGTAGAGAATATCGTGAAGGACAGGAATACCTATAAAGAGTTACCAAGTAACCCCCTTATTACTTATAGAAAACTATTAAAGGCAATATTAAAAAGAGGTTTTGAACAGGGGATTATTAACAGTAAAGAAAAGGACTATCTGTGTCCAACGGCCCCTCGACTACTGGTCATATACTGTCTACCAAAAGTTCATAAAGATCCTGTGAATCCCCCTGGCCGTCCTATTATTAGTGGGATCGGCTCTTTGTGCTCGCGTGTGGGTGAATTTATTGATTTTTTCCTCCAACCTTTGGTTTGTACCACCCCTGCGTTTCTCAAAGACACAAAACAGGTACTGGCAGACATTAGAGAAGTTACCCTTAAACAGCCCACCTTTCTTGTGACCGCTGACGTCGCGGCTCTGTACAGCAATATTAATCATGATGATGGACTAGCCGCTGCTGAATATTATCTTAATACAGCTAATGACATACCAGTCTCACAAAAGGCATTTTTACTGGAACTTCTCGACTATACTATGAACCACAATTACTTTTGGTTTAGTAATAAGTTCTACCTGCAGATCACTGGGGTTGCCATGGGCGCGAAGTTTGCCCCGAGTCTTGCCAACTTATTTATGGCAAGATGGGAGGAGGATCTCATTTACTCCAGAGAGTGGCCACAACTATTGTTTTATCGTCGGTACATCGACGATATCTTGCTCCTATGGGAAGGGGATGAATTTACCTTGAACAACTTCTTCACCACACTGAATTTTAATGATATTAATATTAAACTCACCTTTCAATATAGCAATCAGGAAATTAACTTTCTTGACTTGACATTATACATTGAGGGCCCTAAAATTCTATCTAGGAGTTATTTTAAATCATCAGACCGGAATAGCTTTATCCCTAAAGACAGTTGTCATCATCCGAGATGGTTGAGCAACATACCAAGGGGACAGTTTCTCCGGATCTACAGAAACTGTGACAAAAAAGAGGACTATGTTCTCCAATCTGAGATCCTTAAGCGGAGATTCATTGAAAAAGGTTATAACGCCAATATGCTTGAGGCAGAGAGGGACAAGGTGGGCGGTATGAATAGGGATAGCCTCATCATCACTAAACAAAGAACCACCACTGAGAGATACTGTCCTTTTATCACTGACTTTTCTACACAATTTAGGGATGTAGCTAGTATTATCAGGAATAATTGGAAAATTCTTAAAAATGATTCGGTGTTGGGGAGCCATTTACCGGAAGCCCCCGAAATCACTTTCCGTAGGGCACCACCTCTGAGAAACACCTTGGCCCCTAACATTGTTAATCCACCTAAACAACTTGCCTTCTTCTTCGACCGGAAAGGTTTTTTCCCCTGTAATAGATGTATGCTATGCACTAATAATAGAATTCATAAATATCCGGTAACCACATTTAGTTCCAACACAACTGGTAAAACATCCGAAATTCAGTCTACCATCACGTGCAATAGTACCCATGTTGTATACCTGCTGGAGTGTACATGCGGGAAGCAATATGTGGGACGGACTATTAGGAGACTTCGTGATAGATTGAGGGAGCACCTGAAGAATATTAAAAAGGGGTTCAAGGAACACTCACTGTCCTTGCACTTCCGTCAAGCACACAACAAGAACCCACATGGCCTGAGGTTTATAGGAATTGACACAATACATAGACACTGGAGAGGAGTACACAAACTAAGAGCTGTTTCGAAACTTGAAACCAAATGGATTTTTTTATTAAGAACACTTGCCCCACATGGGTTAAATATTGATATACAGTCAGGTCCATAAATATTGGGACATTGACACAATTCTAACATTTTTGGCTCTATACACCACCACAATGGATTTGAAATGAAACGAACAAGATGTGCTTTAACTGCAGACTGTCAGCTTTAATTTGAGGGTATTTACATCTAAATCAGGTGAACGGTGTAGGAATTACAAGAGTTTGCATATGTGCCTCCCACTTCTTAAGGGACCAAAAGTAATGGGACAATTGGTTTCTCAGCTGTTCTATGGCCAGGTGTGTGTTATTCCCTCATTATCCCAATTACAATGAGCAGATAAAAGATCCAGAGTTCATTTCAAGTGTGCTATTTGCATTTGGAATCTGTTGCTGTCAACTCTCAAGATGAGATCCAAAGAGCTGTCACTATCAGTGAAGCAAGCCATCATTAGGCTGAAAAAACAAAACAAACCCATCAGAGAGATAGCAAAAACATTAGGCGTGGCCAAAACAACTGTTTGGAACATTCTTAAAAAGAAAGAACGCACCGGTGAGCTCAGCAACACCAAAAGACCCGGAAGACCATGGAAAACAACTGTGGTGGATGACCGAAGAATTCTTTCCCTGGTGATGAAAACACCCTTCACAACAGTTGGCCAGATCAAGAACACTCTCCAGGAGGTAGGTGTATGTGTGTCAAAGTCAACAATCAAGAGAAGACTTCACCAGGGTGAATACAGAGGGTTCACCACAAGATGTAAACCATTGGTGAGCCTCAAAAACAGGAAGGCCAGATTAGAGTTTGCCAAACGACATCTAAAAAAGCCTTCACAGTTCTGGAACAACATCCTATGGACAGATGAGACCGAGATCAACTTGTACCAGAGTGATGGGAAGAGAAGAGTATGGAGAAGGAAAGGAACTGCTCATGATCCTAAGCATACCACCTCATCAGTGAAGCATGGTGGTGGTAGTGTCATGGCGTGGGCATGTATGGCTGCCAATGGAACTGGTTCTCTTGTATTTATTGATGATGTGACTGCTGACAAAAGCAGCAGGATGAATTCTGAAGTGTTTCGGGCAATATTATCTGCTCATATTCAGCCAAATGCTTCACAACTCATTGGACGCCGCTTCACAGTGCAGATGGACAATGACCCAAAGCATACTGCAAAACCAACCAAAGAGTTTTTTAAGTGGAATGTTATGCAATGGCCAAGTCAATCACCTGACCTGAATCCGATTGAGCATGCATTTCACTTGCTGAAGACAAAACTGAAGGGAAAATGCCCCAAGAACAAGCAGGAACTGAAGACAGTTGCAGTAGAGGCCTGGCAGAGCATCACCAGGGATGAGACCCAGCGTCTGGTGATGTCTATGCATTCCAGACTTCAGGCTGTAATTGACTGCAAAGGATTTGCAACCAAGTATTAAAAAGGGAAAGTTTGATTTATGATTATTATTCTGTCCCATTACTTTTGGTCCCTTAAGAAGTGGGAGGCACATATGCAAACTGTTGTAATTCCTACACCGTTCACCTGATTTGGATGTAAATTCCCTCAAATTAAAGCTGACAGTCTGCAGTTAAAGCACATCTTGTTCGTTTCCTTTCAAATCCATTGTGGTGGTGTATAGAGCCAAAAATGTTAGAATTGTGTCCATGTCCCAATATTTATGGACCTGACTGTAGATATTAATTGCTTTTTGGATACCAGCTAAATCCATTTGGGTTGCCCTTGCCTCAGCGTATTAATTAACCAGTATGTACGTTTTATCAGCATGGTCTTTTATTTATGTATCATTTTGTTTTCCGCGGGGAACTAAGGTCCATAAATACCATCATCTTACCTTGGGGGGTTTCTTCTTTTTCTTCTTCTTTTTCTTCCCCCCCCCCTCCCCTTTTTTTCTAGTAATTAGCTGGAGCAGTAGTAACTTAGTTCTTTACTACATTTATTTACCTTTCACCGGGGATTCTCCCAAATATTGAATTTACCATTTTAAACATAACTTTTGTTGTGTATATGCTGAACATGGTTAGGTATCGTTAACACCCCTTAAGGATCCATACGGGGTTGCCATTAGTTTACCTTATTTTCCCTGGGATTATCCTAGGGGTTATTTTAATACTGATTATTGTTTCCAATTGTTTTCCATTTTTTATGACCATTAATGTAATGTTTATGATCATTACCTTGATTATTTATATTTGTCTGAGCATTGCCGCATTTAAATGACCATTTATATTTTGCATTTTGCATATTGCTGTGTTTTATCGTTTTAAATTGCTGTTGGCTTTAATTTGTCCTTTTATGGTATTTCTATTGTTTTAAACAGTTCTGTGTGTAAAGTTTTACTGATGGCCGTTGGCAGTTATGCATGAACATAGGGGGCTGGTACTTGTAGTTCTACAACACAATTTTTCAAATAACACCTTGAGTGGTTTATGTCCCTGTTTATTTATTTATTATATCTCTGGATCACCCCTCTTTAATGATTCCTTTAATGCAGAGATCGTCCAGCACAGCGGAATTTGTAAGGAGGGTTTTCTTCTATCCAAGTCCCTCTTTCTGGGCTGGGATCGTTTTTTCTGTCTTTGTAGATCCTGGACTTCAGCAAAATGGCCGCCGGATGCGATCTGCGCATGCGCGGGTTAACCGCGATGACGCGGTAGGCTTGCATTGCGCATGCGCGGGCATCTTGGCCTTCGCGCACGCGCAGTAGCGCTACAATGACACGGAAAAGCGTCTTTTGAACAATTAGAGGTCCCCCTATAAATAAGGGACCTGGGTTGAGAGGCACATTCCCTTTGATAATGTGCCATTGCCACGAAATGCGTTAGGGATTAAGGTCACCTCTCATACCACGTATTATCCACTGGTTCATGCATCTGACTGTCGGCCATCTTTTTGGATTCTGTGAATCAACTTTTTTGGACATTACCATGTAAGTGTACTACTTGCTGTTACCCTTTGAATAAAAATACTACACTATCAAGATTTCTTTCTTCTGGGTCTTTTTGCCGAGCCCCTGAGATGATCTCCTGATATGAAAGCACACTAATCCTGGCGATAGAGGATATAAAGCTATTTCGTGATACTGGAAAGAGGCGCACTCCCCCTGGTGGCAGGAGAAGGCAAGAGTGGTGCACTGGTGTTCCTGAGGGCTTTACGCTGAGGACCATCTGGCTGTGACCAGGAGTAGGTCATTATACTCCAATGCGCATTTACTTGCGCTATCTGGTTAGTGCATTTTACAGCTATTCCCCTATCAGGGAAGTCACGGATTTGCTTGTCACTTGGGTATACCCCCAGAACCTATGACTCTAACAACCTTATCACTAAAGGCACTTTGATTAGTGGAATGAATCTCTATTATTTACCTGACCATTGTTTACATTAATTTATGAACGTTGGATCTGGTGCACGTTATAAAATGAATGTCATTTCTTTCAATTCTGCAATTTATATGGTATTTCCCTTTATTATATACTCAAGCGCTGCTATTTTTTGCTGTTTTTGACTTTTTTTGAAGAGGGTATATGAGGTCTACCTTTATGCTAGCGGCTTGATTCTGTTAGATCCAGCGCTCGTTCTTTTCCCCATACAAGTATCACAGCTTGTTAACGCTTTTTGTAGCCAGCCAAGAGTCTTTCAATTCTTGTTTGAGGTATCTTTGCCCATTCTTCCTTACAAAAGTCTTCCAGGTCTTTGAGATTTCTGGGCTTTCTGTCACGCACTGCTCTTTTAAGGTCTATCCATAGATTTTCAATTATGTTGAGGTCAGGAGATTGTGAAGGCCATGGCAAAACCTTCAGTTTACGCCTCTTGATGTAATGCCCCGTGGATTTCGAGGTGTGTTTAGGATCATTATCCATTTGTAGAAGCCATCCTCTCTTTAACTTCAGCTTTTTCACAGATGGCATCAAGTTACCATTCAAAATTTGCTGAAATTTTATTGAATCCATTTTTCCTTCTACTTGTAAGATGTTCCCTGTGCCACTGGCTGCAACACAACCCCAAAGCATGATTGATCCAACCCCATGCTTAACAGTTGGACAGAGGTTCTTTTCATTAAATTCTGTGCCCCTTCTTCTCCAAACGTACCTTTGCTCATTCCGGCCAAAAAGTTCAATTTTAACCTCATCGGTCCACAGAACTTGTTTCCAAAATGCATCAGGCTTGTCTATATGTTCATTTGCAAAGTTCAAACGATGATTTTTGTGGTGAGGACGTAGAAGAGGTTTTCTTGATGACTCTTCCATGAAGACCATATTTGTACAAGTATCTCTTTATAGTGGAATAGTGTACCACAGCTCCAGTATCTGCCAGATCTTTCTGGAGGGATCCTGCAGTCAAACGTGGGTTTTGAATTGTTTTTCTCACAATCCTGCGAGCTGTTCTGTCTGATATTTTTCTTGGTCTTCCAGATGTTGCTTTAACTTCCATTGTTCCTGATGACTGCCATTTCTTAATTACATTTCAAACAGAGGATATTGACATCTGAAAATACTTTGCTATCTTCTTATAGCCTTCTCCAGCTTTGTGAGAGTCAACTATTTTCAGTTTCAGTTTTCTAGACAACTGCTTAGAAGAACCCATAGTGCTGATTGTTGGGGCAAGGTCAGATGAGTCTGGGCATTTAAAACCTTTGAGATTGACATCACCTGGTCTTCCCAGACGATGATTGAGAACAATCCATGACACTGGCAGGTCTCAGCTTGGCAAAGGGGGCAGTGCATGCTATAAATTCTGCAGGGTGCCCAAACTTTTGCAGACGCCATTTTTTAGTTTTCTGTTATTTTGAAAGTGTAAATGATGGAAATAAAATCTAACTTTTGTTGACATATTATAAGAATGTCTAATCTGTAATTTGATGCCTTTTGGAGATTTTTCCATCTTTCCTTGGCTTCTTTATGCACATTAATACAAATTTTTAGCTGGGGTGCCCAAACTTTCGATCCCCACTGTACATAGTTACATAGTTAGTCTGGCTGAAAAAAGACAAAAGTCCATCCAGTTCAACCATAGAAAAAAAAAAAGTTATAATCCTATACCCACAGTGGATCCAGAGGAAGGCAAAAAAACCCAGCAAAGCACGATCCAATTTGCACCTGCTGGGAAAAGGCAATTGGATATTCCCTGGATCAACTTTACCTAGAAATGTTAGTATCCAGTTATATTCTGTGTATCTAAGAAATAATCCAGGCCTTTTTTGAAGCAATCCACTGAGCTGGCCCGAACCAACTCTTGAGGGAGTCTATTCCACATTTTCCCAGCTCTCACTGTGAAGAAACCTTTCCGTGTTTGGAAATTAAATTTCTTTTCCTCCAGACGTAAAGAGTGCCCCCTTGTCCTCTGTGATGACCTCAGGGTGAATAGCTCTACATCGAGTTCACTATATAAACCACTGATGTATTTATACATGGAGATCATATCCCCCTTAATCTCCTCTTCTCAAGAGAGAATAAATTCATTTTCTCTAATCTTTCCTCATAGCTGAGCTCCTCCGACAAGTGGCTCCCCAAGGCTGGATGAGCGTTATATACTGTAATGAATTCTAGATGGCACTGCAGAAGTTCATTAAACACCATATAACAATATATACCAATATAGGTATATATACAGTATATATATATATATATATACAGTATATATATATATATATATAAAACAATGTTATGTTTTATAGTTTATGGTTGATTCAGATGTAGCTTAAAGTTAATATCTGCTTTTCCCATGCAGGGCACTGTTACATGTTGAATGTACAGTGATCTACCAAATATATGTCCTGGGATCCAGCTTAGAAACATTACAGAAAGCTACAAAACAATTGTAAACCTCAAACATGAAATTTTTACAATGTGTATCCCTCCATAGTGTGTGCTTTGTCACTTCTGTCTGCTGCCCCATTCCTCTTCTATCAATCTGAATCACTTCTGACAAGTTTTCCTGACACCAACAGAAAAATCGTGACAGGGAGGGAGCTTCAACAGGTTGACAGCCTCAGCTCTGTTCTTGTGTGCTGTGTAGAGGTTGGTGTGTCCCTTCTCTCCAGTCAGCTCTCCTCACTGAGCTTTCAGACAAGAGTTTAAATATAGCACTTTGAACGCATGTAGAGAAGAGAAGATTTCAGATAAATAGGAAGAACTTATAAAGGAGGATTTGTTTAATCTCCATGTATCACCTGAGGCCAATCACTTCATTTGGTATATGTAAGGGTTTACAACCACTTTAAAGCTAAACTAGTGTTATTTTAGTCCTTATATAATGCAATATTTTTACTACTGGATATGCATGGTTATGATGTAATTTACTGTTTCTGTGCTGCTCTTGTTTTCCAATTAAGCAAGAAGGGCTCTACATCTTGACTGGTAATAGTCATACCTGCAGCAGCTTTCCAACAGGTTATGGGCCAAGCTACAGCAAAAGTAATAAACACTACTACAGATACAGATACTGCCCAGAATTAAAGCAAAACAGTCACTGAATATGGGAAGAGGTACAAAAGCATATATGATGGTCACTAAAAGTGTTTCATGGAAGTTTTAAATTGTGTGCGGATATGAAACAGCAAAACAAGTGTGGGAGGAGCTATAGAAAGTACACAAAGAGCAAATATTAGCAAAAAATGTAACTAGAAAATGTTACCAATCTAAGCTAATGAAAGGCTAGCACATTCAAGACTATATATGGTCAGGGATGAGTTTTTGGTTTGGACTGAACCCAAGTTTGGTTAAAATTTTACTTTCTCTGGAGTTTGGCAAATGGGTGTCAGTCTGAGCTGAACCTCCAACAGATGATAAATGTGACAGCTCTTATTCAGCCTGATTGTTAGAATGTCAGTAGCCACCAACGTCCTAAGATCCAGTAAGTCATCCACACCCGGACCATTCAGCTGTCTGCTGGGGATTCTTGCTAACAGATGAATGTAAGCAAAAAAGTGAGCATGTTGTGTGACACCTAAAAAATAACATGACATAGGGATCCCCCCAAAATCTAGTTGGATTTAGAGGGGGAAACACATGAAAAACAACAAGAAGAGAAAAACAGAGTTTGATAGCATATAACTACACAAGGAATAGAAAAGTTCAAACTATATACTGATCTTATTTTTACAAATACTCAAATACTCAAATAAGCAAAGCAGGAACAAGCAAAATGCTGTTATATGCTTCTAATTTAGAACACATGAAGACACACTTCTGTAGATGAGAGAAAACAGCTTAATGGGTATTCCAAAAATTAAACGGTTCCCAATGAAAACACAGTTTTTTAAGATAAATTCATTTATAACAGAGGTCAAAAGGTTGAGTCAGTTGAACTGTTTGTGACAATCATGGTGCTAATCTTACCTTAACCAAAGATCTTAATATTGTATAAAAGCACTCCAGGCTCTTCTAGTCAGAGAATAGGTGCAGATACCTACCCCCCTCCCCAGGACCCCAGAGCAGATTTGTATACACGCAGTGCATCATGCTGTAGAGTGAGTGTGGCTAAACTGTGCTACACAGTGGAGCATGGTTACTGCTCACTGTATACATGGCACATATATGCCACAATCCTGTACCTATACAATATTCTTTATATATATTATTCTGACTCAGACTATGAGGCCATAAAAATTATCTCCAACGATGTATACAGCTATACCACGTGGTGTTGAATTTATCCCTTGCATCAGGTCAGATAGTTTAACTCAATGAATAAACTCACATGTTGAGGAAGTCAGATGGGGAAACCCATTCTAATGTTCCGTTTAATGATGAATATTCATAGGTAGAAAAATGTTAATGTTGTAGCCTCATGGAAGATGCATCCAGGAAGACAGGATACAGTGGAATGATTGCAGAGAGAGGCAGGGTGGAGGGATATACACAAGTACGATGAGAGAAAGAGTTCAGCTTAGACAGAAGGAGACAGCTTAAAGACACAGAGCAATAATAAACAAGTGATGGTCACAGAGGAATTATAATAAATCAAATAGTGTAACACATATAGTGTAACATATATATATATATATATATATAATATTTTTTATTAAGCATTTCAATTACATTTGCTCTTTAGCCTAAGTCAGCATGTCCTTTGACTCATCATGCTTATATGCAGATGTGAGCTTCTGCTTCTGTCACATTCCCTTGTTTTCCCATAATTCATTGGGTTCCCACAATCCCTTAGCTCCTGGACCCATACATGGAAACTGTTTACCTGTTTCATGCTCCTTTCAGCTTAGAATAGCACAGTTTATGCAGCAGAGGGGGCTAGGTATGTGATCTCTAGCCAGGTGTACAGTCCTCCGCTGTTAATTCCATACAGCCAGGTAAGGGCCAAGCAGCACATACTTCTATGAAAGATCCGGCCACTGGGGGAATAGCTGCTACAATTTCTACCAGAGTACTACACTTTATGTGGGGCAGCCCTGCATCTCCTACTGTTGCCTGTAGGATCAGCCTTGGACTCCTCCAGCCACACCCTTGTGGTGCCAGCCCAGAGGTCCCTGGAGCTGCTTGCCTGTGTAGTCAGGCTTCACTGTGAATGTCATTGTTGCAGAGGTTAAACACAGGTAGCTGTTTATGTACTGTAATGTCTACTAAAAGAGTGTTCATATCTGTGATTACAGAGCCTTATACAGACTGTGCTGCACTGACATCTCCTTATTGAGTCACAGAGACTTGTTCTCACAAGCTCCTATTTGTACAGCGTCGTTATTCCTTTAACAATGTTCTGTACTGTTTGCAGACCCTTTTGCCATTTTGACCCTGCTTGCATTGTTAATCCTACTCTGCGTCTCCTTAATTAAAGCTACCAACTGTCTGATCATTTGGCCTATTTCCCTACCTGTTACAATACTTCATATAATACAGAACGTCATACAATAACTTCATAAGAAGCCAAATAGCAAGGAGTATGTCATATATAGCCCAGTGTACAGAGTGCAGCAGTAAGAAGTATGAAATGTATAATGTGTATATAGTGCAGGAGGGTGTAAGACTTAGAAGTGTGTATTGCATGGGGTGCAGGGATCATGTATCACACAGAAAGCTGCGCTCCGGAGTGTGCATCATACAGGGCTCAGGAATGTGCATTGCACAGGGTGCTAAGCTCAGGAACGCATATTTCACAGGGTGCAGGGCTCAGGTGTGCATATTGCACAGAGGTCAGGAGTGTATATCACACAGGGTACAGGACGTAGAACATTGCTCAGGGCCAAGGAGTGTGTGTCAGGCAGGGCACAGAGCCCAGAAGTGCATACTGCACAGGGTACAAGGCCTAGGAGCGCTGATTGCACAAGGCTCAGGGGTACACATCAGATAGGGTGCAGGGAGCAGGGCCCAGGAGTGTGTATTGCACAGGGCACAAGCCCAAGAATGCATAATGTACAGAACGCAAGGCCTAAGAGCACATATTGCACAGGGCTCAGGGGTACACATCAGAAAGGGTGCAGGGCCCAGGAGTATGTATTGCACAGAGCCCAGAAGTGCATAGTGCACAGGGCTCAAGGCCTAGGAACGCAGATTGCACAAGGCTCAGGGGTACACATTAGAAAGGGTGCAGGGCCCAGGAGTGTGCATTGAACAGGGCCCAGAAGTGCATACTGCACAGGGCGCAAGGCCTAGGAGCATAGATTGCTCAAGGCTCAGAGGTACACATTAGAAAGGGCGCAGGGCCCATGGAACGGGAGTGTGTGTATCGCACAGGGCACAGGGACAAGGAGTGCTTAAATCACAGAACACAAGGCCTAAGAGCACATATTGCTCAGGGGTACACATAAAAAAGGATGCAGGACCCAGGAGTGTGTATTTCACAGGGCACAGGGCCCAAGAGTGCATAATGCACAAGAAGCAGGGCTCAGGAGTGCATATCATACAGGGTGCAGGAGGTCAGGATGGCTCATTAAGCATGCAGTGGAATTACCCCTTAATATTGATGTTTAGTGGTCAATATACCTCTTTACATTGGTATTAAGGGGTGTATGGGACCCCTTTATATTAGCTTCAGTAGAAGTGCTACCTTTACTCTTGAGTACAGTAGATAAAGGGTACTTCTGTACATTGGTGTTAGCAATGTAAAGGAGGACCCTACAACTACCTGTTGGTGTGGCTACTCAACACTTCAAAGTAGTCCTGTTTGTATCAGGTGATACAGAGAAGTGCAGTGCCATGCTGGATGCTGGAAAGATCTGTTGCTGCTGCCAGACACAACTACTCTGGTACGGGTGGGTGGACTGATCCATAGAAACGTTTTTTTGCCTATCAAACCCATCCCAGCAAATCTATGTGGACCTTTTGACATCACAAAAGAACTGCACTGAAAGAAGAAAAATACTACCCATGGTTTCACAGTTAGAAATCAATCCACCTTTGTAGCCAGAAAAGATCTTCCATGTCAAGATTTACAGAAATTTAGTGCAGGCAAATCACATCAGATTTAAACTGCACACAGGTACACAAGAAAATACCTGCGGTACCAATGACAAGGGTTTCAGGATCTCTTATTTTTATGAAGCACAATTTTTATGGATATGGAAAAGAGCAGTTGAACATGCACTTTTACTTTACCTATAAAGGTATTAAATAAAGGCTTGTAATCAACATGACTCAATGATAGGGCTCTGAACTTCTAAAAATAATAAAGTTGACATTACCTAAATAAATCTTTAAAAAGGCAGTCAGCATGTCAATAACTGATATTTTTAACTAGTACAAGGATATATTTCATGGACTGGGGCAATCTCTTGTAGAATACCTGAGATATATGACATAAAACAATTAGCCCAATAGTGCATGTTCCTTGCAGGATCCTAGAAGCACTGAAAGAAAGACTTGCAAATGATCTTAAAGGAATAAAAATGATTGTCACAACTAAAGAGACTAGAGAATAGGTGAACTTAATTTATATAATTTAAAAACCACACATAGATGAGCTTCAGATTTTCCATTACCCTAGAGACCTAAGTAAAGATGTAAAGTGGGACTATACCAAATAATTAGACTGGAAGACATAACAAGAAGATGGCTGGTACAAAACAATTTAGTGCAGAAAAAGGCAGGGGCAGAAAAAGCAGGCGGGGAAAATTCCGTTCTGACAGCTTTTAATATACTGCAAGTAAAGTACCATTTTCCCACCTATCACTTGCCATTTGATTTACAAAGGTAGAGGGTTGGGTTTTTCCAGGTCTGTGAGAGCTGAACTGATAAATTATATACACCAAAGGTACAAGTGAGATAAGAAACAATTAATACTGGTTGAAGTCGGGTGTATTGTCTAGTGGCCTGCAATGAATGCTCATACTAAGGGAATTTTGCTCAAATGATTGCAAGTTGTAACACAGCTCTCAAATACAGCATTTGTGTGAACAATTAATTGCATACCTGGGCTGGGGATTGTTGTGTTTAATGGAATTTGCAATGTTAAGATCTAGTTATCCTCCAAATATTTTGAACTGATGATTTATGTGCTTACTTTAAAAATAAATTATATGGATGCATTCATAAAATGATTTATTTTTCTCACTTTATGTAAATACAAAGACAAGCTAATACAAGTATGACAATGTTGATTTGGAACATGATTTTGGAACAAATTGGTAGTAAAATGAATTTATAATACAACAGGAAAGGTTTAATCAGAAATGCATCTGCAAGTTTATTTGTATTCTACATGCAGCAGAAAGATTTATAGCTGCATGTTGACAATAACGGGTTTGGTTCTATGTACTGATAAACTAAACAGCTCTAACTATGTAGGGCACATACATTTTTCCTACTGTTTCAAAAGTGTAATGGTAACCATTTGGTTTTAAGCCTGCATGTTAAATTAAAACTCAATTATCTATCACAACTAATTTGCACAGCTATACAAACAACACACAATCAACGTGGAGCTGTCCACTAATGTGATTTGCACCATTAGATGTCACCAGTCTTCTGAAATGAAAGAAGACCAGCGTCATTCAACACATTTTCCCTAAGCCCAGACTGTCATTGACAAAGCCCCTAGAGGGGGATATTTTCTTCATTATGGCAGATCTATGGTGTGCATACAGCACTGCCCATCATCATAGTAGACAAATAATATATACATATCTATATATATATACACACACACTATATTGCCAAAAGTATTGGGACGCCTGCCTTTTTACACACATGAACTTTAATGGCATCCCAGTCTCAGTCTGTAGGGTTCAATATTGAGTTGGCCCCTCCCTTTGCAGCTATAACAACTCTTCTGGGAGGGCTGTCCACAAAGTTTAAGAGAGTGTCTATGGGAATGTTTGACCATTCTTCCAGAAGTTCATTTGTGAGGTCATGGGGATGCCATAATACACACCATGTTTGGAGGTCAAATGGCACTGCACATCACCCCAAAAACACCAGAGCAGTGAAGTTATGAGGTGGGAACATCATGGTGTTGGGCTGTTTTTCAGCATACGGTACTGGAAAACTTAATTTCATTGAAGGAAGGATGAATGGAAAAATGTACCAAGACATTCTTGATAAAAATCTGCTGCCATCTACCAGGATGATGCAGATGAAACGAGAGTGGACATTTCAGCAAGACAATGATCCCAAACACAAAGCCTAGGAAACTCAATTGGTTTCAAAGAGAGAAAATAAAGTTGCTTGAATGGCCCAGTCAATCGCCTGACTTGAATCCAGTAGAAAATCTATGGAAAGAACTAGAGGTCAGAGTTCATAGAAGAGGTCCACGGAACCATCAAGATTTGAAGACTGTTTGTGTGTAAGAATGTGTGGAAGACTAGTTTCTCCATACAGGAAGCATCTTGAAGCGGTAGTTATCAACATAGGATTTTGTACGAAGTACTAAATAAATTTCAGTTGGTGTGTTAAATACTTTTTCCCTGCGTCATTCCATTTTATTACATATAACTTAATTTGTGAATTTATTTGTTTTGGTTTCTTTGTATGTATGAATTGCATGGGTTGTTACCAACCTGTGGTGAAAAATGTCATGTCAAATGCACCTTTAAAAATATATTTACTGAGAAAAATGGTGACATTTTCAATATTTATTTTACCCACTGTGTGTATATTTTATATATATATATATATATATATATATATATATATATATATATATATATATATATTACAATATATGACTGTGGTGAAGGCAGAGAAAGTGGGTCAGTTAAAAGCCAGAGTTTATCTTTAATAAAAAAAGCCTCACTCCCAAGGTCAGTCTACATCAGAACATTGCAGAACATGAAATTACTAACTCCTCCACGTCCTAACCTTTGGAGAATTTTTGTATTCATGGGAATAAAGGCTTTAAAGTATCCCCTAAAATACACTAAAAGTATCATTTTAAATAAAAAAGGTTCCTTACATTCTGCTTTACAGCATATAATTTTCTTCCGAACATCATAAGCATTGTAACTTGATTAAAACAAACACAATTTGCATTATGTTTTTGCATGCAAGTATATTTTCTAATAAAGATGAAACCATAATAAAGGAGTAATATTAGCTCGCAATACTAAATGTATAGTGGACATCTAGACAGAGAATTACTCATCAATGTTTACTATGGCTTCCATTTTAACAGGCAGACAAACCCTTTCATTGCATAGAATCACCAGAATGAAAATCTACAGGGTGTGGACAAAATATTGAGAACATCACACGAAAAAAATTAATTAACGTAGACTTTGACTAGCAATTAGCAGTATGTGTCAACTGCAAAAGAGACATCTTTGATGTGTTAGTTTTCAAAGCAACATATGGCAATTTCAGTTCCACAGAGGTAGAATAGTTGGAGCCTGAACTGCAAAAGCTTGGCCAAAAAAAAAGAAATATGTAATGTATCTTGAGGAACAGTCTCAAAAATAGAAGCTGTATACATAATACAACTACAGCCTGTTGAAGTTTCCAAACCATTGTGAGCTGCTATTGCATCAAAAGACTAATTAACAAAATCTGTGCATGGCGTCGCCCACACTATTCACACCCTCATATATAATATGTTAAACTATTATATAAAATAATATTCAGCCGGGAGAGCAGGTTTAGAAGAGCCAATAAAGGGATTTTTAACCTTCCTAGCGGTCTGATTATGTCAGTATTTCTGTGCTCAGAGCGGTACATTTTTTTGCATGGAAATATGTATTTTTTTTTATTGTATTCCTGTAATTTTTAGGAATAACTCACTGAAATCTGTCTGAACAAGAGTCTAGTAAACATCTCAGGTATGTTAAAATTTGAAACACAAAATCATAAATTATAATTTAATATATAATCATTAAAAATAATAATACATTTAATTCAATAATATAATCAAACCAAAAACACTGAAATTTGAAATATAGCGCCAAGTTCGCACATCACTGAGCAAAGTAGCAAAGTCGTTTTCAGTGTCTGATGACAAATTTCCCTCATTATCACTCAATTCTGCAAGTAGTTCAAATTTACTATCGCTGTTCTCTAGCTGGTCTAAAACCGCTTTTGACCTAAAGGGACGCTTTTTGGACGCCATGGATGTTTCTCAGTTTCCAGGCAGAAAGAACGGTAAAAATGCAGGCAAGGCACAGGCCAAAGCACTAGGGACAAAATGTATGTGAAATGCTTTGATACAGTAATGTTTTACTATGCGATTTTAGTGTATTTAGTGAATGTCACTTTTTCAGATTTTTAAATTTCCCGCCGTTCCGTCCCCATACGTCCTGACGTCGCAGGGAACGGAACCCAGAAGACAGATGCCGGCATCGGCCGGAGGACATTGCTGGGGACACTGCAGGAGGGACATCGCGGGAGCGAGGGACAAGGTAAGTGAAGAAGAGATCCCAGAGCAACGCTGCGAGGTATTTCCGAGTGTAGCTTGGGTTTACCACTTGTGGTGCTGAAACTTTACCCTGAGGTATACTCGGGAATACTGCCAGGGAGGTTAAGCCAGTCCCCTCATTAAAAACGGACAGGCACATAGCAGCAATCGGTGAAGATTTACTAAAACTGGAGCACTCAAAATCTAGTGCAGCCGTGCATGGTAGCCAATCAATTTCTAACTTCCTAGTAAAGTAAACTTTGGCAATAAAACCTGGAAGATGATTGGTTTCTATGTAGAGCTGCACCAAATTTTACACTCTCCTTGGATGCTTTTGTAATGAAATCATAGATCAAATATGTAGAAAAGAAAAAACCTCAGCGCCCAGGACTCTCCTATTAAACGCACAATTCCCCGTGAGATGCTGCTGTACACAGGTGCAAAAACCAAAAAAACTTATATCAGTAAATACCAGCGCAAACCCACATAATAAATTGCATTACCCAACCAATTAAACAAACTTAAAAACCGTGACACAAAACCACTTTTGTGCTAGTACAATAAAAAAATAATAAATTATATATAAATAAATATATAAATAATTTTTAAATTCATAAGTCCAGTGACAAAAAATCCCCAAAAAAAAAAATTAACAGTCCCGTGACAAAATAGGTCAAATTGTAATTATATTGTAATTTTCATTAGATTCGTCCGTGCCTTTGATCCCTTCACCATCCACCAGTGCAAAAAACCAACATAAACCACACTCACCAGATATTAGTGAGTCGCACGCCTTTCAGGAATATTAAGGGCTCCTGGACCCCCTTTACTTTTTATGAGACTTTTTATGTCTCATAAAAAGTAAAGGGGGTCCAGGAGCCCTTAATATTCCTGAAAGGCGTGTGACTCACTAATATCTGGTGAGTGCGGTTTATGTTGGTTTTTTGCACTGGTGGATGGTGAAGGGATCAAAGGCATGGAAGAATCCAATGAAAATTACAATATAATTACAATTTGACCTATTTTGTCACGGGACTGTTAATTTTTTTTTTTTTTTTTTTGGTATTTTTTGTCACTGGAGTTATGAATTTAAAAATTATTTATATATTTATTTATATATAATTTATTATTTTTTTTATTGTACTAGCACAAAAGTGGTTTTGTGTCACGGTTTTTAAGTTTGTTTAATTGGTTGGGTAATGCAATTTATTATGTGGGTTTGCGCTGGTATTTACTGATATAAATCATAGATCAAGTTGACAAAACTACATAGCAAAACATTGGGGTCTGTTGGAAAGCTGTATTTACCGATGACTGCTAGCTCTTTGGGCAATTAAACCATTTGCTACATTTTATATTTGCTGTTTCTATTATAATTCTGCAAACTTTACTTTTAAAAAATGTTCTTTACTTTTAGGGGGCAATATTTTGAAATCTTTGTTTATTTTGGAATTTTTTAGGGCACACACCGTTTGTTTTTTGGTTTTCATTTTTTTTGTGTGCATGAGGTCCCTCTAAAAATTAATACCAGATCTGAAGGTCCTGGTATGAATTCTGCTAGCAACCCCACATTTTTTTTGCATGGGGTTCCCAATTAACATCTATACTAGACCCTTATCTAGGATAAAGGTCTAAGCTTAGACGAAAGGAATCTCCAGCTTTACAAACAGAAGTAATTTAAGTGAAAATTTAAACAGCATTTTTTCTTTGTAAGAGTCAGTTTTGCTATAGTAGGTTGAATACATCATACAAATGCACCAGTTCGCTGTTCCCTATCGAAAAAAGAAAGTTAAAAAAAATTAGCTTTGGTACATATCCCCAGGGCTGTGCCCTGCACTCCATGCAATTTGTTTGGCAGTCCTTTGCTTATTAGCCAAGAGAATAACCAAAACTGATTTTTAAAATTTCGCTTTCATTAACATCATTTGGGTATAGATTCAGCACCCAGACTTCTATGATGTTCACTGAACTTGTCTGGTACTGATCCATGTACATTAAGCTCATTCCTATCCCTCTCCACATTGTTCAAAACTAAAAAAATTAAGTTTTGCCTTTATTTATACTCTAATTCTTATATTAAACACTTGCCTGTACTATTTTTCTTTAGTACATTTCGGTTAATTTTCTCCCTTTAAAAATTTCATTTGCAGTCTCTTAATTCTGTATGAGAGCTTGATAGAAATTGATCAGCTGCAAGACAGCTTTGCATCAGAAAGAAATGGGGCATCTAGCAAACTATTGGCCAATTTCTACGTGTCAATCAAAGCAGGTCTTTTACCAATTGATGAAAAAGCATATGTCGCTGCCAAAGCTGTCTCAAAAAGCCTTTGTACTAAAATGAAGTGAATCAGTTCCAGTGTGTGCTGCCAGTGCACATTGTTGCTGAGGCTGGCCATGAAAATTGTAATGTCATATTACACCCATACAGCTTGAAGGTACCGCTCAATCATGTTAATAAAGGGATTTGTGTAATTTCAATGTTGTCCTCAAAACTACAGTTGTGCGCTAGTTTTTAAAATTATTTTTGCATTGGCACATGTCCCACGTGGCAGTTCCCAGCTTCCCATGCCATTTATTTTACAGTAGTTTGGCTATTAGTCCTAAAAATGGCTTATGCCCTACCCCTATAGACTTTGATGGAATTCACTGCTAAGTTTGGGTTTTCCAGGTTTTGAACAAGATTCACCAAATCTTTGGCAAAACAAACCTGGCCACTAGTGCCAATCGTGTTCCCTCATGGTTTTTATTTGCCCCAGAACAATAATGCCATATACCCTGCTAAACAAATTCAAGAGTGGTTCCATTAAGACCAAAATGGAGGCAAATGGAGGCCAATGTCTTTCATGGACTACTCAATCATGAGGTCCAAACGTCTTGAGCTGCTATGAGAGCAAGAGTGCAAAATCCAACTGGAGGATGACACAAATCTGGTATGTGTGGTGTGAGCAATTTGGTAATCATTCCTTGTTCTGCTTACTCTGGTTTGTCTAGAGAAATTTAGCACAAAATGCTCGGGCTTTGTTTACACTTACATTGATTCGAAACACAGAATAAAATACTTCCTCCTTTAACACGCATTTTTGATGTATTTTTGATGCTTTTGTGATGTGCTATTGAAGTTTTAATGGAGCTTGACAATGCCATATGTTTGTGTTGGTTTTCTATTTGTTTTAAAATAGGAAGTGATGTCTAATGGGAAGTGAGAATGAGGATGTCACTAGCTTTGAGGCATGGTTAGGTGTTGGTGAGGTATCTGGTTTTTTTTTTTTTTATTATTATTATTTTGGTGTTTTAGGTGGCTCATTAGTACACCCCATCAGTTTCCTGACATATTAGTACCCCTGTTGAGCAGATCTCCTATTCAGTATTACATTTCTCCCAGACCCAGCCCAGTAATACCCCACCCGTTCAGTAGTACATTCCCCATAGCCTCCAACCCTCCTGCTCTGCTCTGAAGTACCCTATCACTCAGTAGTACATTCCCCAATCCCACTCAGTAGTACCTTCCAAAATGCCCCCCTGTTCAATAGTACATTCCCCGATCTCTTTTCCCCCACTCAGTAATACCCCATTCTCAGTATTACTTTCCATCCCTCCTCTTTGCTCCTCAGCTCAGTGATACCCTCCTGCTCAGTAGTAAAATCCTCCCCCTGTCAGGAATGGACTTGCCAATAGTGGAGGGACTCACCTGCCTTGTGGGCTGCAGTACCAGGACTTGCCAGCGGGTGCTCTCAACAACCAGAGGTTCACTTCGGCAATTAGCCATCACCTGGGGCTGATTGCAGGTGGTGTATTTAAGGGATGGCCAGACCTGCAGTCTGGGCCTTGGTGTGTGTTTTTCCATGCGCCCCTGTATCTTGTAACCTGCATTCCTGTTCCTGTTTCTGCCTGACTTGTTGCCGACCCTGCCTGATCCTGACCTCTGCTGAATTCTCCTGTTTGATCCCTGGCTTGTGACCCTGACCATTCTCTGCCTGACCCCCTGTACCTACCTGTCCGTTAGTTGCTGTACCTGGCTTGTGACCTGACTACTCTCTGCCTGCTCCTCCTGTACCTACCTGCTCAATAGTTATCGACCCGGCCTGCCTGACTATGTTGTGCTCTATATGTGTATGTACCTGTGTATCTATATCAGTTTAGGTTTGGGTTTGTTTCACCTTGTTGTATGTATTTGTGTTAGCTTGGGGTTTGGTGCACTGTGTTTATGTTTGTATTGTTAGTCTTAATAAATTGTCTTATTTATACCATATCTGAAGCTTGCGTTTCCCTGTGTCAGTCCACACACTTCTGGTCACACCCGCATCCCTGACACCCCCTTTCAGTAGTAGTATGCTCTTCCCCCAAGGTAGTATCACCCCTCCCCAACACTTGGGTCCCTCCCACGCAGTAGTAAGCCACCCTCCCCACAATACCACCCCCACCCACTTTTCTTATCCTCTGTTCTGCTGAAACTCCACTCTGCTGATTTCCTTTTGATCCTCCAATCTGCTGATCTCCTGCTCCTCTGATGTCCAGCTCTGCTGATTCCCCACTGCTCAATTTCTCACTTGGCCGTCTCTCCAATCCTCAGTCACCTTTCTGCTGTATCACTCCCATGCTGTATATTATCTGCTGACCCTCCACTCCAGTTCCTGCTCACTTTCCTGCTGTTCTACACTGAACATCACAGCCAGAATGGGAACACAAAGCACAGCTAATGATGAATAATCACCCCTCAACAGCTGCAAGTGAGACTAAGGAGCGCTACCATAAGCCTTGTTTACATTTGCATTGAGAAGAGGTGAAACCCCATAGTTGACTTGCATTGTTACGGCCTCTCAACCACTTACCCTGTTGCTGTTGAAGCAGTTCTCAAGGGTGTACACATGCCAAGGCCGCATTGCTAAGCTTCATGGCCATGGCAGTAATCATACTCCTTTTGTGCATTTGAATGAATGGAGCTGCAATGCAACTGTCTTGCAAGTTGTGTTGTGGTTGTCTGGTAATTAGGAGGTTAAAACAAATGGTGAGGAGGTAACACAACACCTCCTCATCACCTGCTTATTGCTGTCAGAAAAGTGATTTGAAAGCATATTATTCTTCAGACAGCAAAGTAAGTCTAAACAAGGCCATAGACTTCTATGGGGGCTTCGAAATGCTGAAAAACACAATGAAAGCAACATGGAGTATATTTTCTGAAGTGGAGCAAAGAAAAAAAAAAAGTAAACTCAACAGTGTGTACAAGACTGTAAGGTATCCATTTTATTTAGTGAGAGGTGCTTTGGCATTCAAAGTGCTTTAAAAAATCATGTCAAATGCCACTCTTTGAAATGTAAATAAGGCCTTAGGGCAGATATTCTCAAAAAATGGTATATTAGCATGTATCTGCCTCTCCAAGAACAAATTAGTTTAACAGTGGGCTTACCCAAGAATCTGTCTTACGATGATAATGTTGTAAGGTTTGTTCCTTTTCTCAGCTCCATAATAAAGGGAGGATATAGACATAAACAGATTTTCTAACAACCTGGAAGATCTTACTATACGATAATGGGAGTGTATGATTGCCAAAGGCACATATTATCACATATGTTATTTTACACTTATAGAGTAAGTGATTCATTAGAGTATAACATTTTTTCATTTTTTAAGAGTGCACTCAGTGTGCGCGCTGTATGTTAGATATATATAGAACATGGACTGGATTGTTTTGTACAACAATATTGTTTTATTTCCTAAAAATGTACAAATATAGTATCTGAAAGATCACATGTATTGTGGCTAAGTGTGTCTCTAATGCGTCAGAGATGTCTTCCTTTCCTAAAATGTAAATGTTTTCATTCTTCTCTCTCAGGGACAAAAATAGCCATTGGCTACTTATTTGGTGTGAGTCACTTGTCATTTCAGTTAGCTAGCCGCAGACCTGCATGCATATTATAACATTCTATCATGATTCAGCCAGTATTCTGTGCAGAGAGAAAGTTCAAATGCTGTATAAGCTGCAGTTACCACCAAAAATAAAAATGAGAAATTACAAAATTAAAGGATTATTTGGAAAAGTGTAAAGGGAATTTGTACAGAAATAAATATATAGGCTTCCCTTGTTAAAGAGAACCTGTCAATAACTTAAACAATTGCAGGTGAAACCACAGGAAAATAAAGTACTGTAACTACTTGCTGTTTCTTGGCCCCACCAAGTAGTTAAAGTGTAACTACACTTGTGTTGAGAAAAAAAACAATCCCTTCTGGATGATCAATGTACACTGCAAGGATGTTAACAAACTTTGTTGCAGATTCCTACCTTTTGTTATTCTGAAGAAATAGCTGTTTGTTTGTCTGTGCCCATGTGCAGAGTGAATCTGAATGGGAGTGATTTTATAATTATCAATCAGCTGCTGCACCTGCAGGGCTCTAATGAGGAAAATTGCAGGGTCTGCATCCATTTAGACATGATTTCTCTTTGGGAGTATCTCATCAAAAAGAATACTTTTGTTGCAGGGGATTACTACAATCTGTCTTGTATTTTAGTGCAGACTTCTGTCAAAATCAGTAAGCCAATCACACAAGCAGGAAATCACATTTCCGGGGACATTCTGTATACCATCAGTGTACAGGTTGCCATATTGTATTGCATTTTACAGAAAATGACAGTGCTGCAGACTGAAATGGAAAGGTAATTTTTAATAACATTCAATTTCAATATGACTTGAATCGCAATTATGCGCACTATATTATCATTTTTTTTGTTTGCTTTTTTTATTCCCAGGAAACTGGAGTTACCCTTTAAAGTAAGCTTATGGCTATACAAATGAACTCCATACATTTCATCACTATTTCATTCATTTTCTCATTTTTCTTTGTCATCTGTGGCCATTTTTCTACCAGCATCCACTTTCCAAGATGGCACCTAATCTCCCAGCTGGGTCTGCACATTATGATATTATTGGGAGGCAAGCTCCTTTTAAAACAATGTGTTTATTTTTGGGGCTTTGGAGTTGCTGCACTGTTAGCGGTATCCTAGCCAACCTGGTTTCCGTTGGTGTTCTTCCCACTGCCTTCCATCATCTAAGCCTTTTGTTGCTTCTCAGTACTGGTGATTCATATATTGCCTCTTTTTTTAATCTGCCCTGTTGGTAGTTGTTATTTATTATTAAATGTTGTATAATTTTCAGCTTTACGTCCTATGCTGCCTATCCACCCTTAAGCCATGGACAGTGCTGCAGTTGCAGACCAACCTGTTGCTATAAGGTAAAGGTTAGGCAGGGAGTGAAGATTTAAAAAATCTACATTAAAAAAAAAAAAGACAATCCAGATCAGCCATATTTCCTTTATCTCTAGATTGTTGTTGGGTCTGTGGGGAGCGAACTCTGGCAGACAAATTAGTGTGCCATTTCTTTTACACATAGACAACAAAAGAGAAAGAATCTGATTCAAGAGCAGGGGCATCTTTGATTAGGCAATAAGGCAAAGGATCAATACAAGAGATTTCTACTGATGTTTCTTCAGGTCAAAGGCCAAGTGAGGTTGTAGGGCTAACTCTTAGTCTGGTTTAGAAGAGAAAAGGGAGAGGAAGAGAAGCATCTTTAGGGCTCAACTTTGTTTTGTCAAACTGTTTGCAAAAGCAGTTTAAGAGGCTATTGGCTGGGAGGAGGTGGAAGAGACTCAGCAGAAAGTGAGAAGCTTTCTAAATTTAAAGAGAGCAGACAACTTTTCTGGGAGCAATTAAAGACACACAAAGAAACTCCAGCAAAACAAGATTCTAAGAATCATGTTGAAACTGAGCTCATTAAAGATGACTAATGTTCCATCAGTTTGTTGTATAAGCATAATGGAAACCCTGCCATAAACTATTCTAATGGTGAAATGTGCTCATTGGCATTTTCACCCCCTTCAAAATGCATTCCTAGCTCAGAGGAGCAAACAGACTCTCTAACAATTGTTCTTCATCACCATCAAAGTGAAAGAATTTCTGTGGTGGCGGACACAGTGCCACAATCAATCAAAATATGTTCCAATTATCATCCCATCATGGAACACAATTATATTCAGTGGCAGTCAAGAGGGCTGGGGTTGTCACTTTCAGAACTTTACATCGCAGGGTCACTGGTCATTCTGAGCAGAGGGGATGTTATCTATCACCCTGGAATTGAAAGTAGCATTCAAAATGCTCCTGGCATTTGCCCTGATAATCCATGAATCAATAGTCCTTCTCCAGTTGGACAAGCAAGTGGCAGTTGCCTATATCCAAAAGCAAGGTGGAACCAGGAGCCAAAGACTGTCAAAAGGATTTTGTGAACTTATTGATGCAGGACCAATTTCTTCATCCATGCTCCAGTAGGTTGCTCCTTATATTGAAAGGCGAAAAAAGCTGAAATTGGGATGCTTCCAGAAAATTGCCTCTACATTGTTGAAATCTAGAACATTGACTATAAACAGACGTTTTCATTAGATTTGGTCAAGGTATAACTTCTGCCAGAAGGGTTTCTTACATTCAAGCTTTCAGCCATAAAGAGTCTCATCTTGTGTTCTTACTCAGTGGAGGGGTCTTGAAACCATTGACGGATTTTATCCCAAACGTTGCTTCATTGTTTCATTTTACTAAAAATGTAGTTCTTCCTTCATTTCCAACCTCCACAGCAGATCCTGATTCGTTGGATGCAATACTGGTATAACACTACCCCAAGAAGCCACTGGATTTCAGGCCTCTTTCCCCTTCGCACATCACCCACAGCCAAGCAAATGGTATTGTCACACACTTTCAGATGGCTCAATAAGCAGTCTAGGGGTTTTGGTTTTTGGTGTTTTAGAAATGATGAACTTGTCTGGTGAATCAGGGGTTCATAGGATACCCCAAACTGAAGAAATACTGTAGAAATATGTACAAACAGTTGAGGAACTGCTAAGTCTCTGGCTGCTCTAGTAGTGCAAAGCAAAAAAAAGGAATAACAGTTCCAAAAAGTTGCATTAAAGACACAGCACCTGGCTGTATTTCATGTCACCTGACTGCTCTAGTCCCAAGGTTGCAGAATTAGTGTGATCCTGACTATCTTGCACTGGACTTAAGCTACACTTTGTCCCAGGCATGTGAGCTTTTGCATTTCATTGTCCTTTCCCTTCCATAAGGATGTGGCTGGTTTGTTACTCACTCAGTTACTTAGGAAACACCCAGGATCCAGAATAGCTGCTGTCTTGGCCTCCATTGGATAGGCTTCTTTTGGCTTGGCTGTGGATCTGCAGCTAGGCTTAGCTGAAACTTAAACTGGTTGAATTCCTGGAGCTCTCCTCTTCCTCCACTTTCCCTGTCTTCTCTGCCCCAGGGACAAAGCCCCCAGAACAGGGGTCACTCCAGACAACTGGACCCTGGGCTCCCAGACTGACCTCAGAATATTTATGGGTTGCCTCCCAACCTTTTGGGCCCGCCTCCCCAGGGATTGGTGGAAGCCTCATGATTATTCAGGGTGCAGCCTCTATCCCTCCACTCACTATGTTCTGGAAACATCCAGCAAGTTCCAGAAAGCAGGGGGAGGTAACAGAGTCACAGTCTGTGAAGCACTGCACAGCCTCCAAATAACCTCCAGCCAATTAGCACCTGCTCCTCTGCCTACAGAGGAGCCAAACTAAATTTTCCTTCACTCTAGCATCCTAGGAGGTGCTACATTGGTGCTCAAGCAATATCCACCAGCCTCATCATCATTAATCCAGAACGTCTATATGAGTCAGCATTTAAAAAATCCCAGAAGAGTTAAAGCCAGCATACTGTAGAGTGTAACCTTTACAGTATCTGCAAAAATGCTATGTGGTCTTCAAAGAGTAAATTTATGCCCCATTAGAAGAGATCCAGCTTGACTGACAATGCCCAATATTTGGAGAGCTGTCATGGAGCAAGCTTCTTCCTCCTCTTCTGTTTCTTTTACTAAATAATTGTGTTTGCAACATTGATGTGTGAGTTAATTTCTATCATATGCTGTCATGATGTACCAGAAAAGATAGCTGGTCCTATAATGTTGAGGGGGCATCGCCACAACCCACCATGTGCTTCTAAGATACACCAGAAAGGTGAGTATAAGTGAGTTAGGGAAATACTGCAGAGTGACAGCTCAGAGCCCACTGCGGCTGCTGACATCACATCTATAATGGCTGCACCCAACAGCAGTCTCTCGGCTTTTGGATATCTACGCAAGGAAAGTGTTTACAGTTAAAATAAATAAATAAATAAAATGTGGTAGGCCCCTTTCACACTGGAAAACTCCGTGAAGTGGATCCACCTACTGAGCGGGGGATCTGTCTGCTGATCCCTGCTGAGCAGGTCCTTGTCCGCTCCGCTTGTGCAGAGAGTAGACATGGACACAGCCCACTGTTCTCTATGGGGAGGTCAGATGTAAACGGACCGCCTGTCCGTTTACATCTGACTGTCATCCAATTTGCTAGATGGATGGGGAATGGATCCCCCCATTTGTCTGTTTTTAGCAGACCAAATCAGATGCAGGCAAGTGTAAATGGACACATGCTCATTTACATCCGTCCTCCCATAGAAAACAATGGCCTGTCTGATCGGGTCCGCCTGAAAAACGGAGAGATGGACTCTATTGGTCCCTCCATTATGGAAAGATTGTTGTTGAAATGAATAGTCTGGTAACAGGGCCTCTTTAATGTCCTTCTGAAAATGCTAGCTGTGTGGTTGTCTCTGACTTCAGTACTTTCTGACCCACCAACCTAAAACATGCAGCAAACAAAGTCAAAGTGAAGTCTCCTGATTTGCAAATTTTTCTGACTCAGAATGTCTTGAAGCCTCTGGATCAGCATGTGAACCAGGCAACATTTCAGGAGAGGTCACACATAGAAGCTTTTGTATTCCTCGTATTACAGGTGGGAATTAAATATTATAGTCAGCTGCAAAAAATGCAGTAAGGCAATCTTCTATATGTTTATTGAATAAGAAAACACAATAAATACTTAAACAAATACTTTCTAATCTTCTGTTAGTTTCACTTCAATTGATGCTTATAGATATAATACAACATATTTAAACTGCACAATATTCTTTAATTGCTATGGTTTTAAAATAAATGTCATGGGTATAAAACAAGCTAGAAAACAATCTAGCTAAAATTATATATCAGAGACCACTGGTTGTGCATTTAAATATACACTAATATTAGGAAGGCAAAGAAAAAACAGTTGGAACTATACTCAGTAATACCAGATTATTTTTGGAATGGGCAAATCATTATGAAAAGTTTACTTATTCATAGGAATCACACATTTCCAAGACCTTTCCATTTCTGTTTCATTTTTTTAACAGTTACTTCTCCATCCTCATAAGCAATCTACAGATTTAGACCAAATACTGTATAGCTGTGGAATGTTATCTATCTTTCAAGCGAAATAAGTTGGGTAAGGGCTGAGCAGTCGTGGAAGTGTGAAGGTCAAGCTTCAGCAAGCCAATGCTGATGTGGAGAGTAAAAATTAGTTTCTCCACTTGCAAGACAATTCAATTAGACACAGCTTCAATTTAGAGATAGAATCTAATCTTAGAAACACATGATTATATATGAAGATGGGACAATAATTATGAAGGCAGTCATGGAAGCATTTGTGTACAAACAAGCAGAATTATTGAAGTGTTAAAAATCAAAAACAATGTCAATATGAAATACATTAGTTTACATGTATGTAGTTTATCTCCAGGTAGTAGTATCTATTCCATATAATCACTAAATGATAGACTTGTATTGTTTGCTTGCTTGTCTAACCAGGGTATATTAGTCATACCGATGAGTAGTAGTGGTGAATACAGCCAAAATATTCTTTATCCTAAATAATTTCCAAATGCTTTAATGCAATGGTGAGCATCTAGCTAAATTTAGGTAAGTCAGTTCTGGCCCTCACAACACAAATTTAACAGTTCATATTTTGGAAAAGCAAGCATGAGAGTTTCAGTAAATACCATCTCATGAAGGGCAAAGAAATATGATTTTTTATATATAAAAAAAAATCCTGTCACTAGAGAGGCAGAAGCTGTGACACAGAACAGTGCTTACAGAGAGCTTCTACTCAAGGTTCTGGGAGGCGAATGGAGCAGTGCAGGAGCCTGGGGAACGTAAATACCAGAAGCAGAGAAAATATGCTTTCAAGACAACCTGTTACATTGTTCTCAATGGGCAAAGTGACAGGTAACCCTACCATATGTTTTGACACTTTCCACCATGTACATTTTCAGGTGGACCCAAACACTCACAAGAACAAGCATATCTTTGTCTAAGAGAGCCAGCAATAAAAGGTAACTCCACTTTAATGGAAAAAAAAAATGGAAAGTATAAAAAAAATAATATAGCATTTGCAATTGTGACTCATATTGTAATTGAATAGTATTAAATATTACCTTTCCTTTTCAATCTGTACCACTGTAATCGCTGCAATTTTCTGCAAAATGCAATACAATATGTCTACCATCTGTTCACAGATGGTGTAAAGGACACTCCCTAAAAATGTAATTTCCTGCTTGAGTGTTTGGCTTATGAATTTTCCCAGAAGTCTGCACTAAGGTACAAGTCACCTTTTTTGGTATCCCCTGCAAAAAAAAATTAATTTTGGGTTAGATACTCTCAAATGAAAATCATGTTTAAAGGGATGCTGGCCCTGCCACTTTCCTCATCAGAGCCCTACAGGTGCAGCAACTGATTAATAATTAATTTGTGTAGCATTACCCCCTTGGAGGTGCTGATGTTTGGGTCCCCCTTAAGCTCTGCACAGCCAGACAACATGCATTTTTTCACACTTTGCACACTGGAGTCAAAGAATAGTCCTGGAGCTTGGTTTTGTAATTTTATTAAGGGGTTAAATTTGGATGGGGTCTAAGGGTATATGGTATGCCCAAAGGAACTGTAAACTTGGGGACAACTTTTCTGCCAACTATGCACAAAATACGGATAAAAACAGTCTATCTTTGAAGAGAGACAAAAAACTCTTTAGTGTGCCCCCAGATGAATCCTCCTCTTCACTCAGCTGCCTGAGGGTATAACTGAGCAAGGGGACACAAAAGCTGTAGATTTAGAACAGTGAAGACTAGTGGGGTGTTTGCTTGGTGGGTCGGTGGCAGCATTCAGGCCTTATGCTGGGCTGGCCCCTTCCCAGCTTCACAGGCCTTCCTTGCAAAGAGACGATGGGAGAGAGGCGATGCTCCCTTCCAGAATCCTGCCTGCTGGTGGCTCCACACTCCAGCCTTCCTCTCAGTCTATCTTCCACCCTACACTGCACACCTCCCCCCAGGCTCTGCCGCATTTGAGGGTTGCCCCCTACACCACGCTCAGCCTTCTACCAGGGTATTGGCCGGGGTCCCTCAAACATGCAGATCTGAGTCTTCTCCCCTCCTCTACCTTTCTGAAAAGGTGGGAGGGCTCCAGAAGCCCTGACCTGTTAGAGCCTCCCAGCCTGTCTTGAGGTGAACTCCTGCCTCACTCACAGGCTGACTCATCCCAGGCTGCTACTCAGCCACTGTCTAAAAAAGAAAAAAAAATATCCAGCTAACCTGGAGGGCGTTACAATAGGTTAGGGTTTAAGGTATCCAATTGAAGAAGCCTTGTCTCTTCACCGTTTCTATTAGGGGAAAGAGGATGTCCAACAACACCTAGTTTTTGTTCTCTGACAGAGTATTCAGCCGTTAAGATTTGTTTTTATACACTCTTTTGTGATGATTTTATTATTTTGTAATAAAGTAATTTTGAATTTTATCTCAGCTAACTACTATAGTTGCCTTTAAAGTCCCTTTTCACCTGTGGGGGTATTCTTTGATTTCTATATATCTGGGATGTTGGCAATGATTAGATGACTTTAGTGAGTGGAGTCCTAACCACAGCTGACACAGGGGATGATTTGCTAAAACTAGAGAGTGCAAACTCTGGTGCAGCTGTGCATGGCAGTCAATCAGCTTCTAACTTCAGCTTGTTCAATTAAGCTTTGATAAAATAACCTGGAAGCTGGTTGGTTTTTATGAAGAGCTGCACCAAATTTTGCATGCTCCAGTTTTAGTAAATCAACCCCAATGACTTATTATGAGGCACCAGCACCACGTTGTTTCCATCTGGTTCTCTTTTGTTTTCACTGTCAGTAGTATGGTGGTTTAAGGAACAACTTTTCACATGTGGATATGACAGGCTTCCCTAGAGGCTAAACAATATAGTAATGCTACTGGTCAGCTATGATTATTTGCTTGTACAATACATAATGTATAGAGTAAATCTCTTTATTTTTAAGTTTTATACATCAAAAATATTTTTAAAGCGACATAATTTAGACATATCAACCTAAATATATGTAGGTATGCTTAGGTATATAATCAATGAATCAATGAAAAAAAAGAAACAGATGCTCTTATTTTACATAGCAAGAAATAAAACATGCTAGAAAAAAACATTTCATTTTCTGGTCATTTCTTTTCAACGTTACAAGTACACAGGGGAAGTGGAAATACCCAAATGAAAGCACTACTCAATACAAAAACATGCCACAGAATGTGATTTCCTTTATTGTATCCAGAGTGTCTGTCAGCCTTCATCTACATCTTAAGTGGTCTCTTATTGCAGCACAGCCAAAAAAATTATGAAAGCATTTCTTCGCTATGTAGATCTATAGATTTTGCATAAAGAGAGTTGCAGGCTATGTATGACAGATAGCGTATGAATGTTAACAAGCAAAATCAGACATATCATCATCCCGACATTCACCATTCACAGATGCAGAAGGTAAACTATGGAATGTGGAAATTATACAAATTTCTGCTTTATGGTTGACAAATACATAAATGGGTTTTGTTGTCATTTTGTTGCATGCTGTGTAACAAAATTAGGGAAAAATATTTGTATAATATATACTGAAGTATTTTTCATAATTCTCACCGTCTGGATTTCTGACTCTCTGCATGTCTTCTGGATATTTGCTATGCAACCACAACAAAGAAAATGGAGTCACATTCAAGACATTCATATCTTTTTTAACCACTTGCCCTCCTGAGGATTTACCTCCCCTTCCTGACCAGGCTATTTTTTGCATTATGGTGCTACGTTACTTTAACTGACAATTGCTTTCAAATGGTTTTAGTAGTATTACCTATCCTTTGCAGTTTATACCAGAATTAACTGACAGTACCAGAATAATAAATTAATATCTAGTGGCTCTGCCTGGCAAAGACTCTCAGCAACATGGTAAGTGTTATACACTCTATATTAAAAATAAAGTGGCCCAATATATAAGTGTCCACACATACCATCCTTCCTCCAGACCCATTTTTCTTAAAAGGAAACTTTAATGATTTATACATAGTTATACTATACAATACAAATTTTTCATTTGTATTGTTTTTTTTCACTCTATATACAATTTTTGTTTCTCAAAAGAAACATTTACTGACAAAAGGTTTTTAGTGCCGTGGGTTATCTAAAGACAACACAGCAGAGCTGGTTGCTTTGCAGCTCTCTTGTCTGATAGAAGTCTCATTCTCAGCTATCTGATTAAGGTGTCCGTTTATGAACCAGCAGTAATAGATCGCTGCTCAGTTCTCCGGCATTCTCGGAGAACACAGTTCTCCTGTGAATGGTGTTTATGAAGCATATGTAGATCAGTTCTCCAACAAAGGGAGAACGGTTTACAAACGCTGGAGAACGGTCTACAAACGCTGGAAAATGGCTGATTTTACTATAATCTTGCGAGATTACAGTAAAAGATCAGTTAACTAAACAGAGGTAAATTATCTCTGCTTAGTTTTCGGTCCCTCCGATTCTCCAGCTCTGGGCTGGAGAATCTGGAGGGAGAACACAGATCACCAGAGAAGGGCTGAACATATTCTTCTGGGTGTCATAAACTGTGAAAGACCAGAGAATAGCTGTGATCCTCTGAATCGCAGCTATTCTGTGTGTCATAAACGGACACCTTAGCGGGAGTCACTGCTGGGATGAATAAATTCAGTTCTTTAACAACCTGACCTCCGGAAGGTTTACTCCGTTCATGACCAGGACATTTTGTACTCTTCAGCACTGTGCTACTTTAACTGGCAATTGCTCACTCATGCAACACTGGACCCAAACAATAATTATATTGTTGTTTCACACAAACAGACCTTTCTTTTGGTGGAAAAACCACTGGGTTTTGTTAATGTTTTGCTATATAAACTAAAAAATACCAAAAATTTTGAAAAAAAAAGGTTTCTGTTATAAAATCTTGCAAACCAATAATCTTTCTTCATAAATTTAAGACAAAATGTAGTCTGCTAAATTTCTTTGGTAAAAATAACCCAAATTGGTGCATATTGTTTAATCTGTGTGAAAATTGTAGAGTCTACAAACTATGGTATATACTCTGTATGTTTTAAAATTGATCAGTCCTAATGTACTGATGGCCTATCTCATTTCTTGAAGCTCTAAAGTGTTAGGACAGTACAAATACCCCCTAATGACCCCTCTGGAAAGTAGTCCAGGGAATTTAGTAAGAAGCATGGTGAGTTTTTTGAAGTTGTATTTTTTAGCCCTTTTGTTTTGAAAATTAAGAAATAAATATTTTTATTTTCCCATTTTTTTTTTACATACTGTCACCAGTGCAGTGCTGTATCATCATATGACTGATGTGGCGGTTATCAGGGATAAGGACTGGTGAGAGTATGTAAAAAAAAAAGAAAATACAAATTTAATTTTTTAATCTTTTTTCTTTCTTTTAACAATTTTTTTCTTTTTTTTACATACTGTCATCAGAGTAGTTAAATTTCACCATAGTGACACTGTACTACTCTGCGGGGTGATCATGGATTTTTTTTCACTATTAGTGTTTATAACAGTGATGATAACTGTTATACTGTAAGCAATAGTTGTAACTGTCATGAATGGCTTTCATTCATGATAGCTTGCTTACTATTGTGATGCTGTGATTGGCTACAGTTAATCACAGTACAGGGTGCCAAGTATCATGTGATAGCTATGGGTCAATCACAGCATCACAATAGTAAGCAAATTGTCATGAATGGAAGCCATCCTTGACAGTTTTGCTCACATTGTAGTCATGTGATCACTATGATTGGTCATAGTGATCACATGATACCCTGGTTAGTCACACTGGCCGAGTACCAAGCACCATGATACACTGTGTCCACCAGACAGAGTGGTCATAGGATCACACCACTGGGCACCCCATGGGGCAACCCAGTGAGCATGTGCTAAGCGACGTACCAGTACATTGTTTAGCCTGTAGCTGCAGCCCCCCCGCAGTAAAAGTATGGGTGGGAGGCAAGTGGTTAAACACCTGTATTCTTTTAGCACAGGTGAAAAAATGCAATGCACACAATAGGCAAAGAAAAGTAGAGTGCCACCTGCTGGCTGGAGAAAAGAAAAACTCATATGTATTTGTACGGTAAACAGTAATATACATTTACCTGAGATTCTGTTGTATAAAGTATACTGTGTATAAAAATATAGATTAACATTGTGAATGAATCTGAATGTATTACACTTATTGAAACCTAACCCCCCCCATAAACTGCTTTCTAAAAGAAGTATGTAAACTGAAATTTGAGAACCAATTTAGCTAGTTCTAACTACTAGTAAACGTGGGCACAGGGTGTTTCAATCCAATCCATCTCAAAGGCTTTTCTTTTTAGAAAACATCTCTTAAAGGGAATCTACAGTAGTTTCAGTTACCTTCAAAATGTATTTATAGAAGCGATAAGCTTGATGTAAATAGTATTATCAATGTGTGTTAATGTGTAAAACATCCTCTTTTATGCATAATTAAGAATTATTTATGTACTAGGTAGCAACTATATTTATTCATTGTGCAGACTTTGCTTCCTGCTTTGCAGTGATAAATAGTTGTGATTTACTGCGCCTTCCCATAATGCAAGTCTGTGAATCCGCCCACTCAATGACAGCAATGCACACCCCATGTGGCTGATATGTTATCTCAACAAAGTGTAACTAAGAGCAAAACAAGAACATATATATATGATGCAGTCTACCAGCAGCATTAACACAGAAGCTTTTGTTTTTCAAGTTTTCCCTGTAGCATAGGTTTATTACTTAATCCTGCCAGCAGATGTGTGGAACTAATTATTTACCAGTGACAGGTTCAGTTTTTATTTCTGTAGCCAGGTGCCAGCTATATCATTATGCCTTTCAGGGAAATTTACAGATGAGACTATGATTAATCGTTTTCCTCCTAGTGCCCAGTACTGCTACATCACTTCCTGTTAGCAGAGTGGATACAGTTCTTTTGACAGCAGATGTTCTTGGGACCTGTAGTCCTATAGCCAATACATTCTGTATTTCTGAGTGCTGATTGAACTACAACTACCAGAGAGCTAGTGAACCAGAAGGAACTTGGGAGAGTAGATATATTCCACAGCAGGGGACTGGCTCACTCTCTTTGCATGGGATTCAGGGAACACATGGGGAATGCTGTTCTCCAGAGACTGATTGTTGGCTTACTGTTGTGGGACTCTGCACATCAGTTCAGCACATTAGTGACACCGATCGCCACAATAGGAACAGGTTCTCTGCTTTGGGACTGTCACTATGCGGTCTTCACACAGACATCTCTGCTCACTGCACTGACAGGCTGTAAGGCAGCAACTCTGCACATCTCTGCAAACAGCCAAGAGCCTGTGCAAGAACTCTTGTTCCTAGAAGGCTGTGCTATCCATGGGATTGGTGAGCAGGCGCATGTCCAACCTCTTTCTGTCATCACTCTAGAGACACTGCATTATTATTATTATTATACATGATTTATATAACGCCAACAGTTTGCTCAGCGCTTTACAATATAACGGGAGACAATACAGCAACAATACAGTTCAATACAAGAGGGTTAGAAGGGCCCTGCTCCTTGGAGCTTACAATCTAGGAGGGAGGGGCATGCAGACATCTTTACAGCTCAGTATCAGGAGACCTTTGCTTTGAGCAGTATAACAGCTGTTTAACATTATTGATTTACCAGTATTCACTATTGTTTATGGGCCCCACCATTGCTACCAAGATACAAAGCACACCACCATATCAGGAACTTTAAACATCACAGGACTCAAGTTGAAATCTCTAGTAAACAGACCCCCTCACTTCTAAGGCCATTGTAAATTAGGATACCTACTGTATATCTATTTATGTTGGAGTATAATTTTACATAATTCTCTGCATCCACCATTGTGGCACCGGTGGTCTAGAGGGAGCTGATAAGTCAACAAGCCTTTTCTTCCCACTCTTACTGCTAGTGTTGCAATTTAATAGCTGAAGCTTACTACTCATGACTATATAATTTGTTAAACATTGCTAATTGATTATTCCTATTTTATCAGTGTTCTATTTTTCTGTGTTAACTGGTATTGTATATTCTAAACCCATCATTCTTGTGGTCTACTTTTTTGAGCAAGACTAATATAGAGGTGTTACTAAGAATTGTGTCTCTTGCATTGTTATCCTGTACTGTTGAAATATGTCTGAATCCAGAGTATCAGAGGTGTCAGAAGGCTTGGAAGGTCAGGGCAACCACTGGGGATAATCATTGTCAAGCATTACATTTCTATAACCTAAACTCTTTTTTTTCTAAAAGAAAGAAAAGCCTGTTGATGTAACTGTTTAAAGCATCTGCAAAATTCTTGACATATAATTCAAGAATAACTGCAAATAACAAAATAAACAACAACAATTCATAAAAATACATCTAAAGGCCTCATTCTCAATGTTTTATTTGTAATCACATGACAGCTTAGTTCCATTTCTTCTTACAAGCTAGAGGTGAGCCCGGAGGTGTAGCTGCCTGTGTAATCATAGGCCACTACTATAGAGTACAAGTTTCTATATGTTGGTATAGGGTCTTGTACACTGATAAAATGGAAGTGCTGGATAACATGACAATGATAATCCAGGAAGTGCCCTACAATTTTTGTTGTCAGTACCATCCAGGAAGCTGAAGTTGCTTCTTGGATCACCAGGTGATTTAGGCATAATGAAAGTGAATAAACCTACGGGCATACTGTGTATGGATGATTAAAGATTAATATATGGAAACAGTAGATTAGTTTTACGTATGTTTGTTAACATTTTAAAATGTATTATTCAGTGTTAGGTGTTCATTTTTCTTCTATTTAAATTCCATAAAAACAACTTGCCCATTTATGACTTCCCTGTCCTACAGAATGTCAATGATGCTGTATGTTTTCACCTGAAAGAACAGTATTATTATTATTACTTATCTTGAGAAGTGGAAAAATAATATATCCAATGGGAGGATAAACAGATAATAAAACTGTGTTATAAGGGAATTCCAAAAGAAAAACTGAAACTCACCAAGCTCCTAAAACAGTTTTTGGGTGCAGGTCACCAGAGATTACTATATATAGCAAAATTAAAATACAAGGATGCATGCCTTGGAAATCCTACGGGTTAGTTTATTATGTATAGTTGGTAGTAATGTGGCACTACCCCAAGGGAGTTGCTAGGTAGTTTGGGTTCTCTGTTCTTTGTTTTGACTCTTTGAACAACCTCAGCCCTCTAACACACCAGATTAAGCACAAAAGAGACAGTAACACTGTTAAGAGCCCAAAAATAAATATTCTGCAAACTACTGTAATTCAGTATCAGTAAGTAGACACCAGACTGATTAGTGAAAGCAGAACTAGGCATATTGTTATGGGATATAAAATGTGGCAGTATGTTCATAAATGAGCAAATAGAGGATGTATTTAACCACAGTTTACTAGACAGTAAGTTCACTAGCTTGTTGCAGTTTAGCTTGCAGTTATATGCAAATTGATCTATATATGACCTACCACGCAGTATAAAGCAACAGCATAGATAACTATAACCATAATAGTAAAAGGTGCTCTGATAGCATTCCTGCACCCACTGTACTGCACAGCTAGAGTGCATTCTAAGAATGGTAACACCCAGGCCTCCCTGTAGGAGTAGCCTATTCCCTAGGCAGCAAATGGACCAGCTATCTAAAGAGACAGTCCTGTGCCCTAGTTCTTTGGCTGGCTAATGTTGGGACCCAATCTTTATGGTGGTACACATACAGCCTGAGTAAAGTCTGTATGCAGTGAATAAGTCTGCTAGTCAAATATGCAGTCTCTGTTTGCTCAGTCTCTGCTAGCACCAACAAGGTCTATGGCAGCAGAGCCCTCTTACCAGTCCCAGCGGTATGGCAGCAACAGTCTTGCTGTTCATATGTTCTCTGGATCTGCTTGCAATGGTTCTGATCCTCAGCCCACAGATATACAGTGCTGGTCTTTCCATAGCAAAGGTTTGTATCCCACCAATAGCCTAGCACACAGCCTCTGCACATGCCAATCTGCTCTCTTTCTGGTATCCAACACACAGGAACCTGATCTCTGGCTCAAGTGGCAGTCTTGTGTCAGGTGGGTGCTCACACAGACAGGAAAGTGTGCTCACTCTGGTCTCTACACTGCAAAAGAGGAATCTCCTGGATGTAGAGTCCTGGAAATACAACCTTTCTCCTCAATCATGCTATCTCCTTGTGGCTACTATAGGTCAGTGGTCCATAGGCTTTTGCAAAATGACTCCCATTTAGGACTTCAACTCCCACAGTCCAATGCAGCAGTATACAAGGCTTTGAGCTCCTTTTGTATTGTCTACTCTCCCTGCAGGCAGGAGGCAGACAGTATTGCTAGATCCAGTGAGGTTGATTTACTAAATCTGGAAAGTGAAAAATCTGGTGCAGCTGTGAATGGTAGCCAATCAGCTATTAACTTAACCTTGTTCAGTTTAGCTTTGACAAAAAACCTGGAAGCTCATTGATTTCTATGAAATAAAAAAGCTCTGTTAATGCTAGTGACAGGCTCCATTAAAGATGTTATTGTTTATTTTGCCCATAGTTATGCTTTACTTTGCTTTATTTAATTCAATAAAAGAAATCTGGAAGACAAAGCAAGTGGAAATACAGGTGCATCTCAATAAATTAGAATATCATCAAAAAGTTCATTTATTTCAGTAATTCAATTCAAAAAGTGAAGCTCATATATTATAGAGAGTCATTACACACAGTGATATATTTCAGGTATTTCTTTCTTTTCAATTTGAATATTATGGCTTACAGCTAGCGAAAACCCAAAATTCAGTATCTCAGCAAATTAGAATATTGTGAAAAAGTTCAATATTGTAGACTCATGGGGGCTGATTTACTAAGAATAAGTTGAAGCAATAGATGTTAGACACCAAATTACACCTAATTGAAACAATTCAGACCTTGCTGTGGTGAACAGAAAAGCAACTTCAGTTAGGAAAATGCCATTTAGTAAATGTCGAATTGGCATGGTCGCTTTTACATTATAGGCAATGCTAAACTTGGTCCCTAGAGGGTGTAGGCAAAGGCACAGGATTAAGCCAAGATCCCATTTCTTTGTGTTTGTAAAAAAGAAACAGTTGGCGGGTGAGAATTGTTGTCTGGCTTTTTTTTTAATGCTAATTCTATTATTAAATCTCTTTCCTATTTTGTAGTATTTTTTACATGTTTTGCAAACAAATGCATTTTTTAATGAATGTTACAGACTAATGCATAATGTTTTCTAATGTTAATTATATATCTAAAAATTACAGTTATATCTTGTTATATGACTAAAAATGTTTAATGTCTAATTTGATTTTCTTATAATATCTACTTATAATTATATATCTTAATTCTTGAATCATGGTACTACTATATATTCTAGAAAGTGCTATGGTCAGCATTGTGGATTAGTAGTTAGCACTTCTGCCTAGAAGCACTAGGGTTGCTAGTTTGAATCTCAGCCACGGCACTAAATGCATGGAGCTTGCATATTCTGCCTGTGTGGGCTCCCTCCCACACTCCAAGGACATGTTGGTGGTTGTTTTGACTCCTGTCTAAATTGTCCCTAGTATATGAATGTGAGTTAGTTACTTTAGAGCGTAAGTTCTTTGAAGGCAGGGACTGATGTGAATGTACAATATATATGTAAAACACTGTGTAAATTGACAGGGCCATAAAGGTACCCAAACTAATAAAAAAATCCATGTTTTTTTATGTGCTTTTTGCAATCTGGTACATTTTAGAAGGATTTCAACTAATGTAAACAAAAGGGCTGACATTACAAATAAAAAGTGTGTGTATGGGTGGGGGCACTTTATAAAAAAAATGTTTCAATTCAAATCCATGACAGTTATATCTCTGTTATATGACAAATCTGTTTGAATATTTAATTCAAATTTTCTTATATAATATCTACTTATAGTTGTATATCTTAATTATTGATTCATGGTACTGCTATATAGTCTAGCTAATGTTATGGGCAGTGTAGTGGCTTAGCAGTTAGCACTTCTGCCTAGCAACACTAGGGTCATTGTTTCACATCCCAACCATGGCAGTGGGTACCTGGAGTTTGCATGTTCTCTCTGTTCCTGTATGGGTTTACTTCTAGCTCCAAAGCCACGTTGGTAGGTTAATTGGCACTAGTATGTATGTGAGCTCCATGAGAGTAGGGGTGAACTTCTTGCTCTAAGCAAAACCTGCAATGGACATCAGAGTCCTGCTTGGTTTCCAAGTATGCACATGGTGCAAAAAGTTGTTGCTGGTAAAGGTTCTTGGTTCTGCTGAATGCTCTGGCAAACATAGTCAGCCCCAACAGCAGTGCCTCCTCCAATGCCAGCCATGATTTCAAGGAGTGAGGCAGAAGTGGCCGTTGGTGCGAATAAATACACGCACTTAGGTAAGTGTCACCTGCCACCAGGTGCTGTGTATTTACTATTGGCCAAGGAACTGACCTTTGTTCTTATGTCTCAGGGTGCATGTGAACATCCTTCCATAAATGTGATGGCGCAGTTCCAGTCCTGAAACCGTTTGTGTGTGATAACTAATTTTTATGCTTGATCGTGGCTCCCACACATGCAAATAGATTTTCTTTTGTGTGCAATACATTTATTAAAAAACTATTTGACTTTATTTACAAATTAATTGGTGTTCCTCAGACTGCAACTGCTGAATTTAAAAAAAAAAAAAAAAAAAAGTGGTCCCTGAAACTCAGCTTTGGAGTAGTTTTTGTTTTTTGTTTTATTTTATTATTTTTATTTAATACCTTGCATGTGTGCAGAATAAAATGTTTATTTTGTAGACTATTTATATGAATGTTAACAATACATTCCACTTGAGAAAGGTTTATTGATTCAACAAAATACAGAAATAGTTCAATATTCTACATTTATTTTGACAGCAGGACCTCAATTAAATACATTCATTTACTCTTCTTAGGCCAAGCAAACCGCACTACTGCAGTCCTTTATATAACATAGTTTGTATTTTTAGCATGCCCAGTAAAAGACACACCCAGCAGTATCATTCAATCTGTCTCCTCATGTGTGCCTCAAGTGATTGCACCTGATTAGCACACCTCATTAGCGCACATACTCATTCCAACTGTGTTAGCCCTTGGCTATGTGCATCAATTCACAGACTACAGGCCAAAGATCTAAGTAGCATGCATAAATAGAAAGCAACACTTATCTAGGCATATGTACCAGTGCAGTGTACAACAGAAAATGTGAAAAGTTGTAAGTCCTTGGGCATGTGCAGGTTAACCACCTCCTGCCCGCCATATAGTCCAATGACAGGCGCAAGGTGGTTCTCTCGTTCACTGCGCATGCGCGGCTCAGGGAGCGTGCAGTGCGGCGATCGGCGGTGCACTGTGTCCCTCGGACACAGTCGATCACCGATCTACCGAAAGAGCCGAAGATGTTGGCTCGGTCATGTGATCAGCTGTGTCCAATCACAGCTGATCACATGTAAACAGGGAAATGCCAGTTATCAGCATTTCTCTCCTCACGAGCTGTCACACTGACAGCTCGAGAGGAGAGGAGAGCCAATAATTGGCATTACGCGGAGGGGACATGTACACTGATCATCAGGGCACTGATGATCAGTGTGCCCTGATGATCAGTGTGGCCCCAGAAGTGCCACCTGTTAGTGCCCATCAATGCCAGCTGTCAGTGCTGAACAGTGCCACGTGCCAGTGCCCATCAGTGCCACATATCAGTGCCTACCAGTGCACATCAATGCCACATATCAGTGCACATCTGAGCTGCCTTTCAGTGTCACCCATCAGTGCCACCTATCAGTGCTGCCAATCAGTGCCACCTATCAGTGCCAGTCAGTGCTGCCTATCAGTGCCAGTCAGTGATGCCTATCAGTGTGCATCCGTGCTGCCTATCAGTGCCCGTCAGTGCTGCCTATCAGTGCCAGTCAGTGCCGCCTAACAGTGCCAGTCAGTGCCACCTAACCTTGCCAGTCAGTGCTGCTTTTCAGTGCCCATCAGTGATGCCTGTCAATGCCCCTCAGTGCTACCTACCAGTGCCTCCTCATCAGTGCCCATCAGTGCCACCTATCAGTGTCCATCAGTGCAGCCTCATTAGCGCACATCAGTGAAGGAGAAAAATCACTTATTTACAAAATTTTACAACAAAAACTAAGAAAAAACATTTTTTTTCCTACATTTTCAGCGGCTTTGGTTTGTTTAAGAAAAAATAAAAAGTCCAGAGGTGATTAAATACCACCAAAATAAAGCTCTATCTGTCACAAAAAAATGATAAAAATTTCATATGGGTACAGTGTTGCATGACTGCGTAATTGTCATTCAAAGTGTGACAGCGCTGAGAGCTGGAAATTGTCCTGGGCAGGAAGGGGGTATAAGTGCCCTGTAGGCAAGCGGTTAAAGAGCAGGAAATCTCACATTTGTGAGGGCTGCTTTACCCAATTTGCTGACAAGCACATTCGTCATCAGCAGCCAAAACACATGCCCAGTATTTCCCATCTATTCCAATGGCTCTAGTTAACCCCGGTGCAGTATATTCTTGTGCAGCCCACCAAATTAGAACATGACAAATGTGTTCTGCATTGACCTACATCGGGACATGGCCAGACACCTCCTAAACGCACTGCAACACTTTGTTGCCTGCAAATTCTGTGGCTAGAAGACGGTACCTCCTGGCATCATAACAACCAGCGGCTCATCCCTGCTGTCACCAGTTATTCCCCAATGACAGCAGAATTGAAACAACAAAGCCAGCATGTGCCAAAAAAAGCATGGATCTCAAAGTAAACCCCATGCCTAAAAAATAAAAAAAATGTGTGGATTTCCCCCAAATCACTATCACACCCTTATCTGAGCATACAGTCCTGCAGGCCAAGATGGAAGTGGGGGGTGGAGGAGTGAGCCCCCCCCCCCCCCACACACTCTTTTATTTTGTAATGTCAGCTCTTTTGATTATTCAAAACCTAAAATGTACCAGATTACAAAAATCACATATAAAAACATGCATTATTATTAGTTCAGGTACTTATATAATGCTGTCAATTTACACAGCGCTTTACATATATATTGTGCATTCACATCAGGCCCTGCCTTCAAGGAGCTTACAATCTAAGGTCTTTAACTCACATTCATATACTAGGGACAATGTAGACAGGAGCCAAAACAACTACCAGCATGTCTTTGGAGTGTGGGAGGAAGCCCACATATGCACAAGGATAACATGCAAACTTCAAAGCAGATAGTGCCATGGTTGGGATTCAAACCAATAGATCTTAGTGATGGTAGGTGGAAGTGCTAACTACTTAGCCACTGTGCTGCCACAAGCATGTAGGCTGTATCTGTGTGGTGTGAACCAGCCCTAAGTCTCTGGGCATGCTCAGTGTAACAAGCAATATATCTTAAATGGAATACAAATTTGGTGCTGTGTTACTAAACTAGACATGTGTCAGCTATATGTACTGTATCTCAATATAAAGAATCATAATATTATACAACCCCCCCCCCCAAAAAAAAATAAAATCAAAGGGTGACACCACTATTCCAAAGTGACACACAAAAGAAAGAAAAACATGAAGCAGGGATTCACCTCCGCTCCGCCATGTACATTAAGCCATATGACCTATCTTTGTATGATGCACGATATTTATTACACAAAATCTTCGGGCTGCACTATTGCATGTATGGCATGCTTGCTTATCCCTTACCTGGCTTAATGTACATAGGGGAGGGAAGATGCAAACAGTGAATCCCTTCTGATGCACCCTGAAATTATTGAGTGCTATTGAACAATATGTTTCTGTGATATGCCATATAATTCCAAGGCCGGTGATGGATGACTGCTGACAACATGCTGCTATAAGACATCTATAAATTTGGGTCTTATCGCTTGGTAAGAGGCCACAATTGGTGTTGGTGTGGAATTCACAAGGATGCTTATTGTTATTCACAAGTGAAAACATATGGCAAGATTTGCAATGATGGTGGAACCCTCCTACACATAACTACTTACTTTATTTGGACATTTACATATAGGTGGTGGACTTCCATCAGGATCTATGTTTATTGATTTATGACCAACACATCACATTTATTAATACAGAGCAACATTTGTATTCCTTTTAAGGACATTACTTAACCTTGCAGCATAGAATTAGGACTGTGCAGATGTATGTTTTCCTAGTTGTAAATCAGAAGATTTAGTTATAGAGTTATTGTCAAGTTCACTGATACATACCAATGCTGCTAAACTTGGTATGGACATCTAAGCTTCAAAAACACTCTGGTCACAAAAGGGTTTATGTAAAGTAAAAGCAGACTCCCACATCAATACACTAAGTATAAGAAAATTAAATGTACTGCTCTTCTTACACCTTCTTGCAGCAATAGGCACCTGGTCATCATCATCATCATCATCATCATCAATATCAGCACATTTCTCTGATCATGCAAGGATGAACTGCAAAAGAAGCTACCACCTTGAGCAATAGTAGTAGTGCTTTGTCAATGTATTAAATGCGTTTGACCATGGGAATATAAACGTAGCATATGAATATTTCATATATACATTTAGAACTAGTAGGCATATCCTCAGTCTCCTTTTTTGCATGTTTAGCTGTCTATTCTTAGCTGCTTTTTTGAGAAAAAAATCCTTTTATTTACGGAGCTCCATAGCTGAAACTCAAATTTACACACATACTTCTATTCATTCAGAGGAGTGACTCAGACCCCCTTGTTTTCCATCTATCCCTGCCTGTTGAGCAGGGAATATCTTTAGGAATGAGCTGAAGGTTTGTGTTGACCATACGTTTTAAATAAAACCAAGCTGTTCTAAGTTTGCCAAATAAGCAAGTTAAATGTCTAGATTTTCCCAGTTCACATAACCACCTGAACCTTCAGATGTTGCACCCAGAAGTTATTAATCTGGTGGTTATATCACTGCAGCAATGAAGAGATGCTTCCCACCACCCCCAGGATTCTTTCAAATTGTAAACAAGCTGGTGGGCATCCCAATAATGTCATTGACCACATATGGCCATGCTATATTTGGTCAGCCTCCCCAGTAGATGTGTTGACATTCAGCAGCTGGCTGGGATACTATCTTTTGTGACAGCATCATCTTGGCATGTTTCATTGTGTTTGTGGGTTATCAGTGTCATCCATTGTGATTAACAATGGATCTACATCACAATGTGATTGATGTTGTATTTATATAGGAGGAAAATGTTTACTTATATATTTTATTGAGCAACATGAAGACCAGCATGTTAAATTCCCTTCCTGTCCAAGCAATTCTTTTCAGCACTGTGATATTTTAGAAACATAGAAAAGTGATGGCAGAACAAAGATCAAGTGGTCCATCGAGTCTGCCCATTTAACTTTTTTGTATAGATCTGTTTGTCCCAAGCATGACTGACAATTACTCAGTCAAAGAATACTGAACCCAAAAGAATTTTATAAAGTTTTGTTTGAGATAGGTAAACAAAAACATAAACTAAGAAGTGTATATTATTTAGTCTGTGTGAAAGTTTTAGAGTCTACAAACTCTAAAATACCAAGACAGGTCAAACACCCCAAATAACCCATTTTTAGAAAAACAAACTCCAATGTTTTTAGTATGAAGCATATTAAGTTTTTTGAAATTGTAATTTGTTGCCACATTTTTTTTTAATGAAAAAAGTAAATTAAATTTGATTTTATTTCACAAAGTTGTAATTTTAACAAATTATTTCTCACTCACTGCATACAAATAATGACAATTATACCCTATACAATTATACCTCTATTGCTGGCTGCGCTGGCTCTGTTGACACTGTACTGATGGGGCAGCTATCAGGAATATTGTTGTTTGCTTTAATGGTCTGGTGAAATGGTCACTGTTGTGGCAGGGATCAGGAACACTGCTGCTTGCTGCACTCGTCTGGTGACACTAGCACTGGTGTAGAAGTAAAAAGGAACAGTGTTTCTGACTTTCACTGGCCTGGCAACCATAAAACTGGTGTAACTAGTGATCAGGAGCACTGTTGCTAGCTTACACTGGTCTGGTAACACTAGGCATAGTGTGGTGGCAATCAGGAACATTGTTTCTGGCTTACACTGGTTTGGTGACACTGGGACTGGTGTGACGGGAACACTGTTACTGACCTAAACTGGTCTGGTGACACTGGGACTCATGTGGCAAGCATCAGGAACACTGTTGCTGGCTGCACTGGTCTAATTAAACTTTGCTGGTGTGGCAGTGATCAGGAACGCTGCCATCAACATGCAGCCTTTGTTTACATGTGAAATTGCTGTGATTGGTCACAGCAATCACATGGTACAAAGCTACTTTCATTGGCCCTATACCCCATTTTGTGATCTGCTGTGTTTGATTGACACAGCATTCACAGAGCACATTGCTGCACACCCTAGAGGGTGTGCATAAGTGGCTCAAGCAGAAGGATGTTTTAAAATGCTTCCGCACCCTTAGGAGTGAAGTTGTTTATCTACAAAAACCAGATGGCAAGAGGTTATATAGGGGACTTTTACTATGTTATGTGTTTATTTACTATTCAACTTTTTATTGCGACTAACTAACAAGGAGTACTATGTACCCCATACTCAATCCCATACAGGGGATAATCAGATAATATACAGGGGCCCACATTTTTAATGGGGGCCTCTAGATTCTGATAAGTCCACCTCTGCAAACTTCCATATGTACCAGGCAACGGATTTGGGGATGAGGCCCTTGTTCCCATCAACATGGGGACAAGGTGTCTTTCCAAGTGCACCAGAGCATTTGGACAAGGAGATCATCCCCTAACTATTTTATTTAAAGGAGTTGTATATATTTAATGTTGCTCTTTTTAAACCAAAAGCTTATGAACTGGCATTACAAAAGTCCAGTAAAAAATTACAACATTTGGCTCCTAAGGACTTCCATGGGGTTCAGGTCCTATGTTTGAGGTTTATAGATTTTTTTCAAGCATTCAACAAATGTCCAATGACCCGAACCTTGTTCTGCTTGCTCATCACTATTAGATGAAGAAAAGTCAGAATGCTCTATGTATCTAGTGTTGCAAGTCTTAAATATTTATTTTTATGTTAAAGAGATTGTAAATATAGAAAGAAAATACAAAACAAATGTTAAAACTATAAAACTGATCTTAACTCATTCTAGTTTCCTTATGATATGATAATATCATAGTTATTGTTTGCAAATCAATCACATATTTTAATAGAATAGTGATCTTTGTATAACATTGTAATAAGCAAGTATTCTTCAGTCTCCTTTTTCTAGCCAAGTCCCCTTTAATTATAGGGATTAATACAACAATTACAGTAACCAAACAATATTTAACAATGATTATAAAACTTCAGTGATCTATATATGCCCATAGAAAAATCATTGATATACATATTCTCTATGCATTAACAATGATGATAATTAGATTTTTCCAGGAACACTTTAATTATATACAATTGATGTTAAATGTTTGCAGTATATGCATGGAGTTGATACTACAAATAATTACTTTTCATTGTTTAATGGATTACTGCATAGGGAAATTAGCAAAATTAAGTTTAATAGATCATTGATCCATTTACAACTGTAACTGATGAAAAGCACAACTAAAGCTTCATAGAACATGACTTACATTTTTTTAAACTCTGCATTATTTGGAAGAATATGGTAAAATAAAAAAATAATAAAGGCACTGGGGGACATTTATTAAACCAGTTCCATAGTAATGTTCAATAAATTTGCAATTTGCATGCAAAAACATTAATCTTTGGGCCTGTTTTTAACAAAAGTGAAAATGTATGTTTTGCATGGTAGTGCAACCAAATAGTGCAACTGGCAGACTCTGTTGCTCAGAAATTCATCTTCAGTCCCCTTTTTTCCAGCCAAGTACTTTTTAATTATAGAGGTTAGTACAACAATTACAGTAACCAAATAATATTTAACAATGATTATACAACTTCAGTGAACTAAATATGCCTGTAGAAAAATAATTGACATAGATATTCTCTAAGCAGTAACAACAATGATAATTAGAAAATTCTATGCAGGATCACTTTGATTAAAAATTGGTGTTAAAAATTTCCAGTACATGCAAGGAAATAATACTACAGTTAATTACTTTTCATTGTTTAATACACCATTGTATTGGGAAATTATAAAAAGTTAAGTTTAATATATAATCAGTTTAGTACTGTAATTTAATAAAAGAACAACTAAAGTTCCTTAGAACGTGACTTGAAAGATATTGTAAACACTGAATTGTTTAGCAGTCCAAAAACTTACTAGTAAGTGGTTACATAATAATAATTCACTTATTACATTAATGTAGAACTAAAGACAAAACTTTTTTTTTAGATAGAATAAGGAAGGGTTATAACGTCTGTCAGTTTTTTTTTATTGCCATCTGTGTCCCATTAAGAAGATTTCATTTCATTTCCTGTCCTTAGCCAAAACAGGAAGTGAGAGGAAATCCATAGAAAGTGAGGGAATCCCTGGTTGTCACCCCCTATTCCTGTTTTGGTGACAACCCAAAACTTGGGATTTTCTTTCACTTTCAGTGATATTAGTAAACATAAAAAATAGAGAGGGTGATTTCCCTGAAGGTGGCGCAGACAGCAATAAAAACCTGACAGGTGTTCTAAAGTTTTGCTTTTAGTTACACTTCATTGGATTTTTGGAGACAAAGGTAATTAGGCAATTCTGAAAAAATCTACTTCAAACTGGATTGAACTATTTCTAGGGTGCCATTAAATTCAACTGCATTACTTGTAAGTATTTGGCCAGAGTAAATGATAAAGATATGAAGGTTTTGGAAACGTTTGGTTCATTAAGAAAATTAGGAGTTATTTACAGAATATCTCTTCCATGTTCAAAAACTGTTGAGAAAACTTACTCTGACAAATTATGTACTGACATAGGAAAAAACATTTTCAAAGTATGAAATGAATAACAAGCCATACTTCATCTAATTAAGACAATAATATTGATGGCATTATTGTATTTATGGTAATCTTGATGTTCCCCGGTTTTTAAAACCAAGTAGAAAGTAATAATTCTATTAATGTTGCTGTTTATTAGGGTCCATTCAAAAAAGCAGATATCAGCCTATGGTTGAATCACTCCAAATGGATTTTCTTCCCTATTAGAGCAAATTGAGCAATGATTTATAAATGTTTTGTGACTGTCCCTATATCAACTGTGGGTTTAGGATTTTGAAGATATGAGGATGGGAATTCTTCTCTAATCTCAAAAACATAAATTTAATATTATGCCACCTAATTGTTCCTAGCTGGTGCTGTTGCCTTTGTTTTACTTTTTTTTTTTTAAGTGTTTTTTTCCTTACCCTGTTATTGGCAAACTATCTGTCCTAGGATCCATGTACTGTATCTGTGGAAGAGCACTCTTGGACAGGATGTGTGCTAGGACCAGAAGCAACTCAACCTTTCCTTTTCTGATCTGTATCTACAAAAGAGAACTGGCAAGGTTGATAACATTCTTTTCATTCAATCCTGCAAACAGACTCATCCCAGTTTATTGTGTCCTTATAGGTTACTCTATCAGCTCGCTTAGATTGTGTTAGTTTTGACCCCCTATCTCACACAATATTTATCTTAAATGTTTGTATATTGAATGATATTGTTGGTATGAGAGAGATTGTATGGGGTCTTTGTCCTTTTTTCCTTCTGTGAATCTTGGACCTTTTTTTGTAATTTTTTATTGAGTTTTACGATTGGCATTTACCACAAAGGTTTATTATCATGGCACAATCTCCATCCTCACCACTTAAGCTTTTCTCCTGTCTCTTAAGACATTTTTTTTGTACTACGCAGTTTAAAGTGACCAGAATTATCTAAATAAAATTAATAATAAAAAAAAAATAGGTGATTAGGCTTTTGTAGGATCACTTGTGGCAATTTGTAATTTTTCTTTGGACTTCATAATCAATTATTTTTTTCTCATTTTTTCACTTATTGTTTTTAGTCCCTATTTACTTTTTTGCACCTGTGTATGCATGTCTCTAAATTGTCTCTCAGTTCTCATTTTGCTTTATCGCACATGAAGTTTCTGACTCTAGTTAATTTTCAGGGACTGCTGCACAGTGCACTTTTTCACTCACCTGTCTCTTTAATTTTTTTTACATAGTGGTTTACCTATATCAATATTTAGGTGGCTGATGATGGTATTTATTCTCCTGCCACCAGCAGACCCTCATTTCCATGATTAGACCCCAGGTGTGGGGTGAAACATGTTGGAGTCATGGTCTGGATGAATCAAGCTGAGGCTGCTTTTACCTGCTAACCACTCAGGCTAGGTGAGGTGTGCGGTGGCTGGGCTATCTCTTCCTTTTTCTGTAGTATGATTTGGGTCTCTGTGGACTTTTCCTTAGCTTGCATCCTGACTACTCAGTGGCATCCAAGTCATTGGACCTTGACAGCCTAGGTTGATAACATTATTTGACATTTAAGTTCAGTGCAGAGAAAGTTACCAAGACACTGGGAGACATTTATTAAAGTAGTTACATTTTAATTAATGTTCAAATTGTATGCAAAAATCTTTGGGCCTGTTTTGCAACAGAAGTGAACATTTATTTCTTGCATGGTAGTGCAACTGTCAACTGTCAGTGCAACTGTCTGCCTCTTTTCCTCAGAACTGTCATGGAACTTAGAAGTGCTAAGGAAAACGTTTTTTTTAGCACACACATACTTGTTCATTTGCATGGTGGCAACATTTTATGCAAACTGCATACAGAAAATAAATCTGTCCCTAGCTTACACTGAAAAAAAATTGAGAGGTTAGCAACTGCAAGCAATACCATGGTTGCCAAAAGTATCCCCCACTGGATTTTCAGAAAGATCAATATTTTTCTATATTTGAAGAAAATGTTCTTAGCCTAAAACAAAAAATTATGCAGCCACCACATATAGGGATTATTAAAGCTGCAACATAAATTTTTGTTTTTGGATTTAGGTATTCTTTACCTGACATGTCTTTTTTGGCCTAACAGTGTTAATCATTGATGCCTTATAATATATACACCTAAGCAACTTTAGCAGTCAGATCCCCCTGCTAGAGTTCCTTGCTCTGCCTTCACACAATTTGGGAGTTTCATTCTCCTAGCTTTAATAGGGGTAGTCTCACATTAGCACTTTAGGATAAGGAGGACTGATATAACACACAAAGGCTCACAATAGCTAAAAAATTAATTTAGATATACCTGGTCTGAAGATGCCAGACTGCCAGCCGCAGATCTACTACCTCATCAGAATGCATAAAAGAAAGCTTTTGTTTACCAAATTTGTGTCTGCTGTAACCCATCTTCAAACCAGTAAATACCACCTGTCTTGCTTTTGTTCACAACCCGCACTGACTCAGTGATGAAGTGTTAGCCATATATATCAGCCGTACCTGTTAATGTTGCTGCAACTGAAAAAACGGTATCTTATTGCTTCTCTCAACCCTGAGAAGCCATGTGCATGTACCTTCTAAAGAATCCAGCTTACATTTAAGACCCTTTTCTCCCAAATCACCCTTACAGCCCAAAGAGTCAGAAGCTGCTGCTTTATTGTCACCCTGTTCTCTCCAGTGTTTGTTACCTGTCACTAGATTTAGTTTGTCTAGTATCATGGCCCAGTCAATGTGAGTAGGTACACCACAATAGGTGTAGATTTACTAAAATTGCCCCCCCTTACCCCCTTACGCCGGTTTTTCTTTTCTCTTTCCCTAGCACCTCCACGTAAATCTGGGGAGAGCACCCCTGTAACCATGTTGTACTATGCCTATATATGAGTAAATATGTCTACATACAGCTATGCCTTCCTTCGGTCACCCAACCTGCTGCATTTTGTATTTTAGTGCTTTTCTCCCCACCCATATATGGACACCATAACTGTTTTCACAAATTGTTCTGTTCAAATGTATATGGATTGTCCCATGCCTATATTCCCATCCCTTGAAAATTAATAAAATGTTTGAACAGGATTTACTAAAACTGAGGCACACAGAATCTGATCCAACTGTGTATAGTAACCAATCAGCTTTTAACTTTAGCTTTGCCAATAAAACCTGGACGCTGATTGACTACTGTGCACAACTGCACCAAACTGTCTGTACACTAGTTTTAGCAAATCTCCCCCAATGTGTGTCACATATTTTTTCTCATAACTAGTTAGTTAATAAGGTTGAAAAAAAAAGACCATCAATCAAACTTAATTAGTTCTGCAGGTTGGTCCAAAAGAAGGCAACTATTTAACAGCAGCTAATTTTGAAGGACAATGTCCATAAAGATACTTTTGACAGTTAGCTTATTTCACTGGATCATAATATTTCTCTTTTGGCTTTTAGTTTTGATAACTCTTAATAATATTATTAGCTGAAAGAAGATGATCCTTTTTTACATTCAAATTTTGTTTTTGCCATTACTACATTATTAAGTAAATCTTTATACAGCATAACCACACTTACTGCAAAGTTACCTTCTTAAAATGATAGGAAAATCTTTCACCTTGTTTTTTTGCCAAATCTTTATACTGGCTCTGGATATATTTGCATTTTTATTAAGTCTCCTTAACTGAAACACATCTAATCTTTCACTGTAAGAAAGACTTTCTGACCCTTTCATTAGTATACTTGCCTACCTCATCTCAACTCCTACATCCTATTTACAGTGTGGTACCCAAAACTGGATCCCATAGACTAGATTTGGCCTTACAAGTGATTTTATACAGAGGCAATGCATGTGTATTTTTCTTCCTTTTTGTACATGCCAAGATTTTGTTTGCTGTTGCAGATGCCACTTTGAGTGATGTTGATCAGCACATTGTTAAATGGAATTTTCTTCTAAATTTGTGTTTTGTTCAGCTACATAACCGTTCACTGTATAGTGTTTATGCTATTTCCCTTACCTAGGTGCATAAATAAGCTAGTAGATCATTTGATCAGTAGATCATTTGTGCCAAGCAGGTCTCCTGTAAGCTGTCAGTGTAACCAGTCTGCAGACGGTTTTACATTAACAGAAAAAAATGAATGAACTACCACAGTGCTCAACAGCACTGAGATAGTTCAGTGAGAACTACAAGCTGACGGCCGCAAAGGCTGTTAGTGCTTGTTCATTGATTCACAGGGATCAAAATTGAATAAAATAAAATAGCCAACAATCCTCCAATCACCATTAAAATAAGTTTTGATAACATTATCACCTTAAAATACAAGCCCGAGCACCGCACATCCACTCACATACACTGCAATACATTCACTAGGTCTCATAGAGAACATATCATGACAGGGCAGCAGTCTCAAGACCGGCAGTCCGTGTGTACTAGTAGGTGGTAAGCGGAGTTAGCACACTATCCAATCAACCAGCACTCAAAGAGTGGTGAAGTGACTCCGATCAGAGAGTGGTGGCCTGTACCATGTGGGACAGCAACAACTAGAAAGGCATAAGACATATGAATACAAAACCTATAGTGTAGTAGTCCGTTGCCACAAAAGGCCAGGTGCTGCTCAATTGACATATGGAAGTCCATGTAAAACAACAGAACATTAGTGAGGGTTATGTACCCTTGTTCATATGGGGTGTGGACTGACATGATGGAATGCTGATAATCAGTACTGCAGGCTGGAGAAGCCCATAGCCTGGGCGTGATAGTCAAAGATGAACTGTATGATGATTTCACCAGTGTATCCAGGTGCAGCCAATGACCTCAGCATATATAGCTATGTGTCATGTACAGTCCTTAGAACACCGGAGTGGTAATTGATAGTCTCCTGCAGGGTATGAATATAATGTGACCCTTACAATGTAGTGGAGCCAGTGACCGTATGGTCGGGTCTAGAAGTGAATATTAGCATGAATGGTGACAACTGCCACATAAAATGTGCCTGTAGGCTCTCACCACTCCGACATATAGGTCAACCACTCCTCGGTGATGTCTGGTCCTCCACTTAAGGAGATGTAAAGTGTTTGAGAGAATTTAGAATACTTCTGCCGGTCTGTGCCTTCCGGTGACAGTCTCCGTTTGCAAGCCGAGACTTCAAAGTGTCGTGCTGACAGCTGGTTGCTCTATTGAGAGATCTGTGTGTTGTTAGTGAGCGGGGAATTCTGCCATTAGGTATCCTAGCGTTAGGCGGCTGAGAACTTTGCCACCAGTGGGGACGCTGCCTATGTGATTGGTGAAGTTTTGATAAAGGAATTACTAATGTGTGCTTCTTGGTTTTATGCTGGATTATTGATGTCTTTGTCAAAATTGTAACACTTCTACAATTTGTTATTTTGTAAAAGAATCTAATAAAAATAAACATTTATTAAAAAATTAAGAAATTATAATTTTTTCTTTTCCTTTTTTAGTGCTTTAGACATCTTATAAATACAGAGGAAAGCTTTTATTGAAACATTACACCAAATAATTGGACCTGGAAATCAGTTCCTACTCCTTCCTTTACTGAAACTGTTGCTATCATACAGACCCACCGTATATACAAATTTATGATGGCTTCTGTGAAGAATACATATGCACATTTTGCATCACTCTGGCAATCATGGGTGCAATGGCATGAGGCTAGTTATCCACACTGACACTAACAATTAATAGCTAGACGCTTTCTGGACCCGTATTCCTTCTTGTGCAGGTTAAAATAGAAGTATGGCCAAAGCTTGTTTGGCCACACTTCTCATGTGAGTCACAGGAGTGCACTTGCTTTTGTACTCCTGTGACTCGGAGTCAGCTGACAGTGGGCTAAAGTTTAAAAACAGCCAGCCACAGATGGTGTGCATCTTGGCTGGTTCAGCAAGGACTGGCCAAGATTTGATCCATGTATGGGCAGGCTGATTGTACCCAAGTTGGTCCATCATTCAACTTCAATACAACCAGCCTGTCAGATTTTTAGCCTGCTATCAGGGGCGGATTGACAACTCATGGGGCCCCTGGGCAATTGGGGATCATGGGGACTCTGTGTCCTTGCCCAAACTCAAAAAAGCCTATGAAAAAGGTACCAGGGGCATCTCATGGGGCCCCCTACTGACCCCGGGCCCTCGGGCAGTGCACGAGTTTCCAAATGGTCAGTCCGCCCCTGCCTGCTATTATTTCCAGCAGCTATAGCTGTTGGCAATAATCAATGTATTCTCCAGGCAGGGACAGCTCCCCACCTGAAACCACCCCCTTCACCAGAAGAATGCTATAGCTCCACAGGAGGAATTCCCACATCAATACTGACTGTGTTGATAGGGAATTGAGCAATCATCTTCGGCCTTCCTTAGTGTCAAGTTAACCAACGCAACCTCACACTGTTGAATTTTGCCTGGACATCTTGACATTTATTAACTCTGGTCAAAAAGGGTTAAGAGGTAAATGTCTTGGTATGCAAATAAATCTTGATAATAAGTGACTTATGTGCCTTCATCATACAAGTAAAAATTATATTTATTAGTGCACTTTTGCTACATTGTTTAAGCATTCATGTAAACTTCAATTCATGTTTTTTTTTTAAATTTGTAATTAAACTTGCTATAGCAAGTTTTTTTTGTGTCTAGCTAGCATCCGTATTCTTTAAAGGGTAGACAGCTGGATTCTGTAAATTTGGAAACATTCCTGAAACAAGAACCAAATGCTTATGCATGAAGGAGAACCAAAAATGTGAGGAACAATATTATCACAGTCGGAGTCTCGGTATGCTTCATTTCATTAGCTTTTCCTATGTGCAATTGTATTGGAACTATTGTTTCATAACATTATTTATGCTATGTAGTATTGCATCTATTCTCTTGCTGCTTTGCTTTGTTTGCTTCCACGTGAAGACTAAAACATGTCTTCAGATTTGAATATTTTAAAATCACAAAACCTAATGGTCTGAAAAAGTCACTAACTGCAAAATGTACAGAACTCAAGTAATCATCTAACAAAGTGTGTCTGTCGCATGTCAGATTAGCATATTGGGTAGGAGTCGGTTAGCTGTCATTATGATCCTCAAGGTTTCTATGCTGTGGTTTATGAGTAATCCTGTGGTTTGATGAAAATTTGCTTAGACTGTTGTAGGTTAGTATATACTAAATGCAAAGTTTCGTAACTTAGATTTTTTGCAGTCTCAGGCAGTTAAAGTATAACCCCAAACAAAATCAAAATGTTAAGAAAAACTAAACCAGCTTTTGCTGCAATATTCACCTTCCAGAGATTTCCCACACAGTAATTTTTTTCCACTAGATGTTAACTCCTGTAACTCCACAACTTAAAATAACTCCTGTGAAGACTAAAATTAGTGCAATGTGAACAGAAATCACTCTTTATTTAGCATTATACACACTATGACCACACTCATCAAGATGCACAGGGAAATTTGTTTTAAACATAATGACCCTATGTGCATTAAAGTTCAGTTGTTTTTGTTGTCTTCAATTACATATTTATATGTGGAATACAAAAAAAAAGATAAACCAATATATACATTAATTTGGTCCTTTACGGTCATGCATGCAGAGACTTGGCACACACAGTTTAACAAATACCACTATAGGGGCCCATTCACACCAAATGCACCGGATGCATTTCCCTCTACACAGGCAATCCAAAATCAATGTTAGATAATGAGCATAGTTCACACCATTGCATTGTGTTGCAATGCAGTGATAAATATACAGCAAGCTGCATTTTTTGCAATGGAAAAGGACATGCATATAAACACATGAACACAATGCAAGGCACATAAATAAGAACACAAATCAAGTTTGGCTCCTATAATCTCTTGTCCTTCTCCATGCCAAAAATGAACTGCAAATACATGTAAATGCACATGTGGAAATCCACAATTTCTGGAGTGAATGAGCCCTAAAAAGGCAGCTGTCAAGAAAGAAGGAAGCAGGGAGCCTATACAGATGAATAGTGATGAGTGAATCTGTCAGGATTTAATTTGCCAAGTGTTTGCTGAATCTTGTTGAAAATTGAACTTAGCGGCAAATTTCACTGGTCTGTGGGGTGTGAATCTTATTAAATTCTGGCTATTTTTAGGTTTATTTAGCAAAGTGCTGTCACAAAAGACATGGCAAGCTAGCCATTGGCATGGTAGATATTAATGATGAACTTGGGTTTGGCACAACCGCAGAAGTTAACTGAAATTCCTGGGTCAATGAGCTGGGACAATCCCCACCCCACAGCTGAATTACACAAAGAGGTACATACATTGGGGTACATACAAAGGGGCAGAGATGCTCATGACACCATTACCTAATATTGATACCTGTTCATAATATAGGCATGTGCCCATTTTAGCTCAATTATGTCACAAGCACGCGTTTAGCATGCAGCTGCAAGGTGGGGAATCTCACACCAGTAACTCATTGGCCCAGCAATGGCAGCTAACTTCTGGGTTTGGACAGAACCCAAGCTCGTCCCTAGTGGACAAATATCAATGCAAAAAACAAAATGTTAATACTAAACAACAGGAAAAGTCTTTTCATACAGTAAAATGTTCATAGGTAGTCTGAGCAACAGTGTACACTGGCAGTGTATATTTGGCTATGGAATTGATTTTTTAAAAACAATTTACAATCATTGACCAATGACACCACAAAACAACTTATCCACGCCTTGGTTATATCCCGCCTCGATTACTGCAACTCCCTCCTCACTGGTCTACCGTTACACAGGCTATCCCCCCTTCAGTCTATTATGAATGTTGCTGCTAGACTCATACACCTTACCAACCGATCAGCGACTGCTGCCCAATCCCTCCACTGGCTTCCACTAACCCAACGTATAAAATTCAAAATACTAACCACAGCTTACAAAGCCATCCACAACACTGCCCCCAGCTACATCACCAACCTCATCCACAGATACCGCCAAAATCGCCCACTTTGCTCCTCCTATGATATCCTCCTCTCTAGCTCCCTCATCACCTCCTCCCACGCTCGCCTCCAGGACTTCTCCAGAGCCTCTCCCATCCTCTGGAACTCCCTACCACAGCATGTCCGGTCAACCCCCACCCTGTCTGCCTTTAGGCGATCTTTGAAAACTCACTTCTTCAGGGAAGCCTACCCCACCTCCACCTAAGAACTGTACTTGAATCACCTCCGCCAGATCATCCCCCACAGCTATCACTTTTTGTATCACCTCCCCCTTCCTTTAGATTGTAAGCTCCACGAGCAGGGCCCTCCTATTCCTTCTGTACTGAAATGTATTGTAATTGTACGTCTCCCTTATATTGTAAAGCGCTGTGCAAACTGTTGGCGCTATATAAATCCTGTATAATAATAATAATCATTGTGGTGTAAATATAGCAGCAGCTCTCCAATCTAATTCTTTTCAATTGAAAAAAAAAGACTTTTACGAGTAGCTTTAGCAGCAACACATGCTTCTTTATCAAACACTTTGACTGACAGATAAACATTGGGCTGTAGTTTCTTTCTATATGGAGAGGGCTAGAGGAGGCTCAAATTCTACTGTAAAAATTTGCTGGTATTGCAAATTTCAACTGTAATGGCAAACTCAAACCTCATCCCTAGTCCTACTTTTAACTAGTGGTGGAGTTTGAGGCAAAATGTGGTGAGATAAATATTAGAGATGAGCGAATCGAACCAGGCGAAGTGGAATTCGCTTCGAATTTCAGGAAAAATTCGATTTGCGGCGAATCCGAATATTAGCATACTTCGGGTGCGCGAATCGGATTTTTCCCGATCAGCCGGCAAAAGTGTCCCTGCAGAGAGCTCCGCTATTTCTGACAGTTCTCTGACAGTTCCTTCACATGTACAGCGGTTGAAACATTGTATCTATTTGTTTCCATTTAGGATACAGATGTTTTTATTCGGAAATAGATACAATGTTTCAACCGCTGTAAATGTGAAGGAACTGTCAGAGAACTGTCAGAAATAGCGGAGCTCTCTGCAGATACACTTTTTGCTGTACTGGAATACTTCTTCTTTTCATTCTTCTTTTCATTCTTCTCATTCTTCTTTTCATTCTTCTTTTTATTCTTCTTCTCATTCTTCTTTTCATTCTTCTTCTTCTTTTCATTCTTCTTTTCATTCTTCTCATTCTTCTTTTCTTCTTCATGAAAAGAAGAATGAGAAGAAGAATGAAAAGAAGAATGAAAAGAAGAATGAGAAGAATGAAAAGAAGAATGAAAAGAAGGAGAAGAATGAAAAGAAGAATGAGAAGAAGAATGAAAAGAAGAATGAAAAGAAGAATGAGAAGAATGAAAAGCAGAATGAAAAGAAGAAGAAGAAGAAGAATGAAAAGAAGAAGAAGAAGAATGAAAAGAAGAAGAAGAATGAAAAGAAGAATGAGAAGAAGAATGAAAAGAAGAATGAAAAGAAGAATGAGAAGAAGAATGAAAAGAAGAAGAAGAATGAAAAGAAGAATGAGAAGAAGAATGAAAAGAAGAATGAGAAGAATGAAAAGAAGAATGAGAAGAATGAAAAGAAGAATGAGAAGAATGAAAAGAAGAATGAAAAGAAGAAGAGGAAGAATGAAAAGAAGAATGAAAAGAAGAAGAAGAAGAATCTTTTCATTCTTCTCATTCTTCTTTTCATTCTTCTTTTCATTCTTCTTCTTTTCATTCTTCTTCTTCTTTTCATTCATCTTTTCATTCTTCTTCTTCTTCTTTTCATTCTTCTTCTTCTTTTCATTCTTCTTTTCATTCTTCTTCTTCTTCTTCTTTTCATTCTTCTCATTCTTCTTTTCATTCTACTCATTCTTCTTTTCATTCTTCTTCTTTTATTTTTCTTCTTCTTCTTTTCATTCTTCTTTTCATTCTTCTTCTTCTTCTTTTCATTATTCTTCTTTTCATTCTTCTTTTCATTCTTCTTCTTCTTTTCATTCTTCTTCTTCTTCTTTTCATTCTTCTTTTCATTCTTCTTCTTCTTTTCATTCTTCTTCTTCTTCTTTTCATTCTTCTTTTCATTCTTCTCATTCTTCTTTTCATTCTTCTCATTCTTCTTTTCATTCTTCTTTTCATTCTTCTCATTCTTCTTTTCATTCTTCTTCTTTTCATTCTTCTTTTCATTCTTCTCATTCTTCTTTTCTTCTTCATGAAAAGAAGAATGAGAAGAAGAATGAAAAGAAGAATGAAAAGAAGAAGAAGAATGAAAAGAAGAATGAGAAGAAGAATGAAAAGAAGAATGAAAAGAAGAATGAGAAGAAGAATGAGAAGAATGAAAAGAAGAATGAAAAGAAGAAGAAGAAGAATGAAAAGAAGAAGAAGAAGAAAAATGAAAAGAAGAAGAAGAAGAATGAAAAGAAGAATGAAAAGAAGAAGAATGAGAAGAAGAATGAAAAGAAGAATGAGAAGAATGAAAAGAAGAATGAGAAGAATGAAAAGAAGAATGAAAAGAAGAAGAAGAAGAATGAAAAGAAGAAGAATGAAAAGAAGAATGAAAAGAAGAAGAAGAATCTTTTCATTCTTCTCATTCTTCTTTTCATTCTTCTTATTTTCATTCTTCTTCTTCTTTTCATTCTTCTTTTCATTCTTCTTCTTCTTCTTTTCATTCTTCTTCTTCTTCTGAGGATGAGGATGAAGAAGAAGAAGTAGGATGAAAATAAGAAGAATTCCAAGCCGGCAAAAAGTGTATCTGCAGAGCTCCTCTATTTCTGACAGTTCTCTGACATTCACATTTACAGCGGTTGAAACATTGTATCTATTTGTTTCCATAAATGGAAACAAATAGATACAATGTTTCAACCGCTGTATGGAGTGAATGTCAGAGAACTGTCAGAAATAGCGGAGCTCTGCAGATACACTTAGCGGAGCTCTGCAGATACACTTTTTGCCGGCTTGGAATTCTTCTTATTTTCATCCTACTTCTTCTTCTTCTTCTTCATCCTCATCCTCAGAAGAAGAAGAAGAGGATGAGGATGAGGATGAAGAAGAAGAAGAAGAAGTAGGATGAAAATAAGAAGAATTCCAAGCCGGCAAAAAGTGTATCTGCAGAGCTCCGCTAAGTGTATCTGCAGAGCTCCGCTATTTCTGACAGTTCTCTGACATTCACTCCATACAGCGGTTGAAACATTGTATCTATTTGTTTCCATTTATGGAAACAAATAGATACAATGTTTCAACCGCTGTATGAAGTGAATGTCAGAGAACTGTCAGAAATAGCCTATTTCTGACAGTTCTCTGACATTCACTCCATACAGCGGTTGAAACATTGTATCTATTTGTTTCCATAAATGGAAACAAATAGATACAATGTTTCAACCGCTGTATGGAGTGAATGTCAGAGAACTGTCAGAAATAGCGGAGCTCTGCAGATACACTTAGCGGAGCTCTGCAGATACACTTTTTGCCGGCTTGGAATTCTCATCCTCAGAAGAAGAAGAGGATGAGGATGAAGAAGGAGAAGAAGAAGAAGAAGAAGTAGGATGAAAATAAGAAGAATTCCAAGCCGGCAAAAAGTGTATCTGCAGAGCTCCGCTAAGTGTATCTGCAGAGCTCCGCTAAGAAATAGCGGAGCTCTGCAGATACACTTTTTGCCGGCTTGGAATTCTCCTTCTTCTCATCCTTCTTCTTCTTCTCATCCTTCTTCTTCTTCTCATCCTTCTCCTTCTTCTCATCCTTCTTCTTCTCATCCTTCTTCTTCTTCTCATCCTTCTCCTTCTTCTCATCCTTCTTCTTCTTCTCATCCTTCTTCTTCTTCTCATCCTTCTTCTTCTTCTCATCCTTCTTCTTCTTCTCATCCTTCTCCTTCTTCTCATCCTTCTTCTTCTTCTCATCCTTCTTCTTCTTCTCATCCTCCTTCTTCTCATCCTTCTTCTTCTTCTCATCCTTCTTCTTCTTCTCATCCTTCTCCTTCTTCTCATCCTTCTTCTTCTCATCCTTCTCCTTCTTCTCATCCTTCTTCTCATCCTTCTTCTCATCCTTCTCCTTCTTCTCATCCTTCTTCTCATCCTTCTCCTTCTTCTCATCCTTCTCCTTCTTCTCATCCTTCTCCTTCTCCTTCTTCTCATCCTTCTCCTTCTTCTCATCCTTCTCCTTCTCCTTATCCTTCTCCTTCTTCTCATCCTTCTCCTTCTTCTCATCCTTCTCCTTCTTCTCATCCTTCTCCTTCTTCTCATCCTTCTCCTTCTTCTCATCCTTCTCCTTCTCCTTCTTCTCATCCTTCTCCTTCTCCTTCTTCTCATCCTTCTCCTTCTCCTTCTCCTTCCTCATCTCCAAGGGCATTTAAATTAAAGGTACAGTGTTCTGCACTAATATAAAGGCTCTCTGAAGCCTAGAAACCCTTTTTATAAGTTAAATTCATAGCGAATAAATTTGCATCGAATCGAATTTCTTCCTTAAATTCGGCGAATCAGCCGAATCGAATTTTTGAATAATTCGCTCATCTCTAATAAATATCTCGGGAGCCCCACCACACATTAATCCTGTACCTCATCCTGTTAAGCTTTTCCAATCTGAAAAGTCAATTTTACCAAACCGAATTCTCTTCTCTTTAGTGATAGACTGCTTGTGCCCACACATCAACTCTTAAGAGAGCCTAGGACTGTGTCCCAGTTGGATATGTTTAGATGCCAGGAAAAAGATTATGGTGGCTCTGGGGAGGAAGCCAGCAAGCCACCACTCCAAGAGTATGGCAGTCACACCACATCATTTTGTCAGAGCACACCTACGACAAAGATTGAAAACGTTAAGATGGATATCTTGCTCAAGTATCAAGATTTTCAAAAGCTCTGGGAGTAAGAGATGAATGCAGAGACAATGTTTAGTGACCTGGAAGATCAGATTCTCCTACGCAACAGAACTTCAAATGTTATCTTTAACTACAGGTGCCTCTGCAAAGGTAAGATAACCTGAAAAATATACTGCATAGAAGCAATCTCTGTTTTATGGATGAATCCAATTTCAAATAGTTAATGAAATTCTACTGATCAATCATTTTGTCTGAGATAAATTGTCATCCACTTTTTCCTCCTAGAGTGTTTTAGTGTACATTCATGAATATGCTCTTGAACTTCATAGACAGACAGTTGTCCTTCACCTTTTAATGACAAAAGGGGAACATTTTCTGTAGTGGTGTATCCAGATTTCTTTCCAGAGCTAAAAAGAAACTGTGAAATTCACAGAGGTGAAACGATGTCCTTGTGTCCTCCATCCCAAGTATGCAATGCTCTATCCTGCCCATCTGAGGGCCAGTGCAGATGACCATTCCAACTCTTTCACTTTTTCTTTTCAAATGACTGAGCAATGAGACCAACACTGAGATGGACTTTCTTAACAACTTGAGCAGTATCATTAGTACTTGCCCTAGCTTTCTGCCATATCCTACTGGGACCTACAGTATGTTCAGTGTGCTTTCTCTTTTCCTATATTGAGTAGAGCTACAGGAGATGAATTACCAATCAGTAGTTTCATTTTACTTTGCTTGGATTGTCACAATCCCACTGAATCTAGCAGCAATGCACTGATTTCAGCACTTCTACTTTGTGAACTTTAAGTCTTTCCCTCCCATTGCAATGCAGTAACTGCCCTCCATCTTCATGTTCACTCGCCTCCCTGTTTACAGTTTATATTTTACTATATTGGAAAAATAATTATACAAGCTGCTGCCCCTTCCATTTGCAGTGGGATGTGTGGGGGTGGGAAAGGCTTGCTACTTGTTCTGAGTGTTAAGAAAATATATGATCACACTAGTTCAATAATGTAGAGCCAGTTGAGAAGAGTACTTTCTGTTATTGTCTGATATATGAACTTTTCTTTGCATTTGTATCCTAACTGATTTGAATTCTACCCAATGTTTTTCTTTGTGCCTTTCTAATATGGGTATGTCAAGAGGAGTAGGATCTCCTTGTCTGTCCAACAGTAACAACAATCATTGTGATCATCTACAGTATAACATTATGTCCACTTACCAAAACTACCTGATATTAAGTAAGTCAGCTTTTGGCTACTGAAACAGCCCTGACTCATTGTGGCATGGACTCCACTAGACCTCTGAAGGTATGCTGCTGTATAACCTTTTCCACTTACAACACATCAACTTCAGAGACAACATGTTCACTTGCTACCTAAATTATCCTAACGACCTCCAGGTGCCATTGTCACAAGATATTCAATGTTATTCACTTTACCTGTCAATGGTCAGAATGTTATGGCTGATTGGTGTATATGAGAGATGGCATCATTTAAAGGGTAACCTCAGTTTTGTTGTAACAAAAAAAACATTCCCTCTGGATGATCTACATACATTGCAAGGATTCTAAAAAAACATTTTTACAGATTGCTGCTTGTTTCTGCTCTGAAGAAAAACCTATGTTCTTGTCAATGTATGAAGTGAATCTGAATGAGAGTTACTTATTTATTATCTAGCAACTGGTGCACTTGCAGTGTTCTTTTGAGAAGGGTTTGAATCCCTTTGCAAGTGTCTCACCAAAAATAATTTTTTTGTTGCAGAGGATGCTTAAAATCTGACTTGTATTCTAGAGAAGACTTCTGGGAAACTCATTAAGCAGGAAATCATATTTCTGAGTGTACAAAAGGCCACCAGGATGCCATATTGCATTGCATTTTACACAAAATTAAAGCACTGCAGACCAAAAATGAAAGGTCAAGTTTAATAACATTCAATTACAACACGGTGTGTGTAGCAATTGTATATGCTATTTTGTTATCTTCTATTTCTTGCCACAAAAGTGGAACTATCCTTTAAATTACTTACCTGGAATATCATGGATCTAAAAAATAAAGAGAAGTGTTCTTTTGCCTTAAAGTATCTTAAGAAACAAAGAACAGGTTTTATAGTTTTTCTTGAGACTCATTTGGTAGGTCAGCAACAAGCCACTCTCAAGCACCCATGGGTAGGTTGGGTACATGGGTAGGTTGGGCACAACCTCTTCTAGTCTATGTATTTTATGTTCAAACCACATTTTCACATCTCTGTCACAATCAAAGGCTTAGCCTTTAGTTCAGACCATCCATCTGTGAGGGTTGTGTGGCAAAAGGAACTTCAATAAAGTTCTCAATGTGTGCTGGGTCGCCAGCATCCTCCCAATTAGGAGCCCCCAGTAGGTTCCCTGAAAAGATTTGGAAAGCTTCTAACCAAAACACACTTGGTGGATTCATAGTGCCATAGGTATCTTGAAGTTTTTCTTTTACCTACTGTATGATACAGAGGACCAATTCTTCCCTTGCTCAAAAATATTGGTTACCTATCCAAGATTCTTTCAGACTATTCCACAAGTTGAGGGACACTTAATTGGTTATTGAGAACACCTCCTCCAAGGCTAAACCCACTTTGAGCCCCCCTCTTGCTGGACAAAGATGTGATGTCAGCTGCATGGCATTCTTTTTTTGATGACAACAGTTACTCTTCTAATGTACTATCAATATGGGAGCATGTACATATGACATGTTCCTTAATAATATTATCCTTTTGCAGAATTCTGTGGCCACAAAGGTGCTCTAGCAGAAGCCACTGACCAATTTGCATGAAACCCCACCCCTGAAATTGCTAATAAGCTCATACTTCAAACCTGATTGACAATTGAAATACATTTCACCAATGCAAAAAAAGTTTTCCTTTCAACATCCTAGGATATTTGAACATGGGGAACACTGTAGGAAACTTCTAGTTTACTGAGCACAAGCCACCTATGGTTACTTCATTGCAAACTTCCAATGGGGGAATGTCAGACACTCTAGAAGTGTTTTCATCCCTGCCACAACTAAGTGAGTGTCAGGGCTGGGCTCCTGCTACTTACCAAGCAGTTTTTTTCTTTCAGTGCTAAGAAGCTGTCAGCCACTCATTGTCTCCACAGTGACTCACCTGGATAACATTACCTGCCTCATTAGTCCAGTCTACAGCCATCCCATTTTTGCAATTTTAGCAGCTTAGGTCATTTCCTCCTTGCCCTTGCGTGGTCTATGATCTCCAGTGTATTCCTGCCTGTGTTCCTGTGTACAACTGGCTGACTTCTCTTCTGATTCCTGTTCCTGATTTTTGGCTCCTGACTACACTGACTACTGGTTTCCTGACTCTGGTGCATTTGATAACCTGCTATGGCATCCAAACCCTGGCTTCTGTTTTGACTGCATTCCTGATCTATGTTATATTTGCTATTGAATTACAGGTGTGATTTTAACTGCACTTTCTGTCTCCGCCTGGTTCATGATTCCTGACAGTGAGACCCAAGAGACTCCCATCACAAGAGATGGCAATACATACAGCAGTATTCCTTTTTTTGCCAAGCCCAAGGCACCAGGTACTGATGGCTCATTCACTGCATTCTGTGCAGCTTATACTCTTATACTTATACCCCCAAAATTTTAGAACTCCACAAAGTAATTTTTGAGGCACTTGCTGGCCGGGTTTAATGTGAGAGGTAAATATAATACTGGTTCCAAAGCCTGGGAGGGACCCACATCACCCTGAATCCAATAGACTTATTTTTTCCTACAGGTTGATAGGAAGACGATGGTCCTGGTCCTACATACTTGAACCTTTAAAATAGTTAAGCCACCTGAATTTCTATCCATTCTGCAGATGTGTAATATAAATGCTGCACCACCGCTTCAAATTCTTTTGGTACTAAATGATTTTAGCTGTGCCGCACTTCAATACATGACCATATCCCACATTTAGACAATATAAATGAAATAAAACCAATGTGTACTTAATACCATATAAACCATAGTATACCTTATATGCACCCCTCTTCACCAGGGACTCTACCAATCCGTATGGGTAGGGGGATATGTGCATATCTATATGACTGTGAATGTACAAAATACAATATACATTGCTATAATGGTGAAAATTAAGTGCATCATCCTAACAATATAAACCAGTCTCAATGTAAAATAAATACAGTGCACTTATATTTTCTTGCCTGGTCCTCAGTGTTTGCATGACAGTTGAAGGTTTTTTCTGGTATCTATCCATGTCCATGTGTACTGATGTTTTATATTTGCTGTACCTTTAGCCTGGATCTCCTCCCTGTTATAATGAAATATATATGATGCTTATAAACTGAGAGATTGTCTTTGTCTAGATAGAGGAACTGTGGGGAAATATTGTGCATGTGCTCTGGGAGGCTGATGTGGGCGCCTTAGCAGACAATGAGAGGGAAATAACACTTGTAGTCCATAAATTAGTCTAGCTTAAGGCATTAAACTCACTCAATTTTTTACAATACACTGGGCTTTCCTCACCGTCATTCATATCTCTAAATATACAGCTACAAGAAAAAGTATGTGAACCTCTTGGGATTACGTGGAGTTTTGCATGAACTGGGCATAAAATGTGCTCTGAACGTCATCTAAGTCACAACAATAGAAGAACACAGTCTGCTGAACATAATACTACACAAACATTAGATGTTGCCATGGTTTAATTGCACATAACATGTAAACATTCACAGTGCAGGGAGGAAAAAGTATGTGAACCTTTGGACTTAAAAACTGGTTGACCCTCCTTTGGCAGCAATAACCTCAACCAAACGTTTCCTGTAGTTGCAGATCAGACCTGCACAACGATCTGGAGTAATTTTGGACCACTCCTCTTCACAAAACTGTTTCAGTGTAGCAATATTCTTGGGATGTCTGGTGTGAATCGCTCTCTTAAGGTCATGCCACAGCATTTCAATCGGGTTGAGGTCAGGACTCTGACTGGGCCACTCCAGAAGGCGTATTCTGTGCTGTTCCAGCCATTGTTTTGTTGAATTACTTGTATGCTTTGGGTCATTGTCCTGTTGCATCACCCATCCTCTGCGGAGCTTCAGTTGGCGGACAGATGGTCGTACGTTTTCCTGCAAAACGTCTTGATAAACTCTGGAATTAATTTTCCCATCAATGACAACAATCCGTCCAGGCCCAGAGGCAGCAAAGCAGCCCCAAACCATGATGCTCCCTCCGCCATGTTTTACAGTGGGGATGAGGTTTTGATGTTGGTGTGCTGTGCCTTTTTTTCTCCACACATAGTGTTGTGTGTTCTTCCCAAACAACTCAATCTTGGTTTCATCTGTCTACAGTATATTTTGCCAGTAGTGCTGTGGAACACCCAAGTGCTCTTTTGCAAACTTCAAACGTGCTGCAATATTCTTTTTGGACAGCAATGGCTTCCTCCGTGGTGTCCTCCCATGTACTCCATTCTTGTTTAATGTTTTCCTTATTGTAGATGTGTCAACAAAAATGTTAGCATGTGCCAGAGATTTCTGTAGGTCTTTAGCTGACACTCTGGGATTCTTCTTTACCTCATGCAGCATTCTGCGCTGTACTCTTGCAGTCATTTTTACAGGACGACCACGCCTAGGGAGAGTAGCAACAGTGCTAAACTTTCTCCATTTGTAGACAGTCTGTCTTACCGTGGACACATGAACATCAAGGCTTTTGGAGATACTTTTGTAACCCTTTCCAGCTTCATGCAAGTCAACAATTCTTGATCGTAGGTCTTCTGAGAGCTCTTTTCTGCGAGGCATGGTTCACATCAGACAGTGCTTCTTGAAACTAGTAAACCCAAAACAGGTGTGTGTTTTTTAAGGGCAGAACAGCTGTCAGCAACACATCCAATATCATCACACTGATTGAAGTCAAGGTTGGCTCACTCCTGGCTCCAAATAGCTCTGGCAGAAGTCATTAAGCTAGGGCCTCACATGCTTTTTCCTCCCTGCACTGTGAATGTTTACATGTTATGTGCAATTAAACCATGGCAACATCTAATGTTTGTGTAGTATTATGTTCAGCAGAATGTGTTCTTCTATTGTTGTGACTTAGATGACGTTCAGAGCACATTTTATGCCCAATTCATGAAAAACTCCACGTAATCCCAAGGGGTTCACATACTTTTTCTTGCAACTGTAAACCTCATCATAGCCCACTCTGTTCCAAATGTCAAAGGGTCCCTGGCATTTTTTCTTTTCATTTATTAACAAAATAATTCAGTGTAACTTAGGGTGTGGCTGCCATCACCCCTATTTCCATAATACAGAGAATAATATCTTACATTTGATGGGATTTTTAAGGCAAACTTAAATTGCACAAAAGAAACCAATTTTTTTAAAAAAAAAAGAATCAGAATTTTATTTGTACAAATCATTAAAAATTGTTTTGCTTTGCTTATCAGCACATACAAAATGATCATTACATATTGCCAAATATATTGCATAGCAATTCTGACTATTTATTAATTTTACAGAATTATGGAATGTTACAATATATATCCGGTATGCGTTTTGAATGCATTAACATAGATTCTTCTTCAGGGATATGATAGCACTCTACAATAATAATTATTAATAGTCAATTTTAGCTAATATTTTTATAACTATTTAGTATTGAACCAAACCGTATGAGGTAAATAACTTACATAACCACCACGGATAATCAAGAAAAGTTGTTTCACTATGTCAGGAGATGAATCCCCTCCAAAAATGAGGCTATCATTTTGATGTGTGTGAACCACAGGTGTCACATCACAACCACTGCCATAATAAAATGTATATATGGGTATAATAAGGTATGTAACGATCAATCATGAAAAACTATAAGTACAAAAGAACAGCATCCAAATAGACCATTGGTATGTTTACATTGGTAGAAATACATTTCATGACTACACATCTCCTTATTGGATACTAGTAGGGACATAATATAAATGTATATAGATCATAAAATGATCACATAAATATATATATCCTTTTATCGAGCATTCAAGGGGACCAACATACCAATTAATTTTGTTGTCTCCCATCTATTAGTAGTACATAAAAAATATCAAATCTATTAAGACTAAAGGTAATGGAATATAAGGACAGAGGGATTTGTAAGAAATTGCAGAAAAATGGAATAGCGTTCCTCCAAAAAATCAGACTAAATTCTAGTAGCTTTGCCTGGTTATTCAAATTGTGGCCTTATATAAGGTCAATAATGGGTATGATATGTGTATTTCCTCCCAAAATCTGGCTAGATGCTGGTAGTTTTGCCTGGTTGCTCAAATTGTGGCCTTTTACAGGGTCAAAAATGATGTGATGTGTGTATATCCTCCCAAATGCGGAACAAGTACACTGGACAGGAAGATGGTGCCCATCGTGTGGTCCTCGGCATTCTTCCAAACTGCGCATGCGTGATTATGCCATGCAAATTGATGTCATGTCCTTCCCCGGAATGACGCATTTCCGAAGACCATGCGGGAGCCATGTTGTAGACCGCCATCCACTATTTGTATATCCAGAGTCTTGTGATCACTCAACTGGGGCAGTAATCTTTGACCCCCTGGATCCACATCTCATATTAGGAAACTGAGAGGCCTGATTCAGGAGAGCTTGCTGCTGGTCGTCAATATTTATGATTACAAAGCGCTATTTGACCACCTTAACCGAGGTCAATTTTTTCTGGTGAGTTAGAAATTCACTGATTGTCTGCAAGTGGTGAAAGAGGAAATCTTTGGTCTACGGGACTACATCTTTATGGGACTGTCACCAAATATATGTTCACTTTTCATCATATTGTGTCCAGGATTATCATTTGTTTTATGTTATTGATAGATAATTTTACTTTTGTTATATGACATATTTTAGTGCCTATTCACATATTTATATATTGTAGCATAGCAAAATTTTGTAAAATGAATAAATAGTCCGAATTTCTGTGCAATATATTTGGAAATATGTAATGATCATTTTGTATTTGCTGATAAGGAAAACAAAAACATTTTTAATGACTTGTACAAATAAAATGTTGATTCTTTTTTTTTTTAAAAAAAGTGGTTTCTTTTGTGCAATTTAAAGTTGCCTTAAAAATCCCATTAAACGTAAAATATATTTCTCTTCTTTTCATGTATTATGGCTTTGCCTAATGATTCAGAGAGAACAGGGCTCTTTTCCCTCTCTACTCATAGCCCACTGGAATCACCTCTCGGTATGTGGGATTTATCTGATTCCTATAAGGAAGATTTCTACATCTCTCAAATAAAAAATCTGAGAGATGTGCAAACAGTATTACTGTCTACCATTTTGCAAGAAACCACACTCTGACAAGGGTATTTGTTTAAGGCTAAACATTTATTTCAGTAGCAGTTTCTTTAAAAAAAGGGTTCCATGTAGCATGGCACCATATTAATCTTTTTACACACTTTAGTGCCTGTACTTATTCCAGAGGCTAAGGAAAAATGCAATGCAATCCTTCAATAACTGTGATCCTATTCAGATGAGAAACTTTTTGTTTTCTTTCTATTTCTTTGCACTCTAATGATATCTAATGATTTCTTTGCACTCCATGATATTGTACCAAGAACGCCTTTTACTTTTATCTCTTTATCTGTGCTTGTACATTTCTTGTGTACTTCTTTAATAAAACATTTCTCCATGTTGAGCAAAAAAATGTAATTGATGGTAAACGTGACTTCTGATACTTTGAAGAGTAAAAATTCACATAATTATAGACATTATAATAACAAGCAAGTGCATCTACTGTCAGTGAAAGAAGGAAGCCCTGAGCAGTGTATAGATACTGGATGTGATGAGATTTTTTTTTTACTTTACCTTTCTTAAGTTAAGTGAGAGGCTCATAGAAACACAAAATTTGATGATTGCAATAAATTATTTGGCACACAAAGGGGTTGATTTACTAACACTGGAGAGTGTAAAATCTGGTGCAGCTCTGCATAAAAACCAGCTTCTAATTTTTTTTTGCCAAAGCTTAATTGATCAAGCTAACTTAGATTGGCTAATTGGCTACCATGCACAGCTGCACCAGATTTTGCTCTCTCCAATTTTAGTAAATCAACCCCGAGGAGTGGTATGTGGAAGTATTCATAAACTAAAGTGAACTGATAGTAGAACAGCCTGGAACATGGAATGTAATGTAGCACAACATCATTTGCCTGATAACATTTGGATCAATAAGATAGCATTCTTTTGATAGAAATGCACTCTATGTATACATTTAGGTTAGCCACTTGACCTCCAGAGGATTTACCCCCCTTAATGACCAGGCCTCTTTTTGCTACTCAGCGCTGCACTAATTCAACTGATAATTGCGCGGTCATGCAATGCTGCACCCAAACAAAATTTACGTCCTTTTTTTCACACAAATAGAGCTTTCTTTCGGCGGCATTTGATCACCTGTGCGCTTTTTATTTTTCACGCTATAAACAAAAAAATGCCAGAAATTTTGAAGAAAAACAATATTTTTTACTTTCAGCTATAAAAAATATATAGTAAACTCAAAGTTGGTTATAAATTTAGGCCAAAATGTATTCTGCTACATGTTTTTGGTAAAAAAAATTCCAATAAGTGTATATTGATTGCTTTGTGTGAAAGTTATAGCGTCTACAAACTATGGTATAGATACTGCAATTTACGCCATTTTTTTGCTATACAGCGCTGCGCTAGTTTAACAGGCAATTGCGCGGTCGTGCAATACGGTATATAAATGAAATTTACATCCTTTTTTTTCCCACAAATTGAGCTTTCTTTCGATGGTATTTGATCGCCTGTGCAGTTTTTATTTTTTGCACTATAAAAAAAAAAACTAACAATTTTGAGGAAAATAAAAAATATTTTGGACTTTTTGCTATAAAACATGTCCATTAAAAAAAAATTTTAAAATCAAATTTAGTCATAAATTTCTGCCAAAATGCATTCTGTGACATGTCTTTGCTAAAAAAACAAAAAACAATACGTGTAAATTAATTGGTTTACATGAAAGTTTTAGCGTTTCCAAATGGTGGGAAAGATACTGGGATTTTTAGGTTTTTTTATACTAATAATGGCGGCGATCAGCGACTTATGGCGGCGATCAGTAACTTATGGCGGCGATCAGCGACTTATGGCGGGACTGCGGTGGACATTCTGACATTGGGGGGTACTGACTTGGGGTCACTGACATCCCCAGTGACACCAATACAGTGATCAGTGCAAAAAAAAAAACACTGACACTGTACTAATGGCACTAGGGAGGAAGGGGTTAAGTTATTATTCAGGGAAAGGGTTAACTGTGTGAGGGGAGTGTTTTACTAAGGGGCGGGGGTGTGTACTGCAGGGAACACCGCTGATCGGGAGAGAGAAACTCTTCTGTCCCGATCTGCATGTCCTGCAGCAGTCAGGGAACTGACAGAAAGCACTGCTACTGCAGCTGTGCTCTCTGTCAGCGATTGCCGCCGATCGCTGGGACATAGCCAGTAACGACCGGCTGTGACCCGGCGACTGACATCCGCGGCTGTGATCGGTGGGACAGGTAGGGTGGCGGCATGCCTCACGCGCGCCCCCTACCTGTTTACAAAACACACGTTTTAAAACGTGCTTTTGCCCAGCTGTGCCGCCCTGCCGCCGTATTTATACAGTGGCTGGGCAGCATGTGGTTAGGCTTTTTAACTAATGTATTTGAAAATACAATCAAAGTTAAACTGAGTAACATGTTACACAATCATTAGGTGAGAACACATGTTAAAAATAAAATACATAATGTTTTTATTAATTCACAGTTTTGCTTCATAAATTTAAAGGATATTCAGATGCAGTTGAGCGCTTAGGTACACTTTGCTTGACATACTATAGAGCCAAGTCAAAATATAACTCCCTCACTGGAAGATTCATTCTGGACAACAATCATTAATATAATGCTAAATGTCAGTGAAGCCCTAGATGTGCAAATACATTATGCTATTAACCTACAAAGATTAATTTTTTCAACTTGGTAGACTTTATCTTTTCTTCATGCTTGTGCAAACTCTTTTTCCACATTGCAACAGTTTAAACACATCAGATAACATACACCTGCAAAATAACAAGGGCAACGATTTGAGGACCTCAAACCTTTATCCAGTGTAATTAGCTGTTCTTTTAGTCACAATAGAGACAGTATCTTTGGCAGGGATTACAAAAATGTCACCCACAGGTTTTAAAGGCTCCATATCCAATACACATGCAATGGCAGATAGCCTGATATAGAATGCCAAACAACAAAATTATAGCAAGAACCATCACTGACTATTAAAACAGGAGACTACCCCATAGTGTTGTCCTTTATTTAGCATTACATTTTCATATACAGCATGTTAAACATAATTCATAATGTGGTATTATTATTCAGATATTATTTTAGCGTATAGGGAAACAAAATTTATTAGCTGCCTTTTACCTTCTGTTATACTTATGATTGTATTTAAAGCACTTGTAAAAGCTATTTTTTTAAATAATAAACATGTTATTGCACAGAGCGATTCCTTTCCTTCTCTTCTGGGAAAGTAGCAGCATTGATCAAATTATACATGGGGTGTACATAATTAATGATAAGACAAAGAAATTGTAAGAGGAAAGTTACAGCGGAGTTCCAGCTGAAAAAAAAGTCAGTGGCTACAAAAACTGTAGCTGCTGACTTTTAAAATACAGCCACTTACCTGTCCCTCGGTCCAGCGGTGTCCTCGCCACCACTGGTTTCCGTCTGCTCACCCTGGCACCGGCATCTTCAGTGTGGACACCTGGCTGTGACAGCTTGCGGCTTTAGAGCTGGGCGCCCACTTCGCATGCCCAAGAATCACTGTGCTTTGTGAATGGCCCCGTGGTCTTCTGGGACCTGTCATGTATCCCAGAAGACTATGGGGAGGGAGGACAACTTCCACTACCGATCACCTAGGCGAGCGCAGCGGACGTGGGAGCGGAACTTGTCAAATTTGGGTACCTGCGCCCCAAAGGTGCCAATTCTTAATGGGGAGCGAGGGACAAAGCATTAAAGTGGAACTTCCCCTTTTGGGTGGAACTCTGCTTTAATCCAGTCATAGATGGTTTGAATCTCAGCAGATTAAGCAGGGACCAGCCAAAGTTCAATCCATCTATGGGCAGTCTGTATGTGCAACCAGTCTGTCTGATTTTTTGCATGTGATCCCTGCTGGAGGCTACAGCTGCCAGCAGAGAGTATTGAGTTCTGTTGGCAGGGAATGCTACTCGCTGGCAGAACACAATGCTGTGGGATATTAATATTGATGGGGGAAATGATACATTTTCTTTCCTTCCACAAGCAGTGGAAGGAAAGTAAATTGTATACTCTATGGCTTGCTTTAGAAAAGAAAGGCCCAGTGAATAATTGCACACATGTTTTGAGGCTTGGGAAAGTAACTTTCAAACCAATTTAATGGGTCATATACTGCGCCCATTGAGAAGATAGATAATTTAAGAAAGTATACAAGAATATTGTAGACAACATGAAAAATATCTAAAAAACTAATGAAATCTGACATAGGTATCTAAATACTGTACTTGTTATGTCTCTCTGCAAAACAAACCTAAATAAGAACTATGGTTGGGATATTCTCAGCATGTCCCCATTCTTCAGCACTTCAACTATTTTTCAAACCTAGCTGTTTCATCCCTAAAGGGGAGCTCTAGTTTTTTTAAATGCTTCTACAAAAAGATTTTAACCTGACTGGCCATTGACATTATACAGACACAAAGCATTGTGTGTTAAAGAGAGATAGCTAACACTGAATATATTAGAGAGGTATTCATTTTGCAATGGAATTCTCCACAGAACCTAAAGTGTTACTAAGCCCAGGACCCTGCATTCACTATATCTGATCTCCAACAGTACACACAACATGTAAATGCAATTATTTTAGTAAATATTAACTGCTAAATACCTTTTCTCATCAGCAGTTAGAGCAGTCTTGTGACTTCTAACAGTGTTCAGCAGAGCACTGGTTAAAGCTTGTAGAAGGAGTTTTCTCTAGGAGGATGAAGAATCCCTGACCTCTGCCTGGCCCCTGCACTGATCATATGCACTCTCCCAAGAAAAAAAACAAACCTCTCTAGCAATACACACCAAACTGAGCAGGTGCAGTGTCTCCACATGATATGTCTTATCAGGGGGACACTGAAAGAAGGGAAGGATCAGATAAGTCAGGATCAAACAGTGTTTTTACATAATGCAGAGGATTACCCCCTTAGGTTCCACAGTGAGTATAACAAGCATGCTTTACTGCATATACAGACAGATTTTACTTTTGTGGGTTTAGTAACACTTTAAAGAATGTGGTGAAATTTAATTTGGCAAAAGAGTGAAAAACAGCATTTTGATTGCACATGATTGGATGATGGACATCAGCGGTTTTACCTCATTCACTAAATTCTGAGTAAATTTCCCAAATTACAATTTACCTTGCAAAGTGAACAGTCTATTCGCCTTTAGTAAATCAACTCCATTGTGTGTGTTATAGAGTCAAGCATAAATTCTGCTAACAACATATTGATATATGAGAGGATAAGAAGGGAGCAATAAATCACATTCTATGTGAAATATGCGTTCTATGCTGGCATGGAAAAAGTGAATGTGAACTGTGTGCTTTTGAAGATCACACCAGGGTAGGATACTGCATAGTGAACTGTCTGCTCTGAGGAGAAGATCTTATTGGTTGCATGGAGTGAATTGTGTGTGCTGGAGTGCCAGGTTCACTGATGACATGAATAATGTGGAGTGAGCTCACTGGCTACATCAGCCTTTCTCAACCAGGGTGCCCAGGCACCCTAGGGTGCCTTGAGGTTTCTTCAGGAGTGCCTTGGCAAAATCAAAATGTCTAAAAATTGCCAGCAATGCCAGCAATGTCTAAAAAAGCCAGCAGGTGGAAAAAGCCTGCCTTTTAGTTACACAAAGCCACAGGTTTTCATTGTGCACCATTACGACCTTCTAGTCGCTGGCGTCTTGACAACCAATGACATCATCAGTTGATAAGGAGGATGTCAGCTGCCTGCACAACATCCTTGTTTGATCCTCCCCTGCCTCTCTCCGTCAGTGCTGGGGTAACATTAGCTTGGTGATGGAGAAGAGACATATTGGAATACTACTTAGTACCAGTGTGCAAAAGTGTTTTTACTTTGGAAGAATAAATCACCTCTAATGTTGGGTGTCCTACATGTGTGGATGTTGTTGTGTTATATAAAACTATTAGAAGTTTTTCTAAAAACTATTAGAATTAGTTTTTCACATTTTAGAATGGGGTGCCCTTTTAAAATTATGGACAGTCTTGAGACACCCCATTTTAGAACAGGGTGCCTCAAGACTATTCATAATTTTAAAGAGTGCCTTGGGACTGTCCATAATTTTAAAAGGTGCCTTGACTGAAAATAGATTGAGAAACACTGGGCTAGATGAATTCTGGAGAGTGAGATGTATGCACTGTAATGCAAATCTCAATATTAGAATAGATAATGAGAAATATGCTGTGTCTTTTGAATGGCTGATCTTTACTTCCTATGTGTGCCTTCTCAACTCAGTGCCTGTGCATAATAGAAAGTCAATTAAATTGTGCGTGTTTATTTCCTTAATTAAAAGAAGAGCTATTTTAAAATAAAAAAAGGCGTGGGATGTATTACACATTTGAATAAAAATGATTTTGTAGCATGCTTGAATTACCTCCAATGTGCAGATTAAGATGGAGAACAGAACAAGGATGGGGATGCAATGTAATGATCTAGGTGAGCAGTCGAGGGATATTAAAAGTTATGTGATATCATGGAGTCTTATTACAAGGAGTGTTTTTGCAGATTGCTTGTTCTTATAGCATTGGCTTCTTAGTAATCATATTATTGATGGTGATGTTGAAATAAATGTTATGTTTCTTAGGGAATTAACCTAATGCACTGTGTGTTATGGCATATACTTTTTTCATGAATATTTTTCCAAAGCATTTATTTATTTATTATTTATTTCAGGTCCTTATATAGCACCATCAATTTACGCAGCACTTTACATATATATATATATATATTGTATATTCACATCCGGGTTAGAGTTAGGGTTAGGGTTCCCCCTAGGGGGCATGGTTCCCCCAGAGGTCAGGAACTGGCTCCAAGCCCCACCCCTGCGACTAAGTGCTCAGATGCTTCACACTCTGCATGCTCGCTTCTTTAGTGGGGCGTGAACTGCATTTATCTGTTATCATTTATATAACAATACAAACAAAACTGATACAAAATATTAAAGTATTAAACTAATCTAAACTAATTGTTATAGTATGACCATTTATTGCAGTATCAAAAGGTAAACTATTATCCATAATCAGTAAATAAAAAATTACCTTTCTTTTAGCCCTGAGTTGCTCATGATATTTGTCAGATGTATCTCCAGGTATTTCTCCACCCCATAGAGTAATTCCAACAATCGTATATGTAATTCCCATGACAAGCAATGGAAAGCAGTACACAAACAAGACCACAATGATTTGATACCTGAAATATAAAAGAGTAATACAGGATAAATTCATTGGGTAACAAATGTCACAGCAAACAGTTTCATAACAACACATTCCTATCTGGTAAGTTAAAGATATTTTATAGGTACTAAACACCCTCCCTAAAAATACACAATTAGGTGCACGTTTGTTAGTTCTCTTTTTATATGGTGAAACTTGTAGTAGGTTAAACCTTTCTTGAGGCCAAACTTTTTTTTCCACACTTCGAAAGAGTAAAACCTTTCTTATTACTGCTCTCTATGGCGAGAATTAGGGATATTTCTCCAAGTGTCCTTTTTCTGCCAACATGCTACGAGAACAGGAAGTGAGGTGAATTCTGAAAAATTTTAATTCTTGTCCTAGTGGCAATGTTGACACTGGGACAGGAAGTTGAAATCTTATCCAGATCTTATCAGTGAAATCAAAAAGATTCGAACTCTTTTCTATTATGTTTTAAACTAAAAATCAACAACAACAAAAAGTTTTGTCTGGAGTTGCCTTTGAATGCAAACCATGCGAGAAACATGGATGCTGCCTGTGCTGACCTCTTCATTTGAAGATGTTAGTTGCCTGCCTAGTATGCATGCTCTCTTGCTTAAAGATAGGGAGTTAAATGTAAATATCTCTGACTTTCTTGGTTTTGAATAGTGTCTTAAAAAGTGTTGATGTCCATGCAGCAACCTGTATTTTCAGAAGAAGGTCCACAATGGAAGCCAACATATATTTCTTATAACATGTTTTCTGTAGGGATGAGCATGAAGTTCCAATTGACCATGTGGCCATTTTGCGTGCCAAAACCTCCAACTGATGTTTGTAAACAAATACCAGCTGGAAGTCTGTCATGTAGCACCATTGAATTGGATCAGTGATGTCCCCCAGAATCCTAGCTGGTTTGCTTACAGAGTCTGGTGGAGATCTGTCATTTGCAATGGGAATAGCAGTGGGTGAGAATTTTCAGGTGTGGCAGATGGTTATGCTGGCAGGTCCACGTCATCGAGCTTTGCTCATCATGGATGACATGGAAAAACATTACTGAGTAACAAGGGGTACTATGTACCCTGTCATAATTCATGTGTGTGGAGGGACAGATATCTGGGGCCCCCTTGCTCTAAAAGGTGCTTCTATATTCTGATAAGTCACCCCCTCAGACCTCAGATTCTCCTGGGGCAATGGATACTCGCATCAACATAGAGAAAAGGTGTCTTGCAAGGGGAGGGGAGTCTTGACCACATATTCTCCTATCCAATGCTTCAACAGAATGTGACGGATTTCAGGGGCAACTTAATAAAATACAAAAGCACCCTCTTAGATAAAAGGGCCCCCAGATATCTGTCCCTCAGATCCTCCTGGGGCAATGGATGTTTGTATCAACATAAAGAAAAGGTGTCTTGCAAAGGGAGGGGGGCTTGATGATATATTCTCCTATCCTATGCTTCAACAGGATGTGAGAATCCTTTGGGGACAACTTATTAAAATCTTAAAGCACCCTTTAGGACAAGAGGGCCCCCAGATATCTGGCCCTCCCTCACGTGAATGAACATGGAGTCCTTAGCACCCCTTGTTACCTATTCACAAAAAATGTGAATAGTAAATAAAACACACACACCATTGGAAAAGTCCTCATTTAAAAAAAAAAAAAAAAAATGTCCCCTGATGTATATTCAATGTCAAGCATATCGCCTAGCAATATAAATCCACATCAATCACGATGAGTGAATTCCATCAGTGTAGAACCACTGCCACACCTGGCATTCTTCACCCAATGGTACTCTGACCACAAATGACAGATTTCCAACTGAATACTGAATGCAAACATTTCCTGTGCATGTGAACTGACAGAGACATTGTTTACAGTATTCCCCAAAAGGACAACTGCTGAATAAAAATGCAATATCTGCTATGCACCCAAAAAATACCTTTTAATACAGGTTTAGGATTATTGATCTGATTTGGAGATGTGTCAATATGTTGGGCTATATGTTCTATTATTATTATTATTATTATTATACAGTATTTATAAAGCGCCAATAGTTTGCTCAGCGTTGTACATTACAAAGGGGGACAGAACATGTGACAGAACAACAATACAATGCAAAACATGAGGGGATCAAGGGCCCTGCTCTTTCGAACTTACAATCTAGGAGGGAGGGTTCTAAGAGTATCATATGTTTTATATAGAGGATTTTTATTACAGTATATGTTTTTTAGTATATGTATGTTGATTGAAATATTGTCAGGTTGGGTTACTGGTCAATTGAGGGTTTGCATGGTTTGACATCTGAAACTATTAACCTTGAGCTTCCACTGAGGGAGAGAAAGAACTTCTACAGGAAAGCCCAACCCCAGCTGCAAATGTTAATACTGGGATCATGACTGCACCAGCAGCCATGATCCCGGTACAACCACTTCCCTCAGAGGACATATACTGTATATACGTATGCTGGGTGGCTAATGTTTAAAAGTAGCACAGGCTGAAATAGAGAAAAACACTCTTTTTTGTTTTTGTATCCTTTTTCTATATAGATAGCATTAAAGAATACTCTTTGCAAGACCATAATCCAAAGGAAGCTTAGTTTAACTATTATAATGAGGATATCACTGAATAAACAGACCCATAGTGAAAACAAATTTAAAAAAAAGCATGCACTGCAAAGATGTACATTTTTATGGACATACACTTTAAATTAAGACAGTTACATCCCAGAATCCAAATTTAAATCAGTAAAAACAAAATATGTATTACTAATTTTCTATCAGCAAATAATAATGAGATTTTGCACACTACTTAATTGATATAAGTTAAAACAGCTAGCTGTGGGTACCTATAAATACTGGTATAAAAATAAAACTAGTTTGATTTTTACATAATGCACTGTATATCATCTTCAAGCAATTTCATTTTGAAAGCAAAGGATCTAAAGAAAATGTGACTCTCCAAAAACTCTTGCTACAGTGCACTAGGCAAGTAATAATACAAATAGATCTTGCATTTACTTGTTAATTTTTTTCCCTAAGTTACATCAAGCAGTGGAAATGGCTATGACAATGAAGAAGAGAACTAATATGACTCATTTTAAACTGCTGCCATTGAAAGTCATGAGTTCTGTGACAGTTGCACCTTATCTCATTACACAGTGCTTTAAGTCCATTATCCTCACATTGAATTGAAATTTAGTGGACAAATGTATTGTCATCATCATTTTCACATGATTCAATCCAAGTTAAAATGTCACTAGTTTAGAGACTTATGATTTAAAGTTTAACATAACTAGTATATTTCATATGAATTTCCTAGGTGCTACATATGAAACCACTATACAAAAAATGATCATTGCACATTTCCTTGAGATTTACTTTTCATGAAATATGAAAAAAGTGCCTACGTTAATTTTTTCCCGTATCCTGGCCATACAAGCAGACAAAGAGTTCTTCTTGGTGTTACTTTGATTTCAGAATAAAGGCACTGAGGAAAAGCCAGCAGGAATGCAAAGACCCAAATGCTTCCAATGACTACCTTTGTTGAGGTTGCGGATAGGCGCGGTTTCAATGGATTAATGATAGCCATATATCTGTAGGAAGAAGACAAAGAAATTATTTCTTATTTTATATTTAGTTTTAGTGAAAGGCAAAATACTAAAACCAAACAATTCACCAAACATTGGCTGCAGGTGAATCATTTACTGTAGAGTTTAAAACGCAAGCATAAGGAAGATGCTGTGTATATTTGCTTAAGATTACATTCACCGATTTCTAAATATACCTCTTAGTCTTAATAGCTTTATTTATACTATATACGGGTAGAACAGTGGCTAAGTGGCCTGCACTTCTGTCTGCTAGTGCATCATGAGTGCTGATAAGTGGGTAGCACTGGGATTATCATTTTGAATCCCAACCACGGCATAACCTGCCTGAAGTTTGCATGTTCTCCCTGTGTTTCCTCCTACACTCCAAAGACTTGTAGTTTAATTGGCCTTAGTATGTGTATGTACGTGAGTTAGGGACCTTAGATTGTACATTCCTTGAGGGCAGGGACTGATGTGAACATACAATATATATATATATAAAGTGCTATGTAATTTGTTGGAGCTATACAAATAATTGTAATAAATAAATACTAAAAGGAAAAAAACAGCAAATATTTTTAGGCTCTCCAATCTGCTAGTTGTAAACTGCTTGTTGTTCTTACCACTACATCTTTGACTACGTTAGGGTATGTGTTGATGGACCTCTGTTTGAGTCATCTGAGTTTTGCTTTTCCATGCAAGTCTATGGGAATGCACATGCTTGAAACAGGTAAAATGCAGGTCATATGGAGATCAAATGCAGGTCAAATGCACCTGTTAATGAATTCTAAATGAACCCAGAAGACTCTCAAGGTGAAGTCAAACTGAAGCCGTTGACACCTGTTGACACAGACCCTTCACATGGAGGGGTCTCACTGTTCTTTTGTTAGAATTAACAGTTTCCTGTTAACATTTGCCTGTTTCTTGAAGCAACCTCCCTCTGTGTCTGGTCAGTCACTGCTGTCACTCAAACTGTTCTGACTGGCTGCTCAAATCAGTGGGGTTGATTTATTAAGGGAGTGTTCACTAAGTGAAGGTATTTCTAACTTTGCAAGGGAATTTTCACATAGTTTAGTGAATGTGCTGGGATTTACTTTGCGAAGAATACCTAGTGGTTAGATGTTAAAGTAAACAGAACTTAACCTCATCCATTAAGCTAAGTGAAAATTCCCATGCAAAGTGAAAATTAACTTTGCTAAGTGAACAGCCTATACTTCTTTACTAAATCAACACCACTGCCTGTGTCTTAGACAGAACCTACTCTCAGTTGCATTGTACATGGAGAAAAGAGAGTGAGGAAGCAGACACACAGACCTGGAAGGTGCTCACTCCAGGACACAAGTAAATACTGTATTTCAATGCTACGTCTCTTAGTTGTAGTGTGGATACACTAAGGCACTCAGTGTTTTATAGTAGGTCCATTTTAACTTGATCTAACCCATTTCTGCCGACTGCCTCTTGGCCCTTAAAGAGTTCTAAAAGCCAGGAGGCGGCGGCAGGCATTTTGGCCAAGTGACTGCTGTGGTTGGCTGTCAGAGGTCACATGATCGGACAGCTCCCGATCGCATGTGTGCATCAGGAGCTTACTGATCCCCACCAGCTACTGTGCTGGGAGCATGCAGGGAGCTCACTCTCAGCACGGTAAGTTGTTTACACAGGGCCGCACTCATTAAGGCCTACCTTCCCAGCGGCCACATTTATGGGTACAGCTGGTGTGAAAGGGTTAAACATGACATAGTAGTCAACCTTCACTTTACCATTCTTCTGCAGGAACATGGAGCAGTCAGGAGCAAAAAGTGACTTCAGCTTTAATCACTTGCCGTCCGCCCACAGTACATGTACTGAGGGTAAGCGGCAAGGCTGGGCAGGCTGTCCTGTGTTGTGATTGGACACAGCGCGAGTTTGGCAGCTGATTTTGGCTGAAATTAGCTGATTGGTTGTGTCCAATCACACACAGAATTCTGTGTTTACAAAATTGAAAGTAGAGGGAGCAGTGATCTGGCTGTTTATTCTCTCTGCAAATCAGGGAGAATAACCATCCATAAAGTAAATTGAAAACACCACACATTACACATTGTTAGGCATACAATTAACCACTTGATTGCCCCTAGATATTAACCCTTTCCCAGCCAGTGATACTGATCACAGTAATACCACTACACTATCACAGCGCCACTATAAGTCACTGATCACTGTCATTACCAGTATAGTGTCATAGCTGCGTAAATTCCATTATATATACACCATAGTTTGTAGATGCTATAACTAGAGATGAGCGAAGAAATGAAAAATTCGATTCGACTGATTCGGCGAATTCGTGGACAATATTCGATTCGAGTCGAATAAATTCGCTGTGAATTTAACTTAAAAAAGGGTGTTTCTAGGCTTCAGAGAGACTTAATATTAGTGCAGAACACTGTACCTTTAATTTAAATGCCCTTGGAGTCTGCTGGGGAAGAGAAATAATACTGTCTGTCAGTATGACATGCAGATGAGTGCCGTCGATCTTAGAATCACTGCACACTTCACTCCTTTGGCCAGTCACGGGGCCAAAACCAGTGTTTGGAGCCACAGTGTGGCGGTGGAGGCAGCAGCAATGGGAGGCCATACAGCAACCTATGACAAAATGGAAACCAGCAGGAGCGTGAGGAGACCTGAAAGTGGCACATGGCAGAGTGGGAGCAATGGGAGGCGGTACAGGGACCCAGGTCACACTGTGGGCCCAGCAGCAGCGTGACCAGGCGGTACGGGGGCCCATGGCCGATATGGGGCTTGGTGGCACCTATGGAAGGCCTGTAATCTGCCAGCAACCTATGACAAAATGGACAACCGCAGGAGTGTGAGGAGATTTCAAAGTGGCACATGGCAGAGTGGAAGCAATGGGAGGCCGTACAGGGACCCAGGTCACACTGTGGGACCAGCATCAGCGTGAACAGGCGGTACGGGGGCCCATGGCCGATTTGACCTCATTCATCCCATAGTCCTGCCGACTCACGAATAGCGTGGCCTCCTCAAAGGGCCTGAGCAAGCGCAGGTGTCACACATGAGCTGACAATGGCTGACATCTAAGTTACACAGGGAGTACCTTTATCCGCTTTTAACATCAGGAAATCTGTGATGGCCTTTAGCTGTTCGTAAAGGCGGTCTAACATATGTAGGGTTGAATTACACCTTGTTGCAACGTCACAGCATGAGGAGTCGGTACGGGGGCCCATGGCAGATTACATGTCTGGCAGCAGCAATGGGAGGCCCGTAATCTGCCAGCACCCTATGTCAAAAAATTTAACACACCAGCAGTGTGAAGAGACCTGAAAGTGGCACATGGCAGCAGAGTGTGGCGATGGAGACAGCAGCAATGGGAGGCCGTACAGGGACCCATGAGAGACTCTGGACTTGGCAGCAGCATGAGGAGGCGGTATATAGGGGCCCATGGCAGATTAGGGGCCTGGCAGCAGCTATGTGAGGCCCGTAATCTGCCTGCACCCTATGTCAAAAAATTAAACACACCAGCAGTGTGAAGAGACCTGAAAGTGGCACATGGCAGAGTGTGGCGATGGAGACAGCAGCAATGGGAGGCCGTACAGGGACCCATGACAGACTCTAGACTTGGCAGCAGCATGAGGAGGCGGTATATAGGGGCCCATGGCAGATTAGGGGCCTGGCAGCAGCTATGTGAGGCCCGTAATCTGCCTGCACCCTATGTCAAAAAATTTAACACACCAGCAGTGTGAAGAGACCTGAAAGTGGCACATGGCAGCAGAGTGTGGCGATGGAGACAGCAGCAATGGGAGGCCGTACAGGGACCCATGAGAGACTCTGGACTTGGCAGCAGCATGAGGAGGCGGTATATAGGGGCCCATGGCAGATTAGGGGCCTGGCAGCAGCTATGTGAGGCCCGTAATCTGCCTGCACCCTATGTCAAAAAATTTAACACACCAGCAGTGTGAAGAGACCTGAAAGTGGCACATGGCAGCAGAGTGTGGCGATGGAGACAGCAGCAATGGGAGGCCGTACAGGGACCCATGACAGACTCTAGACTTGGCAGCAGCATGAGGAGGCGGTATATAGGGGCCCATGGCAGATTAGGGGCCTGGCAGCAGCTATGTGAGGCCCGTAATCTGCCTGCACCCTATGTCAAAAAATTTAACACACCAGCAGTGTGAAGAGACCTGAAAGTGGCACATGGCAGCAGAGTGTGGCGATGGAGACAGCAGCAATGGGAGGCCGTACAGGGACCCATGAGAGACTCTGGACTTGGCAGCAGCATGAGGAGGCGGTATATAGGGGCCTATGGCAGATTAGGGGCCTGGCAGCAGCTATGTGAGGCCCGTAATCTGCCTGCACCCTATGTCAAAAAATTTAACACACCAGCAGTGTGAAGAGACCTGAAAGTGGCACATGGCAGCAGAGTGTGGCGATGGAGACAGCAGCAATGGGAGGCCGTACAGGGACCCATGACAGACTCTAGACTTGGCAGCAGCATGAGGAGGCGGTATATAGGGGCCCATGGCAGATTAGGGGCCTGGCAGCAGCTATGTGAGGCCCGTAATCTGCCTGCACCCTATGTCAAAAAATTTAACACACCAGCAGTGTGAAGAGACCTGAAAGTGGCACATGGCAGAGTGTGGCGATGGAGACAGCAGCAATGGGAGGCCGTACAGGGACCCATGACAGACTCTAGACTTGGCAGCAGCATGAGGAGGCGGTATATAGGGGCCCATGGCAGATTAGGGGCCTGGCAGCAGCTATGTGAGGCCCGTAATCTGCCTGCACCCTATGTCAAAAAATTTAACACACCAGCAGTGTGAAGAGACCTGAAAGTGGCACATGGCAGCAGAGTGTGGCGATGGAGACAGCAGCAATGGGAGGCCGTACAGGGACCCATGAGAGACTCTAGACTTGGCAGCAGCATGAGGAGGCGGTATATAGGGGCCCATGGCAGATTAGGGGCCTGGCAGCAGCTATGTGAGGCCCGTAATCTGCCTGCACCCTATGTCAAAAAATTTAACACACCAGCAGTGTGAGGAGACCTGAAAGTGGCACATGGCAGCAGAGTGTGGCGATGGAGACAGCAGCAATGGGAGGCCGTACAGGGACCCATGAGAGACTCTGGACTTGGCAGCAGCATGAGGAGGCGGTATATAGGGGCCCATGGCAGATTAGGGGCCTGGCAGCAGCTATGTGAGGCCCGTAATCTGCCTGCACCCTATGTCAAAAAATTAAACACACCAGCAGTGTGAAGAGACCTGAAAGTGGCACATGGCAGCAGAGTGTGGCGATGGAGACAGCAGCAATGGGAGGCCGTACAGGGACCCATGAGAGACTCTGGACTTGGCAGCAGCATGAGGAGGCGGTATATAGGGGCCCATGGCAGATTAGGGGCCTGGCAGCAGCTATGTGAGGCCCGTAATCTGCCTGCACCCTATGTCAAAAAATTAAACACACCAGCAGTGTGAAGAGACCTGAAAGTGGCACATGGCAGCAGAGTGTGGCGATGGAGACAGCAGCAATGGGAGGCCGTACAGGGACCCATGAGAGACTCTGGACTTGGCAGCAGCATGAGGAGGCGGTATATAGGGGCCTATGGCAGATTAGGGGCCTGGCAGCAGCTATGTGAGGCCCGTAATCTGCCTGCACCCTATGTCAAAAAATTTAGCACACCAGCAGTGTGAAGAGACCTGAAAGTGGCACATGGCAGCAGAGTGTGGCGATGGAGACAGCAGCAATGGGAGGCCGTACAGGGACCCATGAGAGACTCTGGACCTAGCAGCAGCATGAGGAGGCGGTATATAGGGGCCTATGGCAGATTAGGGGCCTGGCAGCAGCTATAGGAGGCCCGTAATCTGCCAGCACCCTATGTCAAAAAATTAAACACACCAGCAGTGTGAGGAGACCTGAAAGTGGCACATGTTTGAGGCATGATTCATGGCGGATTTAGTCAGTTGTGTCAGGAACTGGTGGTTTGAAATCCAGACTAATCCACGCCTGATTCATTTTCACAAACGTGAGTCTCTCCACACTTTGGGTGGACAGTCGTGTCCTCCGCGGAGTTACAATACCTCCTGCCGCACTAAACACGCGCTCCGATGCCACGCTACTGGCCGGGCATGACAGCCTTTCAAGGGCAAATTCAGCTAGTTGGGGCCAAAGGTCAAGTTTCGTTGCCCAGTAGTCAAGGGGATTGTCTACCTCGGTTGGCAGGGTGCTGTCCAAGTAGGCCCAAGCCTGTTGTTTGAGCTCCTGCTCCAGGTCCACCTGATGCTGCTGCTGCTGCTGCGGCTGGTTAGTAGTTTCCTCACTGCGCTGGTGAAGAAAGCTACTCATCATCGACTGCAGACTGAGGCAGCCACTGCTGGTGGAGCTGCCACTGCTCCTACCACCCCACCCCTCCCCTGCTGCCATGCCAGCGGAACGCGAGCGCACAGGGCCCACAGTGTCTGAGGATGGACGTTGGCGCACAAAGGCAGAGACCAACTGACTACATAGGTGGTTTTTATAGTACGTAATTTTGGCCTCCCTCTCAGCAGGTGTGAAAAAGGCCACCATTTTGGACCGGTAGCGAGGGTCCAACAAGGTGGACAGCCAAAAGTCATCCCTCTGTCTGATGGTTATTATTCGGCTGTCGCTACGCAAGCAACCGAGCATGCTATGGGCCATTTGTGCCAAGGAATGCGAGGGACTCCCTGCCTCCATCTCCACAGCATACTGCCACGGTGCGTCTGGGTCCTCTGTCTCCTCCTCCTCCTCCTCTACCAGATGCTCCTGCTCCTCCACTCCTGTCCGCTGAGTGGAAAAACCACCCATTTCACTCAATAATTCCTGAGCACAAATGTCCTCCTCTACCTCCTCCTCTTCTTCCTGTCCTGCCCCCACAGGGGTCATGTGGCGTTGAGATCTGTGCGCCACGTCTACCGCACCCTGACCAGCCATTGTTAACAGCATTTGTTCCAGGACGTGCAACAGAGGAATGACGTCGTTCATCCCATAGTCCTGCCGACTCACGAATAGCGTGGCCTCCTCAAAGGGCCTGAGCAAGCGGCAGGTGTCACGCATGAGCTGCCAATGGCTGACATCTAAGTTACACAGGGGAGTACCTTTATCCGCTTGTAACATCAGGAAATCGGTGATGGCCTTTCGCTGCTCGTAAAGGCGGTCTAACATGTGTAGGGTTGAATTCCACCTTGTTGCAACGTCGCAGATCAGGCGATGCTGTGGAATTCCGTTCTGCCGCTGCAGCTCAATGAGGGTGTTCTTTGCGGTGTAGGAATGGCTGAAATGCATGCACAGTTTACGTGACATTTTAAGGATGTCTTGCAGTGGGATGGTGGATTTTAGGAACCGCTTGACAACCAGATTGAACACGTGAGCCATGCATGGCGCATGGCACAACCTTCCTTGACGCAGAGCAGACACCATGTTCTTTCCGTTGTCAGTCAACATGGTTCCGATTTTTAGTTTGCGCGGAGACAGCCATCTGTCGATTTCTCTGTTCATTACACTCAGCAGTTCCTCCCCTGTGTGACTACGTTCGCCAAGGCATACCAGGTGCAGCACAGCGTGACACCGTTGCGCCCTGCACATGTGATATGCCGGTCGGGTAATGGGACTTGGCACGGGGGTGGCGGCTGAGGACACGGCGGAAAAAGAGGTGGTAGAGGCGGACATGCTTGCTGGACCAAGGACGTGCAAACGTGGAGGCAAAAGCGTCGTGACCTGTCCAAGTTGCTGGTGCGGCTGTGCCGGCACCACGTTCACCCAGTGGGCCGTAAATGACATGTACTGTCCCTGACCGTAGTTACAGCTCCACACGTCGGCGCTGCCGTGCACTTTGGCAGAGACCGACATGCTCAAAGACTGGCCCACCATCTCTTCTACATGTGAATGCAGGGCTGGCACTGCCTTTTGGGCAAAGAAATGACGGCTTGGCACTCTCCACCGCGGCGCGGCACAAGCCATCATTTCTCGGAAAGGTGCTGAGTCCACCAGTTGGAAAGGGAGGGACTGCAGCACCAGCAACTTGGACAGGAGGACGTTCAGCTTTTGCACCGTCGGGTGCGTGCTCGCAAACTGTTGTCTCTTGGATACGGATTCCAAGAAAGACTGTTGACGGAATCCGAGAAGAGGAGTAGCAGGAGAAGGAGCATCTGAACGAGCGGAAGATGCCAATGAGCGACAACTCCCCTCAGCAGAGGTGTTGGAGCCTTGACTGGCTGATAGAGGGCGATTGACGACGTCGGGTGACGGAGCAAGTAACGGAGCGGGTGATGGAGCGGGGGCTGGGGCAGGCAGAACCGCCGTATGTTTATCACGGTTTTCCCAGGCCACCGAATGGTGACGCTGCATATGCTGACGCAACGCTGTAGTCCCAACATGGGCCCCCTGGCCACGCTTGCATTTCTGGCCACATAGTCGACATACGGCTACGTTTACTTCCTCGGGCGGCTTGAGGAAAAATTGCCACACCACCGAGTAGGAAACTTTGCCCCCGCTACTCTTCACTGGCTGACTGCTACTTCCTCCGTGCGCACCGGCACCACTACTGGCCGTGGTGGTAGGCTGCAGTGGAGCTGGTGCTCTACTCCGTGGACGTTTGGCTCCACTGACACTGATGCGACCCTGCTGCTGTCTCCTGGGCAACCCACCGACTGTTTTGCTCGCTGCCAAGCTGCCACCCTCTTCTCCTGATGATGCGGAAGAAATTGCCTGATGACGACGAGGCTGCCAAGTGCGATCAACCTCCTCATCATCAAGTAGGGTCTCCGCCTCACTACTAGCCCCCTCGGCTGCGTCTGGGTCAGGAGACAGACCTGTCTCTAGACCGGCTACCGAGCCACTCTCCTCGCCAGTACTTGTTCGCTTGGCTGCTGAAAAGGCCGATGTCTCCCCCCGTTCCTGACCGCCCTCTGTTAGCTCTTCCTCACTGTACAGTGGGGCTGAGCCCACAGCATGCGATACTTCGCTTGGTGAGGGAACAGCAAAGGACAGGGGCAGGTAGAGGACACGTGATTTCAGTGGGCTTGGTCCCGGGCCATGCCAACTAACGGTTGTGTCTGACGTACCCACCGACCGTTGGCTGTAGGTGTCAGAGGTGACCTGGGAAGAGGAAGACGACCGAGCCAACCAATCAATGACGGCAGGGTTGTCGGTGGAGACACGACCGCTGGATGACACCGGGAGCACTGGCCTCTGGCTGCGAATACTGCTGCCTCGACCCCTTCCTCTGCTGCCACGTCTGCTCGCTCCTAAAACATTGCCTCCTCTGCCACTCCTCTGCATGTTGTCTGACATACTATTTAATTCAACGATTAGGTGTCCCTGAGTAACAATTCTCTGGCACTCAGTAACAATTCTGTCTGTCCCTGAGTATGAATTCTGTGGCCCTGAGTAACAATTCTGTGTCTGTGCGAGTAACAATTCTGTGTCTGTGCGAGTAACAATTCTGTGTCTGTGCAAGTAACAATTTTGTGTCTGTGCGAGTAACAATTCTCTGGCACTCAGTAACAATTCTGTCTGTCCCTGAGTAACAATTCTCTGGCACTCAGTAACAATTCTGTCTGTCCCTGAGTAACAATTCTCTGGCACTCAGTAACAATTCTGTCTGTCCCTGAGTATGAATTCTGTGGCCCTGAGTAACAATTCTGTGTCTGTGCGAGTAACAATTCTGTGTCTGTGCAAGTAACAATTTTGTGTCTGTGCGAGTAACAATTCTCTGGCACTCAGTAACAATTCTGTCTGTCCCTGAGTAACAATTCTCTGGCACTCAGTAACAATTCTGTCTGTCCCTGAGTATGAATTCTGTGGCCCTGAGTAACAATTCTGTGTCTGTGCGAGTAACAATTCTGTGTCTGTGCAAGTAACAATTTTGTGTCTGTGCGAGTAACAATTCTCTGGCACTCAGTAACAATTCTGTCTGTCCCTGAGTAACAATTCTCTGGCACTCAGTAACAATTCTGTCTGTCCCTGAGTAACAATTCTCTGGCACTCAGTAACAATTCTGTCTGTCCCTGAGTAACAATTCTCTGGCACTCAGTAACAATTCTGTGTCTGTGCGAGTAACAATTCTGTGTCTGTGCAAGTAACAATTTTGTGTCTGTGCGAGTAACAATTCTCTGGCACTCAGTAACAATTCTGTCTGTCCCTGAGTAACAATTCTCTGGCACTCAGTAACAATTCTGTCTGTCCCTGAGTAACAATTCTCTGGCACTCAGTAACAATTCTGTCTGTCCCTGAGTAACAATTCTCTGGCACTCAGTAACAATTCTGTCTGTCCCTGAGTAACAATTCTCTGGCACTCAGTAACAATTCTGTCTGTCCCTGAGTATGAATTCTGTGGCCCTGAGTAACAATTCTGTGTCTGTGCGAGTAACAATTCTGTGTCTGTGCAAGTAACAATTTTGTGTCTGTGCGAGTAACAATTCTCTGGCACTCAGTAACAATTCTGTCTGTCCCTGAGTAACAATTCTCTGGCACTCAGTAACAATTCTGTCTGTCCCTAAGTAACAATTCTCTGGCACTCAGTAACAATTCTGTCTGTCCCTGAGTATGAATTCTGTGGCCCTGAGTAACAATTCTGTGTCTGTGCGAGTAACAATTCTGTGTCTGTGCAAGTAACAATTTTGTGTCTGTGCGAGTAACAATTCTCTGGCACTCAGTAACAATTCTGTCTGTCCCTGAGTAACAATTCTCTGGCACTCAGTAACAATTCTGTCTGTCCCTGAGTATGAATTCTGTGGCCCTGAGTAACAATTCTGTGTCTGTGCGAGTAACAATTCTGTGTCTGTGCAAGTAACAATTTTGTGTCTGTGCGAGTAACAATTCTCTGGCACTCAGTAACAATTCTGTCTGTCCCTGAGTAACAATTCTCTGGCACTCAGTAACAATTCTGTCTGTCCCTGAGTAACAATTCTCTGGCACTCAGTAACAATTCTGTCTGTCCCTGAGTAACAATTCTCTGGCACTCAGTAACAATTCTGTCTGTCCCTGAGTATGAATTCTGTGGCCCTGAGTAACAATTCTGTGTCTGTGCGAGTAACAATTCTGTGTCTGTGCAAGTAACAATTTTGTGTCTGTGCGAGTAACAATTCTCTGGCACTCAGTAACAATTCTGTCTGTCCCTGAGTAACAATTCTCTGGCACTCAGTAACAATTCTGTCTGTCCCTGAGTAACAATTCTCTGGCACTCAGTAACAATTCTGTCTGTCCCTGAGTATGAATTCTGTGGCCCTGAGTAACAATTCTGTGTCTGTGCGAGTAACAATTCTGTGTCTGTGCAAGTAACAATTTTGTGTCTGTGCGAGTAACAATTCTCTGGCACTCAGTAACAATTCTGTCTGTCCCTGAGTAACAATTCTCTGGCACTCAGTAACAATTCTGTCTGTCCCTGAGTAACAATTCTCTGGCACTCAGTAACAATTCTGTCTGTCCCTGAGTAACAATTCTCTGGCACTCAGTAACAATTCTGTCTGTCCCTGAGTATGAATTCTGTGGCCCTGAGTAACAATTCTGTCTGTGCGAGTAACAATTCTGTGTCTGTGCAAGTAACAATTTTGTGTCTGTGCGAGTAACAATTCTCTGGCACTCAGTAACAATTCTGTCTGTCCCTGAGTAACAATTCTCTGGCACTCAGTAACAATTCTGTCTGTCCCTGAGTAACAATTCTCTGGCACTCAGTAACAATTCTGTCTGTCCCTGAGTAACAATTCTCTGGCACTCAGTAACAATTCTGTCTGTCCCTGAGTAACAATTCTGTCTGTCCCTGAGTATGAATTCTGTGGCCCTGAGTAAGAATTCTCTGGCACTCAGTAACAATTCTGTCTGTCCCTGAGTAACAATTCTCTGGCACTCAGTAACAATTCTGTCTGTCCCTGAGTAAAAATTCTGTGGCCCTAATAACGTTTCTGTGGCCCTAAGTAACAATTCTCTGGCACTGAGTGAAAATTCTGTCTGTCCCTGAGTATGAATTCTGTGGCCCTAACTAGCGTTTCTTTGTCCCTAAATAACGATTCTGTGGCCCTCATTAACAAGTCTGTGTCCCTGAGTAATGGTTCTCTGTCCCTAAGTAACTTCTCTCTGTCCCCAATTCTCGTTTCTGTGGCCCTAACTCTGTCCCTGTCCCTAGTACAGAGCGGTCTGCCTCTGTTCAATGACTGCAGGCAAATGAAGATTTACAAAATGGCCGCTATATATACCTCGACCATTACACAGTGCTGGCTGGCTGGCTGCTGATTGGCTGATGCGATCACATGTCGTTGAGGAATGCATTATGGGGCAGCGCGCCTTGTCTGCGCGCCTTCCCCGACATCCCCGCTCCGTCGCCGCACATGTCAGCCGCCATTTTCGGAAAAATTTCGATTCGCGCGTCCGAATTAGGCTGTTTTTCGGATTCGGCACGAATCGAAATTTTTCCGATATTCGACTCGAATTCCACTTCGGATACTTCGATTCGCTCATCTCTAGCTATAACGTTTGCACAAATCAATTAATTTACACTCATTCTGTTTTTTTTTAACCAAAAAAATGTAAGATTATGAAAAAAAAGTTATTTTTTCATTTCTTTTTAATTGAATATGTTTTAGAACAGAAAGAAAATATTTTTTTTCAAAAATTTTCAGTGTTTTTTCATTTATATAATAATAAAAAAAAAACAGAGGTGATCAAGTACCACCAAAAGAAATCTTGATTTGTGTGAAAAAAAAAGATACAGATTCCATTTGGGTATAGCTTCGCATGACAACAAAACTGCCAGTTAAAGTAGCGCAGTGCCAAATAGCCTGGTCATGGAGGGGTAAAAACTTCCAGAGCTCAAGTGGATAGGTGTTTAGACAGCATGTAGGAGGAGAATATAGGTGGTATCTTAGCAGTCATGCTGCTTATTAACTTTCCATGAGCAGATGGGTTACACAGCAATCTGTGAAGCTGTGTAGTGAATTGTTTCATTACGATCTTGGCAGTATGGTGGGGTGTGTAAATCTTAGTAGTGATTAAACAACAAATATTGTGGCATTCTAAGATTTTCACATATATTCTAACTATGGCATGCTAAACCCTTGCAACAGTTATTTCTTCTCACAAGCGCACAATCATCTTTCCTGTTCCTAAGCATTGGCTAGAAAGCACATCAAAATGCATTTGGCATTGAACTCCTGTTGTATTTTGTATGGTGTGTGTCTGTGTGTGTGCAAGAACTGACATTTTTATGTGTTCAGTTGTCATGTTTATGTCAGGAAAAAAGATGATGTGTGTTTTGACAGGAACTATTTTTAACCGGTTTATCCATTCAACAGCAGTGGATCTACAAATGATGTTTAAATGCAATATTTTTTTTTAATCTTTCATTTTAGTGCAGATTTATACAGGCTAACCTAGAGTTCTGTCAGTTACACATATCATCAGCAAACATACTTGATTTTAAATGTAAAACTCCATTGTTGGAAAATGACTCAGTCAGGGTGTCCTGGCATTTTTTATTCCACTAGATATGTGTATTATGGCAATAACAGTCTCCCAAAACCCTTACAGCACTTGCAAGTTTGTTATATTAAAGTGGTTCTAAAGGCAAGAGGTTTTTTTACCTTAATGCATTCTTTGCATTACGGCAAAAAAAAAACTTTCAAAAGTTGCCCCCTTAAACACTTACCTGAGCCTGATCTTGATGCAGCGCTGTGCCCATCTGCAGAAACTCTTCTCCCATCTTTCTCTTTTCATAGGAGACACAGCAGCAGCAGGAGTGATTGGCTCCTGCTGCTGTCAGTCAAAGCCTGTGTGGAGAGAATGGGGGGAGGAGCCAATCAACGCTATGTGTGTCTATAGATGCACACAGCCTGGCTCAGGGTCAAGCTCACACAAGTGCCCCCATAGCAAGCACTTTGTACCAGCGGGGGAACCCAGAAGAGGAGGTCTGGTGCTGTTCTGTGCAAAACAATTATAGAAGGATGAGAGGTGGTGCCATCCAATTCTTTCTATCATATCAATATTTCCATATTTCCAAGATATATAAACTGTCAATAAGTAAAACAACAGGTAAGTTAAGTACACATATAAGAACACAGGATGGTAACAGACAACTCAGGTAGTCATCGGGGTAGTGACAGAAGATGGCTGTGCATAGTTTGATGAATTTAATAACAGCCTCTTAAAAGAGGGTCAGGAAAACCTTTTCTATCTATTGCAATATGTTTAGAGAGTAATGTGGGGTGCAATCTATGAAATTTGTTTTCCCAAAGTAAGTTCAAAATCCAAACTGGAGAAATATTGACAGAAGTGCAGTAGGTACGGTTGGGAGTAGGTAACAGCCTAGGTGGAACTTTCTATCTGATGATTCTGTTCAACCCAAACCATGAAAAACACAGAGTTCCAATGGTGCATGTCCTGTCTCATTTGATTTTAAAGTTGGATTATTCATCATAGGTTTTAAGCTCTGGCAATGAATTGGGTAGGGGACGTTTCAGGTTTAGTGAAGAATCTGCATCAGTCATCTGCTACTTTCTGCTGTGTTGCTTCATCCCATAGAACCTTAATGTCATGAGTCAATCAGATGTTACACTAATGTAGATTATAGGGGACAGCTCTGTTGCTTGCTGTTACACTTAAGAAAAAGCTCAGATAAGGAATTATTCATTCTGACTTGGGAAGATGCATTGATCCATTTAGTCTCTTTGGTAGAGCATCAGAATAGTAAATTTCCAAATGTGTGCTAGATTAATCAAATTTAGGGTTTTAGATGCATTGCCATTAGCCACTTTATTGGGTGCAAATCTGACCTGGTCAGGGTGAATGATGCTTGAAATAAAGGTGAGTATTCGGTTCACCAATATTTTTAAAAACAATTTAAGATCTACATTAAGCAATAAAATGGGGTGATAGTTGGCACATTGGGATGGAGTTTTCTCTTCCTAAGGTATAACTGAGATAAGGCTCCACACAGAGTCAAGGGGTTACTGGTGACCATCCAAAATTGAGTTACAGGCTTAAAGGAAAGGTTGAGTGAGAAAATGCTAGATTTTTTTGGTAATATAGTAGTTTGAAGACAGCTGGGTTTGATACCTTAAGGCGTTTGACCTGGTTCATTGCTTAATATAGTTCATCATTCAAGAGTTGTCTTCTGATAAGGAAAAGTGCAATATCCCCACTTTGAGCAAGTATTGGCACTCTAGGTTATAAAGCATTTTATAGTAGCTTTGGAAGCATGAAGCCATTTCATTGAGTATATTAACTGGAGGGCCATGTTCATTTTCTAATTGTTGGATAAACAAGTATAGGTGAGTCTCTCATAAGGTTTGGGCTAGGGATTTGCCTGGTTTGTTCCTATATTCATTATATAGACCTACAGATCATAGTTTGTCATGCTTTTAGATAAATAGGAGTTTGTTCTTAAGTAAGGTTCAAATGCATTGTAGCTCAGGCATATTTTTTTTATGTTTTTTTATGCATTATAACACCTGGATTTGTTTTAATAAACTTGCCATCTTTTTAACCATGGCAGCTTTCAGACAGCCTTGGCTATCAGGATGCCTCTTATCACATATTTGTGTTTTCACAATGTCAGTAGAGAAGAACAGACATTGGGTTTGTGTGAAGGAAATTTTGTGAGGGTCTTGGATGGCAGATTTATTAAGGGTCCAGTGCCATGACATGGGTGAATTATTTTCAATTCTGATATCCAGCAGAACTGGAGCATTATCACAGATCATAACGACATCTATCTCAACAAAGAATACCTTATGGAGGTCAGTTTGTTTGAGAATGAAACAATCAATCCTGGAATAGATGTTGTAATCTCTGTCATTTGTGTGGTAAGTGCATAAGGTATAAACAAAACCTACGGTAAATAAAAGTTGCTTGAAGTGGCATAGGAAAGCATAAGTCAGATGTGAAGCATTCTGAGATCCATCAATAAAAGGATCTTGGAGCTAGACTGAAATCTCTTCTGGACCCCTGAGTTTGTCCAAACAAGCCTTGATAAAGTCAATGTAAAAATTGTACATTTTTAATATTTCCTTTTAAACCATATTAAAAGACCTGCTTCCCCCTAAGAATTAATTGAAAACAAAATGTTTGTATTGGTGCAAGTCCCCCCTGCCAGTGCCAAGCTTCACATGTCCTTTAAGAATATGTTGCCTATTAATCTTCAATATGGTCATTTTCCTCCCATTGACTTTTATGGGGTTCACACTAATGTTAAATTGTATGATGGTTTTGCCACATGTCCTGCAAATCAAACTGGAGCACATTCACCCATTGCTTATTGTAAGTATGCTGAAGTTAGAAAGTCCACATGGTATACTGTACATTTTGTCATTTTGCATAAAATTCAGCTGTCATCTCATGTTGCCTTTGGGAAATAATGAAGCTTTTTCTCACATCAACAGAGAGGGTATCAACATAACCTGCACTTACACAAACTTTAGTCTAGGCCCTTTCAAAAATAATTTTGACACATAAAGTGATTTAGAGAGCAGGGCTGCTAAATTACCAAAAAGTGCCAGAATAGATTGTAGGGTTCCTTTAGGTTGCCACAAAAAAAAAGGAACCAAAGTAAAAAGTGGAGCTTCTGAGTAGGTGTGCTATAATTTATGGGCAAGTCATAACTCTTTCACTTGCTGTTTTTTTTCCAGATTGATGAATGGTGTGAAGTACTGTCAGGTATGCTACAGCTGTCTCTGTCACCTGTTACACCGTTAGAAATGAGAGTGGAGTTTACTAGGGCAGAAATGTTCTAATCTACCCACGCTACAAAAAAGTGTTGTTAGTGCTATTTGTGTTCCTATTGGGAAGACATACAGTCAGGTCCATAAATATTGGGACATCGACACAATTCTAACATTTTTGCCTCTATACACCACCACAATGGATTTGAAATGAAACGAACAAGATGTGCTTTAACTGCAGACTGTCAGCTTTAATTTGAGGGTATTTACATCCAAATCAGGTGAACGGTGTAGGAATTACAACAGTTTGCATATGTGCCTCCCACTTATTAAGGGACCAAAAGTAATGGGACAATTGGCTTCTCAGCTGTTCCATGGCCAGGTGTGTTATTCCCTCATTATCCCAATTACAATGGGCAGATAAAAGGTCCAGAGTTAATTTCAAGTGTGCTATTTGCATTTGGAATCTGTTGCTGTCAACTCTCAAGATGAGATACAAAGAGCTGTCACTATCAGTGAAGCAAGCTATCATTAGGCTGAAAAAACAAAACAAACCCATCAGAGAGATAGCAAAAACATTAGGCGTGGCCAAAACAACTGTTTGGAACATTCTTAAAAAGAACGAACGCACCGGTGAGCTCAGCAACACCAAAAGACCCGAAAGACCACGGAAAACAACTGTGGTGGATGACTGAAGAATTCTTTCCCTGGTGAATAAAAACACCCTTCACAACAGTTGGCCAGATCAAGAACACTCTCCAGGAGGTAGGTGTATGTGTGTCAAAGTCACCAATCAAGAGAAGACTTCACCAGAGTGAATACAGAGGGTTCACCACAAGATGTAAACCATTGGTGAGCCTCAAAAACAGGAAGGCCAGATTAGAGTTTGCCAAACGACATCTAAAAAAGCCTTCACAGTTCTGGAACAAGATCCTATGGACAGATGAGACCGAGATCAACTTGTACAAGAGTGATGGGAAGAGAAGAGTATGGAGAAGGAAAGGAACTGCTCATGATCCTAAGCATACCACCTCATCAGTGAAGCATGGTGGTGGTAGTGTCATGGTGTGGGCATGTATGGCTGCCAATGGAACTGGTTCTCTTGAATTTATTGATGATGTGACTGCTGACAAAAGCAGCAGGATGAATTCTGAAGTGTGTCGGGCAATATTATCTGCTCATATTCAGCCAAATGCTTCACAACTCATTGGACGCTGCTTCACAGTGCAGATGAACAATGACCCAAAGCATACTGCAAAAGCAACCAAAGAGTTTTTTAAGGGAAAGAAGTGGAATGTTATCCAATGGCTAAGTCAATCACCTTATCTGAATCCCTTTGAGCATGCATTTCACTTGCTGAAGACAAAACTGAAGGGAAAATGCCCCAAGAACAAGCAGGAACTGAAGACAGTTGCAGTAGAGGCCTGGCAGAGCATCACCAGGGATGAAACCCAGCGTCTGGTGATGTCTATGCGTTCCAGACTTCAGGCTGTAATTGACTGCAAAGGATTTGCAACCAAGTATTAAAAAGTGAAAGTTTGATTTATGATTAATATTCTGTCCCATTACTTTTGGTCCCTTAATAAGTGGGAGGCACATATGCAAACTGTTGCAATTCCTACACCGTTCACCTGATTTTTATGTAAATACACTCAAATTAAAGCTGACAGTCTGCAGTTAAAGCACATCTTGTTCATTTCATTTCAAATCCATTGTGGTGGTGTATAGAGCCAAAAATGTTAGAATTGTGTCGATGTCCCAATATTTATGGACCTGACTGTAACTTCCTCTCCCTACCACTCAACCTAAAACAAGAAAAACTTAATTCAGAGTTTAAAGCCATAAGGTTCATATTTGACTAAAAACCAAATCCTCTACTTAAAGCATATCTAAACTCAAAAACAAACAAGTAATATATTGCAGCTTATCAATCTTCAAATGTGGTGGATGCATTAGTTTTATTTTTTTATACCTTTTTTATTTTATCTTTACTTAGTGATCCGGTCATTAACACAATTTCTGTCTGAGGGTGTCATCACTCTGGATGGTGAAGCATCAGAGATAACTTTGGACAGCTGCATTCTCAATGTGGGTAGAGGGTAGTGTTAGATGCACTAGCAAATTTTGATGGATTTGACTAACAAATTAAAGCTGAACACCAGCCAAAAGTTTTTATGTAGTTTTAGCAAGGGTTTTTTTCTTTTAGGATAAAGAATTTACATAAACAAGTAAGCAGTCATGTCAGTGTTAAGTAGTTTCTCTTAACACTCTAATGGCCAATTTTGTCTGGACAGCTTTGTATATTAAAGGAAGTTGTAAAATAACAGACTTACTGGTAGGATCGCCAGGTGAAAATAAAAGGAAAAAGAAAACGAATGCAGCCACCATATTTAAGGATTGGTGAGCTGAAATATATACTTTTTTTGCTTTTGGGTTTATATACACATCTTCCTCTCCTTATCTCCATTACATGGGGATGGGAGGATTTGTAGTTTACAGAAGACAGCTTGGATGGAAGATGATACACCGCAAATATATTAGAAAAGCGCTCCTCAGGATCTGAGTCTCATATCATCAAAATGCAGACCATATATAACAAAAAATCTTAATGTGCCAAAAAACTAATATGTGGAACTTATTAACTCACCATCAAAATAAAAATATATATATATATAACAAGTGCAACAAATATATACTAAGTCTCATCAAATATATACCATCTAACCACTAATACATAAGTGGCAATGTGACCATCAAATAAAAATCACTGTGTTTAAATGTCCATACATAAATGTGCAAAAAAGTCCTTATTGTTATCTTTGTAAATATCCGTGTTTGTAAACACCACCACACTGTGTCAAATCCACCACCGGACAAATTAAATGAACTCACCAGAGCTCTATGCTGGTAATATTATAAACCAGCTGATGACCAGTGGCTCTAGGAATGATGATCTGCAGGAATGCCGAAAGCCTCTACAACTCAGTGGATGAATCCTTGTATATGTATATAACACCATATGGAAGGAAAGGAAGAGGAAGCTTCATAGCGTAAAACCATTAAAATAACTTTATTCCATTAAAAAGCATAAACCGCACTCACAAAATAAAGTATCATAGCTGACACTAGCATTGACTGCGTATATGAAATAATCAGATCGGCTCCAGGCTCAGAAAACACAGGCAGCTCACCCGTACGTGGTGGAATCACTTCCAAGGCCCTTCCCTATGCGTTTCATCATTCGACGTCCTCCAGGAGATGCACATTAAGATTTTTTGTTGTATATGGTCTGCATTTTGGAGATATGAGACTCACATCCTAAGGAGTGCTTTTCTAATATATTTGCTGTGTATTATCCTTGGTTTCCAAGAATTCCTCCTCTCTCCCCTTCTGTTTAGTAATAGTGGTTACATATGTCCAATAGTGATATATATATATATATATATATATATTTATATATATATAGATGGAAGATTAGTTTGTTTTTTGTGTGTTTATAGGACACGGACAAGTACACTTCATTTCTGGCATGATCTACAGTACATATACTGTATCACATACTTGTGAAAAATATTCTTAGACTAAAAAAACTGAGTACTGTCTGTGATTCTTTTTAATTTGCACTAGCATGCAATTTTTCAGGGCAAGCTTTCATCAAGGTCCAATCAGTTCTAATGCACAATGTTTTAGCAGAATGTTAATAAGACAAGGCCAAGCCACAATGTGTGTGTCAATAGACGTACACAGCCTGGCTTGTGATTGAGCCTGCACAAGTGCCTCCATGGCAAGCAGCTTCCTATAGGGCCATTTGGAAGTGAGGAGGAGCCAATAGCATTGGCTGGGGACCCCAGCGGAGAAAGATCAGGACCACTTTGTGTAAAACCATTGCACAGAGGAGGTAAGCATAACATCTTTATTATTTAAAAAAAAAGAAAAACCTTTACAATCACTTTAAGCTAAATTTAAAAAACTGTTAAATACTTCTTATTGAACAATATAATATCAGGCCGTATTTAATATTTTACAGATTATTTTATGATTTCATAACCTAGTGTGGTGTATAAATGTAACCTGGCAAGGTGAAAGGTGGAATAAGTGGACAAGATGACTAATTTTGTCTACACTGGTTTGTTATAATCATAAGAGACTTGATTACGCAAGAGCTCTGGCCTTTGTGCCTCTTTAGGTGACACTGTGGATTGACAAAACGAATGAGGTCAGAAAGCATAAGCATAGGGAACTGAAAAAAGGTATTCATTCTCTGTTATATTCACAGCAAATTCCCTTTTCTAATTAAACTAATTTGCTTGAGGTGATTGTAGCCATATTAGTGCACTTGCAACAGAAACAATTCAGTACTGTCCGTGATACTTTTTTTATTTGCACTAACATACAGAAAGAAACACAAGCCTAAGGTTAGCCTAGAGATAAGAACAGCAAAGCAAAAGCAAAGACTGGGGTGGGGGGGGGGGGGCAGCACTCACAGAGGGAGTCATAAATATTTTGGATAATGAGTGAGGAATCCCATGATAGAAACAAATACATACAAGAAGGCCAGAGGCAGCTGGAAAATGCCATCTACTATAAAAAACTGGATTATGATCCGACCCAGGACTTTACAAAACAATTAAAAGGTCTCATTAAAACACTTCCAGTCCACCTACATTCAGAACTTATAAATGCGATTCCGGATCATCCAGAAATCGGGGACTTTTACATGCTGCCCAAAATCCACAAGCCAGGAAATCCAGGCAGACCCATCATAACAGGTATGAATACACTCACCGAACAAATCTCAGGCTTTGTAGAAAAATTTTTAAAACCGTTAGTCAAGAATACTGCTAGTTTCCTGCAAGACACAACTGACTTTCTGAACAAGATTAACAACATACAGCAATTACCATCTAATACACTTCTAGTGACTATGGATGTAGTATTCCTGTATAGTAATATCCCTCACATGGATGGATTAGCTGAATGTCACAGATCCTTATCATCCTCACCAAACCATAAATACACTGCTGAGGATGTTACACAGCTCATTGAATTCATACTCACACACAACTACTTTACCTTCAATAGAGACATTTATCTTCAATGTATGGGTACTGCAATGGGAAGTAAAATGGCACCCCAATATGCCAATTTATTTATGGCTGACCTGGAGGAAAAATTTTTGAACAGCATGGAACAAAAACCATACAGATACTATCGCTATATTGATGATATTTTCATCATATGGACAGAAGGTGAAGAACACCTAAAACAATTTTACTTATTGATCAACACTTTTCATCCATCAATCAAACTAAAAATGGAATACTCAAACACACACGTCAACTTCCTAGACACCACAGTATACATCAGGGATGATACGCTTCACACCTCAATATACAGGAAACCCACTGACAGCTGCAACTACCTCCACAGTTCTAGCTTCCACCCCCCAATACAAAACGTGCCATCATACACAGTCAGGCCATTAGATACCACCGAATATGTTCTGACCCAAGAGACAGAGATACACATCTCGGGACACTAGCAGACTCCTTCCATAAGAAAGGTTACAAGGACAAAACTATCAACAACAGCATAAACACAGCCTTGAGAACCCGAAGAGAAAATCTGCTTCAGTTCAAAGAGGAAAAAACAAACAACCGTGAACCTCTAGTAACCACATACAATACAGTACTAGAAGGAATAAGAAAAATAATCAAAGATTTACAACCCATCATAACAGAGGATGGAACTCTGAAAGAAATATTCCAGCAATCCCCAATACTGGCCTTCAGACAACCCCCCAACCTCAGAACTAAACTAATCAGTAGGAAACTTCCTTCTGATCAAAATGTCACAAATAATGGAAGCAAACCCTGCAATAAGAAACGCTGCAAACTGTGCAACCAAATCAATCCATCAAAAAGTGTCAAAACACTGAAAAGGGATCTTCAGTATCTCCGGATCATACAGCTGCACCTCCAGTAATGTTGTGTACCTTATCCAGTGCAGAAAGTGTAGCAAAGGATCTTATGTTGGCGAAACAAGACAGAAGTTGCAAACAAGGATGAATCTGCACAGACATACCATCAAGGAACATAAAGAAGGTGACCTCTGCACACCTGTGGGACACCATTTTGCACAACCAGACCACATTATGGAAGACCTCAATGTTTTAGTTCTTAAAGGAAATTTTAAATCCATTCAGGAAAGAAAACCTTTTGAACTAAGAATGATAATTCTATTTGACACAAAAGATAACGGCCTGAATTTGGACATGGGATTCCTCACTCATTATCCAACATATTTATGACTCTCTCTGTGAGTGCTGTCCCCCCCCCCCCCCCAGTCTTTGCTTTTGCTTTGCTGTTCTTATCTCTAGGCTAACCTTAGGCTTGTGTTTCTTTCTGCCTTTTTTTTTTTTTCTCAATCCCCACATATCTTCTAACATTCTGCTAAAACTTTGTAACAGTACTGCTTGGACCTTGAAGAAGGGGACACTCCCCGAAAGCTTGTCCTCAAAATTGTATGTTAGTGCAAATAAAAAAAGTATCACAGATAGTACTGAATTGTTTCTAATTAAACTAAAACACCCTTGGCGTGTGTTTTTTTTTATCAAGTAATTAGGAATTTCACTGCTCAACTTATTTCATAAATTTAAAATTGTTCAACTATCAATTTTGACAAATTAGCTTCTTTGCCCAATACACTTTAAAAAAAAAAAAAAATCAGCTTTATTAAACAAAATAAAGAGTTATAGAACAAAATTTCTGTTGTACAGTGTAACAACATTATATTACAATTTAGTATTTTTTAAAAAATGGCAAAGTGTCAAGCAGCACATCATAATTAATTTCACATTAGCATATCACAGCCAGTTCCATGTGTTTAATTCTCTTTAAATGAGCAGTTTTTAAGAAAAGGGATTGTCCAGTTTAACCATTTTGCTTCTAGGCTGAATGGGTAATGATTAGTGGTATTTTCAAACATTTAAATAATTTTCTGCTTTTAAGAGAAAGCTAGCAGATTTCCCACTCATCGCCCCCCTCGTACCTAATCTATATTTTTATTTTAAAAAATAAAAGTCAATTTACTTAACTAAAACTATGGTCATGTGACAGACTAAGCCACAGATCATTTTTCTTGTCTGTAGTGTAGGATGGTCTGGTCTGCAGTCTCTAAAGCTTCCCAGAATGACATGTGAGGGACAGACACAAGATCAATTAACCAATCCAGCAAAGAGAATGGTGAACCATTGGTCATCATACCTGGAAGAGGTGCTTACAGCCTATGTCCAGAATAAATCTCTCTGATTGCTGAGTTAAAAAAAATCTAAATCCTGCTTTTCACTGTCATATGATCATCCAGCACTGGGTCCTTCTCCTCTCTGTTTACTTCTTGGATGTGTTCTTCTTCCAGGCATTTCATGTCACTGCCTGTGTGGCATTAGCTGGCCAGTGGAAGGAACCTTCTCATTCCCCAGCTCTCTGGTAGTTGTAGTTCAATCAGCACTCAGGAATACAAAATGCATTGGCTATAGGATTACAGGTTATTTTGCTCTAAAATAGAAATATACATATTAACCTCCTTGGCGGTATTCCTGAGTGTAGCTCGGGGTAAAATTTCAGTACCAAGAGTGGTAACCCCGAGCTACACTCGGGCTTACCATGCGGCGT